>NC_090443.1:251744383-252045006 GCF_031143425.1 Pleurodeles waltl
TCTGGGGTGTACAGGTTCCTGTAGAACAGCGCAAATTCGGTCAGTATTTCTCCTGAGGGACCGCGTATGGCCGGTATGGCAAGGGCTGCCGTTCTTTGGCGCAGTTGGGCTGCCAGAAGGCGTCCCGCTTTTTCACCTTGGTTATAGTGTCTCCATAATAGTGGCTGAGAGGCCACCCTCTATTATGGTATTATCGTGGGCGTGGGCCACGAGGCTATCGGACAGGAGGAAGTAGTCGAGTCGGGATTGGGTGCCATGTACCGGCGAAATGAAAGTGAATTCTCGTTCCGTCGGGTGGGTTAGCCTCCAGTGGTCCACGAGGCCGTTGTCCGAGAGGACATCGGTCTGTAGGGCTCTGTCTGCGTTATTGCATGTGTCGAGGGGTCCCGTTCTGTCCATGACTGCGTCCCTAGCTATGTTCCAGTACCCCTTATTACATAGCGAGATGCTCCTATCTCCGTCAGGAGTCGATTAATTTGTAAAAATAAAAGGCGCTTGGTGCCCGTTGGTGCTTAAACGGAGCCCACGAATAGCGAGGAGTCTCCTAACTTTAGCTTAGCAAATACGTAGCGACCCTCAGGGTCGGACCATGATTTGATGATCCTGTGGGGGAGGGTTTTACGTATTAATAGTACCACCCCACATTTCCTCGGGATGTTCTCTGTGTTGGGTGAGGGTGGATTGCAGCTAAATATGACCGTGCCTACCCAGTCCCGTCGGAGTTTGTCGGATTCCAGTCTGTCCAGGTGCGTCTCTTGTAAGAGGGCAATGTCGGTTCGTTTGTCATTGAGGTAGGTCAGGATTTTTTTTCTTTTTATGAAGTGGGTAAGGCCATTCACATTCCATGATATGATCCGTAAGGGTGCAACCTTGTTTGAGTCAGGCATCGTGGTCATTTAGAGGGGCTTACCCGGAGGGGGGAGGGAGTAGGCGCCAAGGATAGAGGAAAGGGGAACTGGGGGGGGATAAAGGGGAGGGGAAAGGGAGGAAAAAATGAACCTCTAAAAGCGGGGGAGGAGAGAGTGGTGTGGGGGGTGGGAGAGGCTATAAGCCCGTGTAATAATGAGGGAAGGGGAACAGAAAGAGAAACACAAAAACTAAAATAAGAAAAAACGGGACACAAGTCCCGGTGTTCTCGAACTGTAACCTGCGGGTTTAAAACCCAAGTCCGTCGAGCTCCACTGCCCGTACAGTGGGCCGCGCGTCCAGAGAGGCAACGCGCGTCTGGCGTCCAGGTCCCCTTTGGTCCTGTTTGTTTCCATAGGGAGGTGTGTGTGGGTCCGTTACGCCCATCGTTGATGGCTGGCAGTTGCCAGGGAGAGCCGTGGGGAGCCGTGAGGGCCGGTTTTATGGAGTTTATTCTACCTACATCGTCACTACGTACTCCGCGTCTCAAGCCTACGTTACTCTAGTACGCTCCATGGGTCGGCCGTGTCACCCCCGCTAAAACAGGAAAGAGAAACCAGCAGGCAAGTAAGCAAGCAAGCAGGCAAACAGACAAACAAGCCGCCCACTACAGAGGGTGGGGCGAGGCCCTGTAGTAGTTCCTGCCGCGCCAAAAGGGGGGTGTGGGGGGTAGAGAGGGTGCGCTCTGGCCCATTGCTAAACAAATCTGGTCGTATGGGAGTGATGTGTGAAAAAAGGGTGTTTGTTAGGAGAGAGGGGAAAAAAGAGAATAGGAGGGAGTAGGGATAAGCCTCAGTAGCTCTGCTACATCACGAGGGGTCACTCTGGGGCAGAGACCCATAGTATTGGGGTGACCCATGAGTTCACAAGATCAGGTACTCATCTCTCCGTTTGTTCTTCTCCTCCGCCTCCGGGGCTGCTGGGTTCATCCGCAATAGTCTAGTGTCTGACATGACGATGAGTCCGGGGGCTCCGAGGAGGGGGGGGAGAAGGGAAAGGTGCTGGTGTCCGGTCTGCCTCAGATGGGGGCAGCTGTAGGCTTCAGGGGGGAGCGGGATTTATCTCTGTCCGACATCTCGGTGTACATCGCCACCGCCTGTAGTACTTGACCCCTGTCGTCATGGCTTTTTGTGAGTCTCTCTAAGTCTCTTCCCCTGGGTTGGGGATCCATGGTTGTTCCTCTCTCTGGGTTAAAGGTGGCTTCAGGGTGGTTGGTTTCCGAGGATGTACCTCGTATGTCCTGGATGGGCAGAGTATTTGTTTCCATAGGGTGTGCCTGTTCTTGAAGTTTGTCTAGGAATGTTCTCAGGTCTTCCGGGTCGAAGAAGGTTCTTAAATCGCCGTTTTTGGTGATCCACATTCTGGCCGGTTCGAACAGGCCAAATTTCATGTCCAGGTGGCGGAGGCGGGAACGGAGAGAAAGGAAGGCTCTCCTACGGTCTACAGTTTCTTTGGAGAAGTCAGCTGAGAGTCGGATTTCTGTAGAGCCCAGCTTCGGTGGGCCTTGTGCCCGGGCTGTTTGTAGTAGTTGGCGAGCTTGACCATGGCGCAGGAGGCAGGCTATGATTGAGCGGGGACGTCCCTTTCCGTCCTGTCTCTTTGGACCCAGTCTGTGCACCCTTTCAAATTCTAGAGGAGGGTTGAATGTTGTGTCCGTTAGCTTAGGGAGTGTGTCCCGAAGGAAGGAGGTCAGGTCCGTGCCCTCCATGCCCTCCGGGAGTCCCATTAGGCGGATGTTGTTCCTGCGGCTTCTATCCTCCAAGTCCGTTAGTTTGCTACGGAGGTGCATGAGTTCTTGGCCATTGTCAGTCCAGGAGGCTACCTGGGTTTCCACTGTTGCCACTCGTTGGTCCAGTCCCGATATTTACGACTGGAAGCCTGCTATCTCTAGGCGCATAGATCTTGTCTCTGCTGTCAGCGACATCATGGCGCTATCCATACCTTCCAATTTGCGTCCCACTGCCGAGATCTCCTGCAGAATGCGGTCCATGGACGTACCTTGCGGGCTATCTTCCATGTTACCAGTGATGGTGTGAGAGTGGGGCGGAGGGTCCTTGGGGTCTTTCACCGGGGGTTGCTTCTGTTGGCGCAGGGCTTCCGAGAAGAGTAGTTGACGGGCGGTGTTGCCCGGTGGTTTGCCCGTTGCTTTTCCTCTGGGCATGGCAGGTCCCCCCTCGCTGGCAGGCGGCTGGGGGGGGTTTGCGTCCTTGGCACAGCGGCGTGGCAGGTGTTAGGGGAGCGGAGGGGGGGAGCAAGAGGGCCTCGGGCGGCAGGCAAGGTCAGATGTGTACTTCCTTGTGTCCCAGGGTAGTCTAGTCGGTAAGGCAAAGTTTGGCACCGCTTGTTAGGCACAGTCTCGGGTAGTCTCTGGTGCTATCTCCCGGCCCCAGTCTCCCCCCTCGTCCCCTGATCGGGTTTAAGGAGAGGGAGAAGAAGGCATGGATGTGACAAGAGTCTCACCTCCGGTTTCTGCGCCGCTCCCACACGGTCTGCCGCAGGAGTGTGCGCCCCTCCAGAGTCCTCGGGGGGGGAGATCGGGCGTTCTCCGGCCGATCTCTTGGCTCGTTCGCAGCTCGTCTTCCTGGTCGGCAGGGGCGGGAGAGATGGGGGGACTTTCAAGCTGTCCCCAGCAAGGGGGGGGGGTGAGATGAGGACGCATGCTCCCCAGGTTGGTCTCCACTCACCCGGTACAGCGGTTCGGCGGCCCCTCCGTCCGTCGCTGTCTTCCGATGCGGTTTCCGGTTTAATTCCCTACTCTCCCTGGTCGTGGGGAGCTGCGGCAGTAGGCGGGGAGGAGAGGGTGCAAAGGTGCTATAAGGTGTCTCCCTCCAGGTCCCGCCGTCTGTCGTCTGTTGGCTGGCCGTGGGGGGGGAAGCGGTACTCACAAGGCGGCTCCCCTCTTGCACTCGAGGCCCCGGCTTCTTGTCTTGCCGCAGGCCTCGACTTCTTTCTCCCCTCTCTCTGGCTTTTCTGTGAAGAGCGCGGGTCTCCTGATGGCTCTTGTGGTCATTCCCGGCTGTCGTTCCTCTGTCCCAAGGTTGGCAGGGGACGGGGGGCCTTCAAAGCGCCCCTGCCCTCGCCACTCTCGTCGTGCGGGGAGGGGGAGTGCGTGTCTTTTCTTTTGTTTTCCTTTGCGTTTGTCTTTTTTTAAATGTATTTCTTTTTTCTTAGTTTTGTTATTTTGTTTGTTGCGACTCTCCCGCTCGTCCTGCCGCGTGTCATGGGGAGCCGCTGCAGTAGGCTAGGAGGGGGGTGGGAGGGAGGATGCAGAGGCGTC
This sequence comes from Pleurodeles waltl, assembly GCF_031143425.1. NCBI lineage: Eukaryota > Metazoa > Chordata > Amphibia > Caudata > Salamandridae > Pleurodeles > Pleurodeles waltl. Next base: position 251,748,567 of record NC_090443.1, read on the forward strand.
ACTGAGCACCTCCCTCCATGTCCCGCCGTCCGTCATCCGTCGAGGGGGAAGGGCGTCTTCCAGAGCAGCCTCCCTCTTTCACTCGAGGCCCCAGCTTCCCGTCCTGCCGCGGGCCTCGGCTCCGCCCCCGCTCCTCTCGGGTTTTCTACGGGGAGCGCGAGTCTCCCCTTGGATCTGGTGGCTCCTCTTCACTGCCGATCCTACGCCCCGGGGTTGGCATGGGATGGGGGGCTTTCAGAGCGCCTCCGGCATCACCCCTCTCGCCGCGCGGCCCGCCGTCCTGCAGAGCCCTTCACCTAGGCGGCCATCGTTAGTCGTGGCCAGACCACGCCCCCCTTCCCGCTTACTTTGAGATTCACTGAATGCCTTGTCATCTGGTGTGGAAGGGGTAGGGTGTTGGTTGAATGTTTGTTTATTGATTGTTCTCTTGCACCTGTCAAGCTCCTATGTGACTGTATTACCTCTACACATGCAGATCATACCTTGTACACCTTTAGATGACTCCATCTAATAGGAACCAGGTGGCATGGATTACCTACATGACATGGAACATTAGGGCCTCAAAAATACCCTGCAATGACAAACAAGTACTCTCTTATCTGACACAACATGGCATCAAAGTGCATTTCTACAGGAAACCCACCTCTCATCCTGTGCCACATCCATATTCACCTTATCCTGGGAGCATAACCCATACTTTTCATACTACAGCTCTTATTTGCATGCTAATACACAAAAGCGTACCTTTCACACACATGGCCAGCTTTATAGATCCCAATCAAAGATACGTCATAGTTTCAGGCATAATTGTGGACAAGAGTGTGTTTATAGCAAATGCCTGTGCACTGAATGTGCTACACAACTACAATGGTCCAAATCATAATTTCACAAAAAATAATTTTACCAACATATAAATTGCAAAATGCACATGCAGCACAAACCAATATTTATAATCTCAAATGATATTCATTTCCATTTCCTGGACGCTGCCATCGTTGCTGGAGGAACGAAGGGACCACACTCCCCAGCATTCTTTGCTGCACTTAATTGCTCCATCCCTATTTCAGGGGCCTCGAGCCTCACTGCACGGGATGCGCATTTCCTGGACGCTGCCGTCGTTGCTGGGGGAACGAAGGGACCACACCCCCCAACATTCCTTGCTGCTCTTAGTTGCTCCGGCACTATTTCAGGGGCCTCAAGCTTTGCTGTGCGGGACGCGCATTTCCTGGACGCTGCCATAGTTGCTGGGGGAACGAAAGGACCACACCCCCCAGCATGTCTTGCTGCACTTAGTTGCTCCGGCCCTATTTCAGGGGCCTTGAGCCTCGCTGCGCAGGATGCGCATTTCCTGGACCCTGCCATAGTTGCTGGGGGAATGAAGGGACCACACCCCCCAGCATTCCTTGCTGCACTTAGTTGCTCCTGCCCTATTTCAGGGGCCTCGAGCCTCGCTGCGTGGGACACACACAGGGCGCACCAGGGCGCGTGCCCGCCCATCATTATCTGCTCGAGCCTGGGCTGGGCCAACCTCCTAAGTTCCAGGGTGCCAGCATCCTAGGTAAGGCAAACTACGACACCTTTCCTGGCATTTGTGTTACTCCCGGTCCCTTCTTTTAATATCTTCTATTACTCTGACTAAGCTATGGGGAAACAGAAGGCAGACGATATCCCTGTGCCCCACTCTGGTCTAAAGAAAATTAAGAAACGGCTAAGTGGGAAAGTGGATGGTCATTCCAATACCGGTAGCAATCAATTTCAAGCTATCTACACGTTGGCAATGCTGAGGAGTCCCTCCATTCCTCCACCCCCAAGTCTTCACACCATCCCCTATAAGAAGATTCCTGATCTCTTCAAGAAAAGACCACAGAAGCCTCTTTTGACTGTAGAGGTGGATCTTCACCCCCCCCTCCCCCCTTCTTCGGAGTTACCATTCTGCACGATTTGCAGCTAGCAAGGCTTGTTGGCGTTCTTTCGGCGGGAAAGCACTTCTGCATGACTCTCCACGGCAAGAGGGATCCGTCCACCAAAGGGGAAGTCTCTAGCCCTTTTTCGTTCCTGCAGAAACCTCAGCTTCTTCTGTCCAGTAGAAGCTTCTTTGCACCCGCAGCTGGCATTTCCTGGGCATTTGCCCATCTCCGACTTGCTTGTGACTTTTGGACTTGGTCCCCTTGTTCCACAGGTACCCTAGATTGGAAATCCACAGTTGTTGCATTGTTGGTTTGTGACTTTTCTGCATTATTCCTCTAACACGACTTCTTTGTCCTTAGGGGAACTTTGGTGCACTTTGCACTTTGCACTCACTTTTCAGGGACTTTTCAGGGTCTTGGGGAGGGTTATTTTTCTAACTCTCACTATTTTCTAATAGTCCCAGCGACCCTCTACAAGGTCACATAGGTTTGGGGTCCATTCGTGGTTCGCATTCCACTTTTGGAGTATATGGTTTGCGTTGCCCCTATCCCTATGTTTCCCCATTGCATCCTATTGTAACTATACATTGTTTGCACTGTTTTCTAAGACTATACTACATATTTTTGCTATTGTGTATATATATCTTGTGTATATTTCCTATCCTCTCACTGAGGGTACACTCTAAGATACTTTGGCATATTGTCATAAAAATAAAGTACCTTTATTTTTAGTATAACTGTGTATTGTGTTTTCTTATGATATTATGCATATAACACTAAGTGGTACTGTAGTAGCTTCACACGTCTCCTAGTTCAGCCTAAGCTGCTCTGCTAAGCTACCATTATCTATCAGCCTAAGCTGCTAGACACCCTATACACTAATAAGGGATAACTGGGCCTGGTGCAAGGTGCAAGTACCCCTTGGTACTCACTACAAGCCAGTCCAGCCTCCTACATTGGTTGTGCAGCGGTGGGATAAGTGCTTTGAGACTACTTACCACTCTTGCCATTGTACTTTTCATAAGAGAAAAATATACAAAACAAGTTCAGTGTGTGTACACATAGCTAAAAAGTTTTGCATTTCCTCTTTTCACTGTTTTCTAAGTGCTGAAAAGTACTTCTAAACTTTCAAAAAGTTCTTAAAAGTTTAAAAAGGTTTTTTCTGTCTTTCTAAAAAGTTCTGAAAACTTTTTTCTCTTTTTCTATCACTTTAACTCTCTCTAAAAATGTCTGGCACAGGCCAAAATGTTGATCTGTCCAAACTTGCATATGATCACCTTAGCTGGAAAGGAGCAAGGAGTCTCTGCATAGAGAGAGGTTTGAGTGTAGGGAAGAATCCTTCCTTGGAACTGTTAATTAACATGCTTAGAGAACAGGATAAGGCCATAAGTGCCCCATCTGTTGAAAAAGTAGCTATGGTTCTCAATCTGATCCAGGGACTCCCCCAGGAAAAGGTTCAGGAAAGAAACTTCTTAGCCTGCCCATTACTAGACAGTCTAGCATAGTTGGTACTGAGGTGGAGTCACATCATACAGATGATGTGCTCTCACATTACACTGTCAGCCAAGCTGTTAGGGTGGCCTCTGTAAGGGACAGGTCTCCTTCTGTTCATTCCCACCATACCTCTGTATCTAGAAATGTCCCTCCCACCAGCCCTGATGACAGATTGTTAGAAAGGGAACTCAACAAGTTGAGGGTGGAACAAACCAGACTGAAGCTTAAAAAGCAACAGCTGGATTTGGATAGACAGTCTTTAGAAATAGAGAGGGAAAGACAGAAGTTGGGTTTAGAAACCCATGGTGGCAGCAGCAGTATTCCCCATAGTCATCCTGTAAAAGAGCATGATTCCAGGAATCTGCACAAGTTAGTTCCCCCTTATAAGGAGGGGGATGACATTAACAAGTGGTTTGCTGCACTTGAGAGGGCCTGTGTTGTACAGGATGTCCCTCAAAGGCAGTGGGCTGCTATCCTATGGCTATCATTTAGTGGAAAAGGTAGGGATAGGCTCCTTACTGTGAAAGAAAGTGATGCCAATAATTTCCAAGTTCTTAAGAATGCACTCCTGGATGGTTATGGCTTAACCACTGAACAATACAGGATAAAGTTCAGAGAGACCAAAAAGGAGTCTTCACAAGACTGGGTTGATTTCATTGACCATTCAGTGAAGGCCTTGGACGGGTGGTTAAATGGCAGTAAGGTTACTGACTTTGAAAGCCTGTATAACTTAATCCTGAGAGAGCATATTCTTAATAATTGTGTGTCTGATTTGTTGCACCAGTACTTGGTGGACTCTGATCTGACCTCTCCCCAAGAATTGGGAAAGAAGGCAGACAAATGGGTCAAAACAAGGGTGAACAGAAAAGTTCATAAAGGGGGTGACAAAGAGAACACTAAGAAGAAAGATGGTGAAAAATCTCAAGATAAGCATGGGGATAAGGGTAAAACCAAAGATCCCACTTCAAATCTTAAACACTCTTCAGGGGGTGGGGATAAAACAAATTCTTCCTCTTCTTCTCAACCTACACAATTTAAAAAGCCTTGGTGCTTTGTGTGTAACAATAGAGGCCATAGGCCATGGGATAAGTCCTGTCCAGGTAAACCCCCTGAGCCTACCACCACTAATACATCAAGCTCTAGTGCCCCTAGCAGTAGTGGTACTAGTGGTGGGACTGCTGGCAACAGTCAAGTTAAGGGTGTAGTTGGGTTCACTTATGGGTCCATAGTAGAAACTGGGGTAGTCAGTCCCAAGACAGTTTCTGTCACACCTAGTGGCATTGGCCTTGCCACACTGGCTGCTTGTCCCCTTACAATGGATAAGTACAGGCAGACAGTTTCAATAAATGGTGTTGAGGCCTTGGCCTACAGGGACACAGGTGCCAGTATCACTTTGGTGACTGAAAACCTAGTGCACCCTGATCAACACATCATTGAACAACAGTATAAGATTATTGATGTCCATAACTCCACTAAGTTTCTTCCCTTAGCTATAATTCAGTTTAGTTGGGGTGGAGTTACTGGCCCTAAGCAGGTGGTGGTATCACCTAGCTTACCTGTAGACTGTCTCTTAGGTAAGGACCTAGAGGCCTCAGGTTGGGCTGATGTAGAGTTTTATGCCCATGCAGCCATGCTGGGCATCCCTGAGGAATTGTTCCCTCTCATTTCTACTGAAATGAAAAAGCAAAGGAGAGAAGGCCTGAAAACTCAGGATCCCTCTCCATCAACAGGTAAAAAGGTTATCACAGTATCCCCTAACCACCCTACCATTCAGGATACCATTCCTGTGGTGGGAAAAACCTCTCCTAGGGTGGCACCTGTTCCAAGGGAATCATCAGCTGGCAAAGCTGGACTCCCTGAGGTAGAAGTACCTCTCTGTGGGATAACTAACATTGGTGACAAAAAGAGCACCATTTTAGTTAACATGGAGCATCCCTCCAACCCTCCCAGAGAAACTTTAGTGCAGAAACCCTGCACTGCCTCACAACACTTAGGACAGCATCCCTGCCCTAATGTGGAGCTCATAGGACAGCATCCCTGCCCTGCTCCAACTCAAGAGAAACAGCATCCCTGTTCTCTCTTCCAGCCATATGGACAAAGTTTTTGCCCAGCTATGGCTTTATTGAGACAGCATCCCTGTCTGGCATTTCCATCACTACAAATAGGTTCAGTGGACAATTCCCACTGCTCTAAACTAAAACTTACTGATAGAAACTCTGAAAATACATCTTCACATTGTTGCTTAGCTAAAAAACTTCAAACAGGGTGGTTTACATCCCCACAGGGAAGTAACCATATAGTGGATGATAAAGGGAGTAACCAGTCTATTGCAGAGCTACTCTCTACTTATCACCACTTAGACAATAAAGTCTCAACTGGCCAAGGTTAGCCTTATTGTCCTTCGTTTGGGGGGGTTGTGTGAGAAAGTAGCCTCTTTCTAGCCTTGTTACCCCCACATTTGGCCTGTTTGTGAGTGTATGTCAGGGTGTTTTCACTGTCTTACTGGGATCCTGCTAGCCAGGGCCCAGTGCTCATAGTGAAAACCCTATGTTTTCAGTATGTTTGTTATGTGTCACTGGGACCCTGCTAGTCAGGACCCCAGTGCTCATAAGTTTGTGGCCTATATGTATGTGTTCCCTGTGTAGTGCCTAACTGTCTCACTGAGGCTCTGCTAATCAGAACCTCAGTGGTTATGCTCTCTCATTTCTTACAAATTGTCACTAACAGGCTAGTGACCAATTTTACCAATTTACATTGGCTTACTGGAACACCCTTATAATTCCCTAGTATATGGTACTGAGGTACCCAGGGTATTGGGGTTCCAGGAGATCCCTATGGGCTGCAGCATTTCTTTTGCCACCCATAGGGAGCTCTGACAATTCTTACACAGGCCTGCCACTGCAGCCTGAGTGAAATAACGTCCACGTTATTTCACAGCCATTTTACACTGCACTTAAGTAACTTATAAGTCACCTATATGTCTAACCTTTACCTGGTAAAGGTTAGGTGCAAAGTTACTTAGTGTGATGGCACCCTGGCACTAGCCAAGGTGCCCCCACATTGTTCAGGGCCAATTCCCTGAACTTTGTGAGTGCGGGGACACCATTATACGCGTGCACTACATATAGGTCAATACCTATATGTAGCTTCACCATGGTAACTCTGAATATGGCCATGTAACATGTCTAAGATCATGGAATTGCCCCCTCTATGCCATCCTGGCATTGTTGGTACAATTCCATGATCCCAGTGGTCTGTAGCACAGCCCTGGTACTGCCAAACTGCCTTTTCTGGGGTTTCACTGCAGCTGCTGCTGCTGCCAACCCCTCAGACAGGTTTCTGCCCCCCTGGGGTCAAGCCAGGCTTGAGGTGCTGCTGGCACACTGGACTGCTCTGAGTGGCCAGTGCCACCAAGTGACGTCAGAGACTCCTTGTGATAGGCTCCTTCAGGTGTTGCTAGCCTATCCTCTCTCCTAGGTAGCCAAACCCTCTTTTCTGGCTATTTAGGGTCTCTGTCTCTGGGGAAACTTTAGATAACGAATGCAAGAGCTCATCCGAGTTCCTCTGCATCTCTCTCTTCACCTTCTGCCAAGGAATCGACTGCTGACCGCGCTGGAAGCCTGCAAACCTGCAACATAGTAGCAAAGACGACTACTGCAACTCTGTAACGCTGATCCTGCCGCCTTCTCGACTGTTTTCCTGCTTGTGCATGCTGTGGGGGTAGTCTGCCTCCTCTCTGCACCAGAAGCTCCGAAGAAATCTCCCGTGGGTCGACGGAATCTTCCCCCTGCAACCGCAGGCACCAAAAAGCTGCATTACCGGTCCCTTGGGTCTCCTCTCAGCACGACGAGCGAGGTCCCTCGAATCCAGCGACTCTGTCCAAGTGACCCCCACAGTCCAGTGACTCTTCAGTCCAAGTTTGGTGGAGGTAAGTCCTTGCCTCACCTCGCTGGGCTGCATTGCTGGGAACCGCGACTTTTGCAGCTACTCCGGCCCCTGTGCACTTCCGGCGGAAATCCTTTGTGCACAGCCAAGCCTGGTCCACAGCACTCTAACCTGCTTTGCACGACTTTCTAAGTTGGTCTCCGGCGACGTGGGACTCCTTTGTGCGACTTCGGGTGAGCACCATTTCACGCATCCTCGTAGTGCCTGTTTCTGGCACTTCTCCGGGTGCTACTTGCTGTTGAGAGGACTCCTTGTCTTGCTCGACGTCCCCTCTCTCTTCTGGTCCAATTTGCGACCTCCTGGTCCCTCCAGGGCCACAGCAGCGTCCAAAAACGCTAACCGCACGATTTGCAGCTAGCAAGGCTTGTTGGCGTTCTTTCGGCGGAAAAACACTTCTGCACGACTTTCCACGGCGAGAGCAATCCGTCCACCAAAGGGGAAGTCTCTAGCCCTTTTCATTCCTGCAGAAACCTCAGCTTCTTCTGTCCAGTAGAAGCTTCTTTGCACCCACAGCTGGCATTTCCTGGGCATTTGCCCATCTCCGACTTGCTTGTGACTTTTGGACTTGGTCCCCTTGTTCCACAGGTACCCTAGATTGGAAATCCACAGTTGTTGCATTGTTGGTTTGTGTCTTTTCTGCATTATTCCTCTAACACAACTGCTTTGTCCTTAGGGGAACTTTGGTGCACTTTGCACTCACTTTTCAGGGTCTTGGGGAGGGTTATTTTTCTAACTCTCACTATTTTCTAATAGTCCCAGCGACCCTCTACAAGGTCACATAGGTTTGGGGTCCATTCGTGGTTCGCATTCCACTTTTGGAGTATATGGTTTGTGTTGCCCCTATCCCTATGTTTCCCCATTGTATCCTATTGTAACTATACATTGTTTGCACTGTTTTCTAAGACTATACTACATATTTTTGCTATTGTGTATATATATCTTGTGTATATTTCCTACCCTCTCACTGAGGGTACACTCTAAGATACTTTGGCATATTGTCATAAAAATAAAGTACCTTTATTTTTAGTATAACTGTGTATTGTGTTTTCTTATGATATTGTGCATATGACACTAAGTGGTACTGTAGTAGCTTCACACGTCTCCTAGTTCAGCCTAAGCTGCTCTGCTAAGCTACCTTTATCTATCAGCCTAAGCTGCTAGACACCCTATACACTAATAAGGGATAACTGGGCCTGGTGCAAGGTGCAAGTACCCCTTGGTACTCACTACAAGCCAGTCCAGCCTCCTACAGTATGCCAATGTGAATTGGTGAAATTGGTCACTAGCCTGTTAGTGACAATTTAGAAAGCAGAGAGAGCATAACCACTGAGCTTCTGGTTAGCCGAGCCTCAGTGAGACAGTTAGTCATCAGACAGGGAACACATACAGGGCACACTTATGAGCACTGGGGCCCTGGCTGGCAGGGTCCCAGTGACACATACACTAAAACAACATATATACAGTGAAATATGGGGGTAACATGTCAGGCAAGATGGTACTTTCCTACAGTGATCCCCCAGAATCCGACTTGCACACATCCCATGATGAACCAGGAAGAGAGAATTCCATTCTTCATTCACCTTTGATTTAGGACAGGAAAGTGCAACTAAATGGAGCTCACGATCTGGTTACCATCTCGCCCCAGAAGCTGGACGAGGGAAGCAGATTATATCTCGTCACTTTGACACTATTAAGGGTTCATGGGGAGTTACCAGAGCGCAGGTGTCCGTCAGTCCATCCAGACCCCTCTTCCCTAGCCCACCAAGATTAACTCAGTGGAATGATATGAAGGGGGAACTTGGCTGGAGTAGGAAAGGTAGCTACATATATATGACAAGGGTTCCCCGGTTGTGATCTGGTTGTAAAGAGACACAGGATTTCCTCACCAATAAGGTCATCTATTGGTTACGGATGCAGAGGAACTATCTCTCTGTTATCCGGTCCGACATCCTGGAGGTGTGCAGACATAGTCAACAAGGATCGGAGTTTGATTTTATTTCAATTCTCCTCGTAGATATCCTCTTGGTGGACAATCTTATTGCTTTTGATGCATGGACTAGCTCCCTGAGGGTTGGTACAATAACTGGTATTAGTCTTTGCACGGATCCAACTTGTGGTAATGTTAGTAGTCGCCCCATTTCATGTGATAGCCATATGGGAAGGGCCCAAGATCCACATAGGAGCTGTCCTCCAACCACAATGTGTATGCAAGATCTGTTTCCTGAGGTGTAGAATCCAAAGTTCTTGCCCAGCTAGCTGAACATATGGAGCACCTGCATCCATCAGGTTTTCTGGTGGTTGCAGGAGACATGAACTGCATTTTCGAACCTAATACCTTTAATAGTAATTTGGCAACCGAGGAGGATGAACTTTGGGGCATTCCGCAACTGAAAGAGAATGTTAACTGCATTGGCTCATGTGCTGCTTTACAGTTGATTTCACTTTGCCTTAGATTTGGACTAAGAGCATGTAATGGCTGCACTAGATCCGATTAAAATCTTGCTCCCACTTTTAAGCGAGGACCCTCTTCCAGCACCATTGACTATTTCCTAGTGGATATTAGGCTTTGGTCTAGTACCCTAGATATGAAGGTAGAACCCCGTCATGATAGTGATCACAATCCTTTAGGTCTTATTCTAACCAGTCACCAGTTAGGAGAGTTCAGAACTCTGAGACCACTGATGTTCAGAGTCCCCTTTTCAATCATAGACAAACCTGCGTCAGCTGGCCAAAAATAATGTCAAACCCGTATTTGGTCAAGGAACAATACTCATCCTTTTTAAAACTTTTCTCCAGTTTTGATGTGCATGAGGCTGGTAACATTCCAATCTTAAGTATTCATGCAGAAATGGCAAAACTCCTACTGGGCATTTTTTACAAGGAAATCACGTCTAGGCACTCCCCCGATTATACTCAATAAAGGGAATGGTTTAATAATGACTGCATTCATGCGAAGCTTAATCTAAAATCTGCCCTCGAAAGGCACTCCCAGGGGGCGATTAGAAATGCTAGACTTAGATACAACAAGGCCTTGGAACTAGCCAAAAAAGATTGGGAACATGATACTTGGCAGAGGATGCTGGATGCAATCAAGAACCAAGATAATAGGTCTTTTTGGAGGCCGTCCGCCAAGGTTGTACCGCCAAACAGCCGCCAATGGGGCCGCACTCCCACCGGCCCCATTTTGACATCCCCGCATAGTTTCCACATGCCGGCCCAGCGGGGATGTCGGCTGCAACATGGGAGCCGGCTCCTAATGGAGCCAGCGGTGTTGCGGCCGTGCAACGGGTGCAGCTGCACCCGTCGCGCTTTTCACTGTCTGCGGGGCAGACAGTGAAAAGCAGTGTGGGGCTGTGCCTGGGGGCCCCTGCACTGCCCATGCCAAGTGCATGGGCAAGTCAGGGGCCCATAGGGGCCCCGCGACTCCCCTTCCCGCCAGCCTGGACAGGCAGGCGGGAAGGGGATTCGTAATCCCCTGGGCAGTGCTGCAAGCAGCGCTGCCCTGGAGGATTAAAACCGCCGGGACAACCATGGCGGTAAACCACCGGCAGTGCGACTGCAGCGGAATCCGCAAAATTGTACCGCCAGCCTGTTGGCGGGTACAATCGTGTAATGATGCCTATTGTCTTTTCAATGGCTGAAACTACAGCCGCCATCAATTCCTTAAGACCGGCTAAGGCACCTGGCCCCGACAAGATACCGGGGGACTTGTTTAAATCTGAACCCGTCGTTTGGGCATGGTATATAAATACATTTTTCAAATGCTATAGCAGCAGGAGGTCCCATCCCGGAAACGTGGTTCGGGGTGGTAATAATTCCCATATATAAAAAGGGCGATGTGGGTTTACCCTGTAACTATAGACCAATTAGCCTCATCGACAATCGGAAAAAAATCTTTGCTAAGCAAGTCTTAGACAGGCTTATGGAATGGGTTCAGGACAATTAGGTATTATGCCCACTTCAAGCTGGCTTTCGTTCCATGTTTAGTACAATGGATCAGGTCTTCCGGCTTTCCATTTTATTCTGGAAATATGTCATTCTAGCAAAACAAATCTTGTATGTTGCCTTTGTGGATTTGAGATCTGCCTTTGATCTAGTCCCTAGAGGGAAGCTATGGGAAGTCTTGTATAAAATTATTACCCCGAAGAACTTAGTACATCTAATCCAAAGGATGCACGAGAATACTTATGCATGAGTGAGATGGGAAAATCAGGGCGAACTTACTGATCGAAGAGATATTAGATGGGGTGTGCGCCAGGGTTGTGTCCTTGCTCCTACTCTTTTTTCCTTGTATATTAATGAAGTGGTGCAAGTTGTGTCTGCCTGTCAAAATGACGCCCCTTCAATGAATGACCAAAAAATTCAGATTTTACTATTTGCTGATGATTCACTTTTGAGCTCCAAAAGCCCAAAGGGCCTCCAGGTCCTGGTGGACAGGTTCAGTGCTTTTTGTGCAGACCATGGATTGGAGCTTTATTCCAGTAAAACCAAATTCATGATCTTTAGTAGGGGCCCCACTAGAAGATGCACTATTTTACTCAATGAGGTCCCCTTACGCAAGGTATGTTCCATTGATTATTTGGGGGTTAGAATTACTAACAATATGCAATGGGAGGCCCAGATTGATAAGAGTACTGCACTTCTTCAGCATAGATCTGGGGCTATCCTGCGTCTTTACAAATCTACCACTGCAAAAGCAGTTTCTCCAGCTATCATGATTTTTTTAGCAAAGGCCCAGGGTGCGGCGTGCTATGGCGCTAAGGTCTGGGGCTTTTACAATGTTAGCAAATTATCTGTAGGGGAAAACAACTTTACAAGAACTCTTCTTGCATGCCCTCGTAACACCCCATTGATTCCAGTTTTTTGGGATCTTGGGTTCCCCCGCATTTCTGATGTAATAGCCTTAAGACCTTTACTCTTCTGGGTGCGCATCTGGACTACCCCTGAGTTAGCTGTATCTAAGGAATCCTTACAAGACATTTTAGGTAGACCAAATGCACCTTCTATCCCCTAGCTCAGCATGTTTTGAGGTAGTTCCATATTTTGGGTCTTGGGGATTTCTGGAGACACCCTAATAATGTAGGGAGTGCCCAGAAGAAACGTCTGAAATCAGTCTATTGGTCCTATGTTAGGAAAAATTACTTGTTATGCACGTCGCATGGTCGATTGACATCACAATTTCTTGACTTTAAGTGGTATCCTCACTTTGAACCTTTTTTGGATCTGATTTCTGACCTATTATCCAAAAGTTTGTACGCCTGTTTTAGGTATGGGAGTTTACCTCTGATGTCTTTTACTAGTACCTGGCAACCTGCTTTGACAACAGATCTATGCCTCAGCTGCAATTGTACTTCGGAAACTATAGTATAGTTTATGTTCATTTGCCAAGCCTGTGGGATTGCACGGCGGAAGTGGATTCGTCCAGTTTGTAGGAACCTGGGCCTGAGACACTGCAAAGTTGCTTTAAGGATGCTGATGAGAGACGGTTCCCCTTTTTTAATATATGCGGTCAGCAAGTTCCTTGTGGCGGCATGGTACATAGGTACCCGGTTAAAAAAAAAAAAAAAGGTTTGCTCCCGATTGATTATTGCTTTAAATGTATTTATTCATTCACTATATATAAATCTTATGACTGTCGTGATTTACCCCTGGCTGATGGGAAAAAGCAATATGAGATATTGTAAGTTGTACCCAGGATGCTGATGAGAGACAGTCCCCCTTTTTCATAAAGGAGGTTAGACAGTCCTTAGTGGCAGCATGTCAAGGAATCCATGTATTTCTGTTTTTTAACAATATTTTTTATTTTTTATGATTGTTGTCTTTTTCCTTAAAACTTTTACTTGTGTATTTATTATGTATACTAGTATCTTACTTGCTGTGATGTTATTTTGCTTTGATGGTTAAATGTGCCCGGATAAAGCTTGTTTTGTTGATGATGATATTCATACAATGATTGATATTAAATTATACAATTTATTTCTTGTCTTTTGATACAATTTTTTTTAAATTTTTGCCTCAAAACACCCAAAGAAATATTGTGTGGAGAAAAAGTGCTTGTGAGAAAAAAAGAAAAAGAATTAAAGAAATCTATCTAATCAATTATTCACAATTATATACTTGAAAGCCTATCAATTGACCATTGTACAACAGACAAAATATGCATTACTTTCAATGGGAGTAAAGTGTCCAAATCACTATTGCCCCTTGGTGATTCCAAAAATAATCCAGGCTCAATCTAGATTGTCGACCTTTTGACCCGGTGCAATAAATAGGGCCAACTCTTGCCTCAAAACTGGGTTTTCATCAGGACACAAACCAAATTCCGAGCAACCTATCAGAAAAAAGGAACCCAAACATTAATCTTCTATTCTTTGCCATATCATGTGCTGCAATATGGCAATAATTACTTCCTGCTTACCTAAAATCTTTTGTGAATAAGTGAATACCATTCATCAAACTGATACATCAATCACTTTGTTTTAAATTCCATGTCCTCATACCTAGAAAAATCAAAAAATCAAACATCATCATACCAAATTAAATCCAACACTCAAATAACTCAAAGGAATATAAAAGAAGGCATTCTATTTAATCACTCACCAGGGTATTCAGGAAGGGAGAGCCATACAACTCTCTTCCTTATACAATCCAAAGAGATTCCCACCAATGATTTGATTTAACTTCAAACCACAAGACAATTTGCATGGTCACTTGTCACTTTATTTCCAAATTGTATATCCACTAAAATACCAAAAAGAAAAACAGATCACTAAATATTACCCTTAATTAAAAAAACACATCATAAAACACCTTTCAACTAACTCATCTTAAACTCCAGAAAAAGTACAATGGTTACGCTCTCCTCCCATCGTGGGGTAAAAACTCTTGTCTGGATGAATTCACATAACTTCAGAGATCACTCTTTCAAGCCGCTCACCTCCATATTTAGGAAGGGAGAGCACATCCAATTTTATCCTTATTTACTCCAAAGAAATTGTCACCATTGTTTTTTTAAATCCTTCCACGGACCAATTCATATGGTCATCTATCACTTTAAATCAGAACCATGTTATTACCAAAAATACCAAGAAGGAGACCACATCACTAATACCCATATTCCAATGAAAGAAAACAACTATAAAATCCCAAACAACTCACTCATGTTAACACACCAAGGAGGTACAGCTCTTCTCTTTTTAGTATTTTAGTGAATATACAATTTGGAATTAAAGTGCCAAGTGACCATGTGAATTGTCTTGTGGTTTGAAGTAAAATCAAATTGTTGTTGGGAATCTCTTTGGATTGCACAAGGAAGAAAGTTGTATGTTCTCTCCCTTTCTGAATACCCTGCTGAGTGATTGGATAGAATGCCTCCTTTTATATTCCTATAACCCAAAATGCATTGTTTTCATACCACCATAGTTACTTATGATGAATTGTGAATTTCTACATGTTGCAGAAATAAGTCTGGATTGGCATTTCTCATGCATTTGAATATTAGAATCACTATGTGTCTGACTAAGCATTGAAAAAATATTTAAGAAAGAAGAAAAAAATATTGATTAAAAAGAAAATATTGATTAAATTGGAGTAAGACTGTTGACCATATTGGCTTGTGTCTCTCAGCCATGCATCTTGGGTCTGGTGTACTTTTGGGCATATATATATATATGTTTTTGGACAGAGCACACACCAGGGTTGCACACCAAACTTTCCCTTCAAGCATCTGTTAAATTCACTGATTATTTCGTTTACATATTTGTTTAGATATTTGGAGTGCATTCTATCACAAAATATACCTTTTGTCAGGCCTAAACTTTCCTTTTTGATACATAAGTCACCCCTAAGGTAGGCACTAAAGGCTCATAGGCAGAGTGCCTTGTAGTTAAACAATAGGTCATGTGGGTTTAAAGATTTATATATCCTAGTAGTGAACAACTCCTAAAGTTCTTTTTCAATGTTGTAAGGAATGTCCATCCCAGTGACTAACATTGGCTTCAGAGCACATAGATATGTACTGTTTAGGCTCACAATAATTGTGATTGGAAATCCTCTTTATTTGTTAAGTTGAATTTTAAACCACAATTCTGAAAATCACTGCTTTTAGAAAATTGGCATTTTCTTGTCCTAACCAGTCGTGCCTTTTCCCAGTATCCTGGATCATATGATTGTGAATGTCTCTTCTTGTTGCGGCTTATGTATTTCTTCCAAACAGTGCCTCTGAGGGTTAAGCACAGGTTAATTTTTTGACTTTTATGGTTCACCCTGACAAGGATTGTGGTTGTTGTTTGAGTGGAGCCTACATCACCCCCAAACCAATAGCGCCATTTCTAACAGTTATAGCCTTCCTAAATCAAGATTCTAAGGGGGCTTCTTGTCACTTTAGGTACAGATATCATTTAGAACATTAGAGTGTGGCGAGCTCCATTGGAGACGATGGAGTGGTCTGGGCTTGTACTGGCTGGTAGAAGCGTCAACATTCCAATGTTCTTTGTTCAGCTCTAAACAAAGGCCTTATGGAGCCCAGCTCGATGAGGACTATGATTTATTTATTATAAATTCTTCCCTCTAGTAGCATAATGTTCTAATAGCTCTGTAGTCCTTCGTAGCTGGGCTACACCAGCAATTAACGCCCGCTCCCTTTTTAAAGGCCTTCGCCTTCAGCTTTGACCTTTAAAACTAGAGCCTTTAATGGCTGGTATAACCCACAATGGTGGGCTCTATGGCTGTAATAGTTAATGTTGTATATCATGGAGGCTGCAACATTAAGAGCAGGTTTGAGGAGACAACAAAGAAGTGTTTTGTTTGTGCTGATGTTTGCAGGTTTTGGGGGGGACTGGCACTCATTTTGGGGCCCAGGACTAATATTTTGTCATGAGTTTTTAACCCAGTGGAAAAGATTGAATTGAGAAAGAAGAAGGAAGACAAAATTAGGAAAGCATTGACAAAGATAGGATGCAGGTTTGACGAGGAATCTGAGAGACTGATGGAGAGACTAAGGGGCATATTAGAGAGCCCCTAGTGCCATTACAATGCCACATTAGTGTCATTTTTTTATGCTAATGTGGTGTTAGAAGGCAAAAAATGCTACACTATATTTACAAAGTGGTGCAATGCATGCATTGCGCCACTTTGACACCCTTTGCGCTATATGTATGCACCAGCTATAATGTATGCAAAGCAGGTGTTTCCTCGTTAGAGGGGCAAAACAAATGGCTAAGAGATTTCTTTGCCCCATTTTTGGGCACTTTTAATGCCTGCTCAGAGCAGGCGTTAAAAGGAGGCTTTCATTGCTTCCAATGCCTCTGGGTACTTTGCAGGGTTAGCGTCAACATTTTTTGCACTAATCCTTCAAAGCACCGCACCAGCGTCAAAAATGTTGATGCTAGTCCCCTAACTACCACAATGGTACGCTGTATTTTAAATACGGTGCACACATGATGGCATTAGGGGGGTTCTAAGAGGTGCAAAAAAAGTGGCACTGCACTGTGTGCAGAACCACTTTTCCTAAATATGCCCCTAAGACTGTAAGGTGAATAAAAAAGCATGAGAAGACTAGGCACCCTTGACATTTGGCAACCCTCGCATTAGGCACTGCCAGCAGTAGGCTGTAAAACAAAAATACTGGTCCTTGAATTTACTTTTTCACAATTTAAGTAGTACAAAGACACAGGATGTTGACAGTCTTTCACCCATGGCAAGAGGGTCACTCAACTCTGAAGACATAGAGGAAGATTTCATGCCAAGGTGATGTTGGCCAGCACAGCAGCTCTCTGTCCTCAGTTTGCTCACAGGGCAGATGAGTAGTGTGTCAGTATAGAGGCACTGTACCCTGAAAGGTCAAATAGAGTTCTACTCATAAGGCTCTTCCTGGCAGTCAAAGGGCATGGAGGTACCAGTAAGCTACTGTGGTGTCGATATCAGTCCTCTTGTTTTATGAATGGTTCTTACTTTCATTCACCAAGGTGACTGTAAGAATCTTGTGTGTATGCTTGCCCAGGAACCTAGCCAGAACCAAAAATAGTTCAATCTCCAAAACTAAGGGACTTGTTTACAATAATCTGAAGCACGCCATTGATGCATCAGATTTCTTGCACTGCCCTGCCCCCCCCTAATGATTACATGGTATCCCTGTATTTACTATACAGAGCGCCACATTGCAAAGTGTCCACAGATGCGTCAGAACTCCTGACGCATCTATGGCACTAAAATGATGCATTGTTGGACCAGCAGATGTTATAAAAGGGAGGCTGTAAAGGCACAGAATAACACAGTGAAATCTTGTAGATTTCACTTTGCCAGTTCTGCATGGCTTCCAACGGGGTAACGCCTACCTTGCATACATTATATCTGATGCAGGTATAATGAGGCGCAAGACTTTACAAACTGGCACAATGGTCCCATTGTGCTAGTTTGTAAATGTGGTGCACTGTGGGGGAGTGCCTTGTGCCACCGCTGCAACAAAAAAAATTAATCAACAGCGGTGCGATGGGCTTGTAAATAATCCTCTAATGGTATCTGTGGATTTGTGAAAGTCAGCTAGGCTAAGATGTTATGAGGTTCAGTTAAATGCAAGTACAAAATGTATAGACCCAAGAAATACAATATTGAGACAACCAATATATACTTTGACAAATAACAGTGCGCTAGTGAAAGTAACTAATCATGAAAAATAAAATCAGATAAAATTAAAATAACATAGTCTTGAAGCAAAGAATTTGAACAACTGAGTGGCCTGTTTCATCTGTTGGCTGATGCCATCAAAGTAAGCTAGAGGGGCGAGAATTTCTTCTTCCTCAGCAGGGTGTTTATCAACTCACCTAAGTGCCTCATTCGTGATTACTACATTGCATCTGTGGCATTTGATAGGAGAGACTATTAGTAATATATAGACATTAAATAATGGAGGTGATAGGGAAAAGCCCTGCTGCATTCCATAGGTGACTACAGCACTGTTGTAGTGATACGTAGCAAAGAAATGTATTGAGAATTATTGAGAATAATTGGTCAGGAAGAAAATCCTAACCACAAATAGGGCCTGAGGAAATATACTGATCTTACCCAAATAGATTCAATATATTT
Source organism: Pleurodeles waltl (assembly GCF_031143425.1). Taxonomy (NCBI): domain Eukaryota; kingdom Metazoa; phylum Chordata; class Amphibia; order Caudata; family Salamandridae; genus Pleurodeles; species Pleurodeles waltl. The sequence goes on from NC_090443.1 coordinate 251,766,995, forward strand.
AATTAAAAATGTTAGACGTACATAAAGTGGGGTGATTGCTATGTGCAGGGCTGCCTTTCACTTATACTCAAAGTACAAGGTGCAATTGTGGGGATGTCTACATGAAGCACATTTGAGACAATACAAAACTAATTACGTGTAAAATACACAGATGCTACATTTGTGTTTCCTGTATGAACTTGTGTTCAAATACCCACTAGTGACTGGTTCTGTCCATTTAGTAAGCACCCCTCAAAAAATGAGTTGGGCTGCAAGATGACTTTGCACACCCTGCCGGCCAGTAATGCTGGTGGGGAGCACAGCTGCTAAGGTTGTCCAATCATAAATCAGCTTATGCTCCAGCAATAACTTTAAACGTTGTTGGGCTGATCAGCCTTAGGGTGATCTTTTTTCAAACATTTTGCCTTGAGATACTCAGAATAATAACATCAATAAAACCCTCAAACCACTTCAAAGATCCTCTACCAGCCAAACTCATCAAAGAGCTTAGATTTTCTATACTCCCACTTAGGTCTAAGATTGTCAACACATCTCTCTCCTAGGGCATGATTCCTGATTTGCCTAATGATAGGACAAGTTACCCTAATCCCCAAAAAACAAATGCAGACCTGTCTGACCTCAATAATTTCCGTTCAATTACTAACACTAAGAGAAATGCGTACATCGACAACTATACAACCATATCCAGCAGTTTTAGCTCCTTGACCCCTGCCAATCTGGTTTCAGAATAAGTCATAGCACTGAAATCGCTCTAGCACACATTGTAGATGATACCTTGAGACTACTTGATCAGAACAAACCTTGCCTCCTTATACTCCTAGATATCTACTCTGCGCTTGATACGGTCAAACATGACAACATGGTTGACCTTTTGAAGAAAAGGAATGGGTTATCTGGTCTTGTCTTAAGCTGGTTTTCCTAGTTCCTTCATAATGGAGCTCAACAAGTCAAAGTCAATCAAACACTATTGGATATTACTCTGGTCTCGAATGGAGTACCTCAAGAATCCACACTCTCACCCATGCTATTCAACCTGTTCATGGAACCTCTTATCAAAGGTTTTAAACACTCAAACATACTTTGCCACAAGTAATTACCTCACCTGAAGATATGAAGGCAAAACTCTTGACTGGGCCCTACTGAAAACCCAACAATAATGAACTCCTATTCACCTTTTGCCAAACACACTCAAGATGGTATTTCTCTTGATCACCCGACAAGCTCTCTGCCCCCATAGATGAGTGGCTCAAACAACAACTGCACCCCACATGTGGTTAATTACACTTGATGATTAGGCATAGCATTGGACAAATATCTGAATATGCAAGATCACATCAGAGCAGCCACCTGAGGAGCCAATTACCATTTGAACACACTAAGAAAAAATCAAACCCTTCTTGCCCCCGGATGACTTTCAGTTAGAAGTCCAATCCCTAGTCATCTCCTGACTAGACTACGGGAGTTCTACTTTTGCAGGATTACCCTGTTAAGGGCCTCTCTGAATTTAGCTGTGAAGCTTATCATGGGATCCAGCAAACGTGATAACATTACACCAGATTTAAAATATCTAAAATATCTCAAATGGCTCCAGTCTAAAGCAAGGATTCAGTAGAACATAGCCTGCATGACATGTAACTCTATTTATCATAATACACCCATCTACCGGGCAAATAAACTCAAACTATCTAGTGGGAATTGTTCCCTAAGAAGTACTAACTCTCCATTTTGGAAGTCACAGAAGTTCAACAAAAAGAAAACTTATAACTGCTCCTTTTCCATTCTTGCCCCAAGAATATGGAATGCTAAACCAGTTCTAAACCCGCAACTACCTCCTTAAAAAAAGAAGTGAAACTGCTGCTGCTTAAAAGATACCTTCAACAGTAGACCTGATGCCACTCAGCTTGACAAATTTTCCTGTATAGATTCTGAATCCTGAGTCTACTAAGTTTTTTCATTAAATAGAATATACTTGCCTTCTTACTTGTTCCTTTTTGGTTTTTATGTTTCAACTAGTTTGCTATTTGTGCAGCATTTGCTATTTGTATCTCTATTTTTTTATTGCTTGTTTTTTTTTACACTTTTAATGTTGAACTTATTTGCTATTTGTACAGCATTATGATAGCCCGACGGGTTACGTCCATGCTATGTAAAACTCCTTCAATAAATAAAATAAAAATCTTTAATTTTTGCTGCATCCGTTTTTGTTGGCCTTAGGTCTCTGTGCAATTTACCACTGCTAACCAGTGCTAAAGTATGTGTGCTCTCTCCTTGGTGTATTTAATTTACTTGTATGTCCCGGGTAAAGTGGTACTACCTGTACTCAGGGCTGGTAAATATAATGTTACTAGTGGGCCTGAAGCAATCATTGTGCCACCCACAAAAGTAGCATTTAAACATGTCTCAGACCAGCCACTGCAGCCTGTGTGCACAGTTTTAAACTGCCATTTCAACCTGACAAAAAAAGGCAATTTGCAAGTCTTAAACCTTCCTTTTTAATACATAGAAGTCATCCTTGAAGTATGCCCTACACAACTCATAGGACAAGGTGCAGTGTATGTAGAAAGTTTGACACATGCTTTTAACTTTTACTTTCCTGGTAGTGAAAAACTTGAATTCATTTTTCACTACTGAAAGGTCTGCCTCGCTCATACAATAACAAAGATTAACTTATTACATTTAATAAGTGATAATGAACAACTGGGAGCAGATAGGAATGTTTAGTTTGGTGTCTAAAGAATGTTAATTTAAAGCCATCTTTAACCCCTTCCTTGCCAGGCCTTTTCCCCTCCAGTGCTTTGCTTTTTGGCTATTTGGGGCAGTTCGTGCTTAGGCCCTTTATAACTTTTTGTCCACATGAGCTATCCACACCAAATTTGTGTCCTTTTTTACAACATCCTCGGGATTCTAGGGGTACCCAGAGTTTGTGGGTTCCCCTGAAGGAGACTAAGAAATTAGCCAAAATACAGCAAAACAATTGTTTTTTACAAAGAAAATGGGAAAAAAGGGCTGCAGAAGAAGGCTTGTGTTTTTTTCCCTGAAAATGACACCAACAAATGGTTTGTGGTGCTAAAATCACCATCTCCCCAGCTTTCAGGAACAGGCAGACTTGAATCAGAAAAACACATTTTCCAACACAAATTTGGCATTTTAATGGGACATACCCCATTTATACTATGTTTTGTGCTTTGAGCCTCCTTCCAGTTAGTGACAGAAATGGGTGTGTAACCAATGCTAGATCCCAGAAAGCTAAACATTTCTGAAAAGGAGACACAATTATGAATTCAGCAAGGGGTAATTTGTGTAGATCCTGCAAGGGTTTCCTACAGAAAATAACAGCTGAAATAAATAAATATTGAAATTGAGGTAAAACAAACAGCCATTTTTCTCCACGTTTCACTCTGTAACTTTTTACTGCAATGTCATATTTTCAAAAGCAATATACCGTTACGTCTGTTGGACTCTTCTGGTTGCGGGATATATAGGGCTTGTAGGTTCATCAAGGTACCCAGAGCCAATAAAGGAGCTGCACCTTGCAATGAGTTTCCATTGTATACCGGGCATGCAGCATTTAATTTGGTGAAATATAAAAAGTGAGCAATAGGTATCAAGAAAACCTTTGTATTTCCTAAATGGGCACAAGATAAGGTGCTGAGAAGCAGTGGTTAGTTGCACATCTCTGAATTCCGGGGTGCCCATACTAGCATGTGAATTACAGGACATTTCTGAAATAGATGTCTTTTTTACACACTGTCTTACATTTGGAAGGAAAAAATGTAGAGAAAGACAAGGGGCAATAACACTTGTTTTGGTATTCTATGTTCCCCCAAGTCTCCCAATACAAATGGTACTTCACTTGCGTGGGTAGGCCTAATGCTCGCGACAGGAAAAGCAACATGGACACATCACATTTTTACATTGAAATCTGACGTGTTTTTTGCAAAGTGCCTAGCTGTGGATTTCGGCTTCTAGCTCAGCCGGCTCCTAGGGAAAATCTACCAAACCTGCACATTTATGAAAACAAGACACCTAGTGGAATTAAAGATGGGGTGACTTGTGGGGCTCTCACCAGGTTCTGTTACCCAGAATTCTTTGCAAACCTCAAAATTTGGCTAAAAAAAACACTTTTTCCTCACATTTCAGTGACAGAAAGTTCTGGAATCTGAGAGGAGCCACAAATTTTCTTCCACCCAGCATTCCCCCAAGTTTCCCGATGAAAACTGTACCTCACTTGTGTGGGTAGGTCTAGCGCCTCCCACAGGAGATGCCCCAAAACACAACGTGGACACATCATATTTTTCCAAAGAAAACAGCTGTTTTTTGCAAAGTACCTAGCTGTAGATTTGGCTTCTAGCTGAGCCTGCTCCTAGGGAAATCTACCAAACTTGCACATTGATGAAAACTAGACACCTAGGGGAATCCAAGATGGGGTGACTTGTGGGGCTCTCACCAGGTTCTGTTACCCAGAATCCTTCACAAACCTCAATCTGGCAAAAAAAACCCTTTTTCCTCACATTTTGGTGACATAAAGTTCTGGAATCTGAGAGGAGCCACATATTTCCTTCCACCCAGCATTCTTCCAAGTCTCCTGATAAAAATGGTACTTAACTTTTGAGGGTAGGCCCACTGCCCGCGAAAGGAAATGCCCCAAAACACTATCTTGACCCATCAAAATTATCAAATATAAATCTACCTGTTTTTGCAGGCGGGGGCACCTGTCTTTTTGGTCCTGGGCTCAGCAGCCATCTATGGAAACATACCAAACCCAAACATTTTTGAAAACTAGATACCGGAGGGAGTCCAGGGAGGTGTGACTTCTGTTGATCACCCAATATTTTCTTACCCAGAATCCTCAGCAAACCTCAATTTTAGCTAAAACAAAATCACATTTTCCCCACATTTCTGTGAGGGATCACCACACCGGCACACATTTCCTACCACCCAATGTTCCCCTCTGTCTCCCAGTAAAAATGATACCTCAGTTGTGTAGGTGGTTGTGACAGGTAAGAGCCAAAAACATGTAGAAATTGAGGTGGAACCAAAGCGGGTCCAAAGGGGCAGTTTGGAAAAAAAAAAAATTAGGCTGATATGTAGGGCAGAATTTGTATCAGTATAGATGAGACAATGCTGAGTGGTAGGAATTTTGTGGATTCCTGCAGATTCCGGAAGGTTCCATCGTAAAAATGTGGGAAAAACTTGTGATTTCCTGCAAAGTTGGAGTTTTGCAGGGCATTGTGGGTAAGAAAATGGTGTGGGTGCATGTGAAGCACACCACCCTGGAATCACGCAGATGTTTAATTTTCAAATGTGTCTAGGTCTTGTGGATTTTTCTACATGGCAGCGTCCCAAAGCCCATAAAGTGCAGCCCTCACCATTCCAAGCGGGACGATTTTGAGAGGTAGCCAAGCTCTCATGGCCCAAATGTAAAACCAAAACCCAAAATAATCATATTTCCTCTTGCTTGCCGTGGGATAAGATGTTATAGTATGCGGGGGAGACCTGAAAGACTGTTACCCCCTTCAGTTGTGGTGGGGGCATAACCAGGCCCATAATGATTGGTAGCCACCACCCAACTATAATTTTTTTTTTAATTCCCTGGCATCTAGTAGACTTTCTGTCCCACCCCCCCCCCCCGGAGTGTGGATTGCGGGTAATTGCCCCATCTGCCCATTGGTGGGCAGAACAACTTTTGCCCAATTTATTTGGAGTGGAGGTATGGCCATACCCCCACCCTCTTATTTTGAAAAAATATCTTCCCTGGTTTCTGGTGGGCTTTCTACTGCGCTTGGGGCAGATGGGCCTTCCAAAAATCGGCCAATCGAGGCAGATATGGCCAACAGTAATGTGCCCCCCTGGGGAGAGACCCTTGCCCAAGGGGCTGCCCCCCAAACAAAACACACACATACACACACACCAATCCCTGGTGCCTAAGTGGTGTCTGCCCCCCTCTGGGGCAGATCGGCCTAAAAGAAATAGGCGATCTGCCCCCAAGGGGAGCAGTAATGGCCTAAAGTAAATTCCCCCTCCCAGGGAGCGACCCTTGCCTAAGGGGTCGCTCGCCATGTGTGAAATTGGCGCAAAAAAAAAATCCCCGGTGTCTAGTGGTTTCGATTGCCAAATAAAAATGGGCAGATCTACCCCCAAAGGGGGCAGGAATGGCCTCAGTATAAGTTTCCCCCTAGGGGAGCGACCCTTACCTAAGGGGTCACTCCCCATTTCTAAAAAACAAGAAAAAAAACAAAAAAAAAAAAAAAAAAAAGATCCCTGGAGCCTAGAGGTTTCTGCCACTTTAAAAAAATAAATAAAAAAGATCTCTGGAGCCTAGGGGTTTCTGCCCCTCTTGGGCGTATGTCCACCTAATAGCAATAGGCCGATCTGCCCCTAGGGGGACAGAAAAGGCCTTGAAAATAATTGCCCCCCTGGGGAGCGACCATTGCCCAAGGGGTCGCTACCGTTATGCCAATTTCCTTTTTGGAAATAATCCGTGGTGTCTAGTGGGCTTTTCAGCAGCCAGACTGCTTCACGATCTGGCTGCTGAAATGCTCTGAGAGACTTCAAAGGGAAGGAAATTCCTTTCCTTCCCTTTGAATCCTCTCAGGCCCCCATCACATGATCGGAAGAGAAATGCAAAGCATTTCTCTTCCGATGCGATGGGAGGTGGCCTCTGATGAGGTCAGCGCAGGATCGTGCGCTGACGTCATCAGACGTCACTGCGTGGGTGGGGGGGGTCAAGGGTGGAAGCGGATGGGCTTCCCCTTCCATCCCTGCCCTGGGGGGTGGGAGGTAAGCCCACTGAGGGAACGCTAGGGAGGTACCCCAGAAGGAAGCGGGCTATAGCCCATTTGAACTCCTTTTTGGTCACCCTGTTAGGGGTTCACTTGCACTTGTCAAAGAGGGGTGGGAGCAACCCTTGAAGCCCCTGAAACAAGACACTGTGGATTATGTGCTTGGCCTAAGATCAAGAATGGCTGAGTACATGAAAAAGGCCACTAAAAACCTTAAGGCAAGCCAAGAGTTACAGAAACAATGGCACGACCAGAAGGCTGTCCTGACTGAGTACCATACAGGACAGAATGTGTGGGTATTGGAGCCTGTGGTACAAAGAGAACTCCAAGACAAATGGAGTGGTCCACATCTCATAGTGGAAAAGAAGGGCAAGGTCACCTATCTGGTAGACCTAGGCACTCCCAGAAGTCCTCTGAGAGTACTTCATGTGACCCACCTGAAACCCTACTATGTAGGGCACACTTGACCATACTCATGGCCACTGATGAAGGGCAGGAGGAAGAGAGTGACCCTCTCCCTGACCTCTTCTCCAACACTGCAGCTGATGGCTCAGTGGAAGGAGTTGTCCTTGCAGACTGCCTTACAGCAGAGGAATTGGGGGACTTCAGGAACCTCCTAGGTCAATTTTCTGAGCTGTTTTCTCTGACCCCTGGTCAGACCACTTAGTGTGAACACACCATAGATGCTGGAGACAGTTTTCCTGTCAAAAGTAAAATCTACAGACAGCCTCACCATGTCTGGGACTGTATTAAATCAGACGTTCAGAAGATGTTGGGCTTAGGAGTGATTGAGCACTCACATAGCCCCTAGGCCAGCCCAGTGGCGCTCATACCAAAGCCTCATTCTCAAAATGGGAAAAGGGAGATGATGTTTTGTGTGGATTATAGAGGTCTCAATACAGTCACCAAGACTGATGCTCACCACCTACCCAGGACAGATGAGCTGATAGATTCACTGGCATCTGCCAAGTATCCAAGCACGTTTGACTTGACTGCAGGGCATTGGCAGACAAAGCTATCAGAAGATGCTAAACCTAAAACTGCATTCTCAAACATTGGAGGGCATTACCAATTTACAGTTATGCCCTTTGGTCTGAGGAATGCACCTGCCACTTTCCAAAGGCTGGTGAATACAGTCCTCCAAGGTCTGGAAGCTTTCAGTGCAGCATATCTAGATGATATTGCTGTGTTCACCTCCACCTGGGATGACCACCTCGTCCACTTGTGGAAGGTTTTGGAGGCCCTGCAAAAGGCAGGCCTCTCTATCAAGGCTGCAAATTGCCAGATAGGGCAAGGGAGAGTGGTTTATCTGGGACACCTAGTTGGTGGGGAACAGATTGAACTATTTTAGACTATTTTAAACTGGTCTCCCCCTACAATTCAGACCCAGGTCAGAGCCTTTCTTGGCCTCACTGTGTACTACAGGAGGTTCATTAATAACTATGGCTCCATTCTTGCCCCTCTCAATGAACTCACTTCCAAACAAATTCCCAAGAAGGTATTATGGACAGCCAGCTGTCAAAAAGCTTTTGAGGAGCTTAAGGAGGCTATGTGTACTGCACCTGTCCAGAAATGTCCAAAATATTTTAAGAAGTTAATTATCTAGACAGATGCTTCTGAGGTACGGGTTGGGGTAGTGAAATCACAACTAAATTCAGAGGGCCAGGATCAACCTGTTGCTTTTATCAGCAGAAGGTTGACCCCTAGAGAAAAGCGTTGGTCAGCCATGGAGAGGAAGGCCTTTGCTGTGGTCTGGGCCCTGAAGAAGCTAAGACCCTACTTGTTTGGGACTCACTTCATAGTTCAGACAAAACCAAAACCTTTCTTATGGTTAAAACAAATGAAAGGTGAAAACCCTAAATTGTTGAGGTGGTCCATTTCCCTACAGGGGATGGACTTTGCAGTGGAACATAGACCTGGGAGTAACCACCCCAATGCAGATGGACTCTCCAGATGTTTCCACTTAGACAATAAAGACTCATCTGGACAAGGTTAGCCTTATTGTCCCTCATTTTGGGAGGGGTTGTGTAGGACAGTACCCTCTTTTTGTTATGTTACCCCCAATTTCTTCCTGATGTCAGTGTGTTTTTGACTGTCTCACAGGGATCCTCCTAACCAGGACCCCAGTACTTATGGTTTATGGCCTGCCTGTCAATGTGTTTCACTGTTTTCTAAACTGTCACTGGAGTCCTGCTAATCAGGACCCCAGTGCTCATGCTCTCTCTGTTTCCAAATGTGTCCTTCCATACTGGTAACAGAGTATTTCACTCCAAATTGGCATACTGGCCCCCCTTACAACTCCCTAGTATATGGTACCTAGGTAGCCAGGGCATTGGGTTTCCAGGGGATCCCTGTGGGCTGTAGTATTTCTTTAGCCACCCATAAGGAACCAATGCAAAGGAATCTACAGGACTACAATTGCAGCCTGAGTAAAATAGTGCATGCACTATTTCACAGCCATTTTCACTACACCAAGTCACTTATAAGTCACCTAAATATCAGGTCTTCCAAGCCGAAGGCTCGGTGCAAAGTACCTATGTGTGAGGGCACCCCTGCATTAGCATTGGTGCCCCCACATTGTTCAGGCCTATTTTCCCGGACTCCGTGAGTGCAGGGACACCTTTTTAAGCGTGCACTGGACATCGGTCAATACCTATGTCCAGCTTCACAATGGTAACCCCAAATATGGCCATATAAGGTGTCTAACAACTGGGAATTGTACCCCAATACTGATTCCAGAATGGGTTGCACAATTCCATGCACTCTGGGTGCTCCACCATAGTCCCCAATACTGCCATTCCAGCTTTCTGAGGTTTTCCAGGCAGCCCCGCTGCTGCCACCTCACAGACAGGTTTCTGCCTTCCTGTTGATTGAGCAGCTCAAGGCCAGGATGGCAGAACAAAGGATTTCCTTTGGGAGAGGGGTGTTACAGGAGGGGTATTTGCCAGAGCCTCTGGAAATGCTTTGAAGGGCACAGATGGTGCCCTCCTTGCATAATTTAGTCTATACTGGTTCAGGGACCCCCAGTCCCTGCTCTGGTGCGGAACTGGACAAAGGAAAGGGGAGTGACCACCCCCTGTCCTTCACCACCCCAGGGATGGTGCCCAGAGCTCCTCCAGAGTGTCCCTGGGTTTTGCCATTTTCGATTCGAAAGTAGTGGGGCACTCTGGGAGCATGTGAGTGGCCAGTGCCAGCAGGTGACGTCAGGGACCCCTCCTGGAAGGCGCATACCTGTTTAGGTGACCAACCCCCTCTCAGGGCTATTCAGGGTCTCTCCTCTGGGTGTTTCTTCTGATTTGGATTGCAGGACTCCAGCAGGAACCCTCTGCATCCTTTACTTCATCTTGTACCGATGGAACAGCCGCTGACCACTCCAAGAACTCTAGAGAACTGAAACAAAGAAGCAAAGACGACTTCTGCAACATTGTAACGTTAGCTCCTGCCAGCAACTGCAACAGTTTCCAGGTCGTGCATCCTGCGAAAACTGCCTTTTTTCAGCCAGCATCAGAGGAACCAAAGGAATATCCTGTGGAGTGACAGAGTCACTTTCCTACTTCAGCAGGCACCTCATTTCAGCAACGATGGGTGGTTTGGGGCCTCCTCTCCAGATGACAGGCATGGATCCAGCAACACGGGAAGTGAACTAAAGTGACCCCGACAGTCCCAACGTCCAGATGTCCAACTTTGGTGGAGGTAAGAGCTTGTTTCCCACGGAAGACAGTACCCTTATGCACCACGTGACTTGCAGTTGCCAAGGCTTGTGTGCGACCTTCCAAGAAGGTCTTTGGGCACAGCGTAGCTTAGGCCCCCAGCACACCATCCTGCAATGCACAGCTTCCTGAGTGGTTCTCTGGCAGCGTGGGATCCCTTTGTGTCGTGCTGCGTCTCCATTTGCACCTTCTTTGTCCCCATGCTGTGGGACTCGTGTGTACACTGTCTGGTGTTCTGAGGGCTCTTTGAGTTGCTGAAAGCTCCCTCTGTCTCCCCTTCTGGGTAGAGGCCACCTGGTCCCTCCTCGTCCCGGCCAGCACCATTTTCCACTAACCGCGAGCTTTGCATGTGCAAAGGCTTGATGGCGGAATCTAGCGATAAAAACCAGACTGCATTTATCCATCCGGCACGGGACATCTAGTGCACCAACCAGGAACCCACATCTGTCTTCTTTGGTGCAAAACTGACTTTTACTTCTCACTGGTGGTTCTCCTTTTGCACCTTCGTCTGGGTTAGCAGGGGCTCCTGTTCTCCCTGGACTCTTCAGTGCTTCTTGGACTTGGTCTCCTTTTTTCACAGGACTTCAGGTCCAGGAATCCCTCTTTGGTGTCTTGCAGTCTCATCTGGTTCTTGCATAATCTTCGATCATGACTCCTTGTGTGTTTCAGGAAACTTACTGTGATTTACTCCTGTTTTCCTGGGCTCTTGAATGGGGTCTATTACTTACCTTTGGTGTTTTCTTACACTCCCAGTGCCCCTCTACACACTACACTTGCCTAGGTTGGAAACCGACTTTCGCATTGTACTATTTTAGTATATGGTTTGTGTTCCCCCAGGCCCTTTGAAACCTATTGTGATTTTCACTGTTTACACTATTCTCTGACTATTTACTTGCCTGCTTTTGGTTACTAGTGTATGTATTGTGTATATTACTTACCTTCTAAGGGAGTATAGTCTTTAAGGTATTATTTGCATTGTGTGAGTAAAATAAAGTACCTTTATTTTTGTAACACTGAGTATTGTCTTTCATTTGTGTGAATACTTTGTGACTACAGTAGTATTGTAAGACCTTTGCATGTTTACTAGTTCAGCCTTGGCTGCTCTGCCTACAGCTACCTCTAGACAGCCTGGCTTCTAGACAATGACTACATTTCACTAATAAAGGATGACTGGACCTGGTATAAAGTGTAAGTACCTTTGATACCCACTACAAACCAGGCCAGCCTTCTACAAAGGTTTTGCAGCTGCCACCCTAATGGAGGAGCCGCCCCTGCATCCCTCAATCCTGTACAATAAGGTGGTCTCCACAGCGCTTTATTCCTATCTAGTTCCTCTTACTGTGCATGCAGTTTGAACAACTGTAAACCTGTAAAGTTAACTGCAATGTAGTTGATCTGAAAACGGGGACATTGGTACTGATGCTACTGCCTGTTATCAATGTGCTGGTGGTCACAGAGTGTCAGGGGGTGCTACTGCAGATTGTTCTATTGGTGGGCGTACTGGAACTGCTAGCACACATATTCGTTTTTAGTTGACAGGCTGCATGTGTGTTTTGTTGATGAAAAGTGAATGTCAAAGTACATGGTCTATAGAGGAAACATTCAGGCATGCACATGTGAAATGTGCACCTGTCAAGCAGTGAGTAGCTATCTCTTTTTACGAAGTAGAAGCCAGTATATTAAATAAGTAGCTTTACGTTATCTGTTTACTGTTGCTCATTCAATTATACCAAATAAATGTTTTGATAAATTCATCACACATTAGCTGTTACCCTTTGCACACATATTTTTCCCCAAGTTGTCTTTAAAATCTTCACAACAGTTCCTCAAAGAGTTTTAACATGGTCTAATTTATAAGGTTCCTTGTACATGACACAGAGTAGCAGCTTTGCACGCAGTTGTCATTCTGTTACAGAAGTCAAATAAAACCAATATAAACAAGCTTTTGCAATGCAATGGGTCTTGCATTTGCTTGAGTTAATGCTATTGGCGTTGTAAACTCATAACTGGACTTTCTTGTTATTAAATTTGTCAACACTGCCTCATAATTAGGTCTTTTTCGGCCACATAATTTCAGTGGCCCTGCAAGTAACTGAAGCACTTCCATTTACCTTCTTCCTCCATCGCAAAATACTGGATACAGACATGTTGCGTCCAAGAGAAAAGGAGTCTCGTCACCTGGTCACAGTACCTGTGGGTATTTTAAGAAGCAGGATGGTGATAATCTCACCTTGTTTCTATCATCATGTTTGGCGGTTGCCATGAATCTGGTGGGATACCTGCCAGGGATTAACAAGGGGCAGAATAATAGCACAGAAAACAAGCAACAAAACCGACAACGTGTTGGACATGCAACAACATGGACAGAGGGTGGGGGCAAGCAGCAACATTGACAGTGGGAGGAGGGTGGGAAAGCAACAACACAGAGGGGAACAAAATAAAATGGGTAAGAGATAGCGACATGGAGGGCAGAGAGAGAAGCACATCAAGGAGATGACCTGGAAACATATACCATTCTATGAAGTGGTTCAACAAAAAAAACATACCACAAAGTGGCAATGACTTCTTTCCGAAAAATAAAGGTTTGTGTATGAATACACTGTATAATGCTGTGTCCCTAAAGGGGTCCAAATCTAAAAATGCAATGTAAAGGACAGGAGCATGAAGGCAGTTGCTGTCACTGCACGAATTGGACAGTATGTCTGGATAAAAGAGCAATTAATGCTTTCCTTTGCCAGCAAAAAGGAATCGTTTTTTGTCGAGAGTAGAAAATATAGTCAAACAAATAACGAATCAGAATAAGTTTGTTTTTAAATGTAGTGGAAGGAGCTAAATAGGCATTTGTTTTTAGGTGAATATAATTATGCTTTTCGTCCAAAGTTGGACACCCATGAGGTTAAAGAAAGTGAAGTAATTACAATAATAGGCAGTTTTTTTTATAGTTTGTTGTTTTAAGGTGTAAAGCAGATGTTTTAAACACCTATGCGTCCAATAGGACATGAAGGAAATCATAGCAGTTTAAGTATCAAAAACGAATGTATTAGTCTTCTTTCAGACAATCACAATGACATGGAAGAAAAAATGCAAACGTCCTTCCTTCTCAGTAATTTAGTACGCAAAATTGTAATGCCATCCTCTGCATTGTTGTGGATTATTACGGGCGGAGCTACCCACTTTGGAGCATTGAAACAATGTTCAATCCCCTGCACTGGCTCAAAATCCTGTGATTCCGGGCCAGTCACTTAATCTTCCTGTGTCTAAAACATCAGTTTGACCTCTTGCATAACATTTAAATGTCAGCATGTACTCCTTGTACATAAATGAGAGAATGGTAAAAAAATCAAGCACGACCATTATGGCAATTGTCATTGTATGCACAAATTTAAGAGGAGACTATAAAAGCTCAGATTTTCCCAAGTGACACCAAAGGTTCGTACAAGCACTTAAAGGAAACTAGGTTGAAAAAAATAAATGAAGTAATTAGTCACCGTGAAGTGAAAGGGCAACGTCCTTAATGAACCATAATCCTGAGTACAGTGCCTTTTTGAGCTGGAGAGCCTGTGTTATCTCAATTCAGAGATTGGGAGAGAGACACAAGTTATATTAATGGCAAACTGTTAACTTGTGCCTTTTCAGTCAATATTCTGTCTAATGTTTTGGTCTTTGATTGGTGTGTATAGGTTTGGGCATCCAGGGATGAGACCATCTGCGCTTTATAAGTTAAACCACTGTCACCACCCTGTAGAGCCGGCATTGTTACGCTGTGTGCTGGCGCAGGCACGCGCTTGCTGTGTGTCTTTCAGTAAGAGACACACACCATTACTTGGCAGTGTCAGAACGGAAGATCCAGCTCTTCTGCTCCTGCCTTTACTTTATACGCACAGCCTTCCTGGAACCAGCTCCGGTCTTCCGGGAAAGATCTCCAGGTAGCCTGACTGCAATCCACTAGACCAGCATGTACAATTATATCCCTCACTGGCTCAAAACATCTACCCTGTTAGTGTACATGCAAAATCTTCCAGTCCTTGGCTAGGTGGGGGATTGGGTTTCAGATGGTACCTCCCAGGCTGGGTCTCACCGTCCTGACCCGCCGGAGCGCTGGTCACAGGTTGTCTCAGAGGGGCGGTCCAGCTGCTAGCGGCAGCTCACGTTCACACTCTTGTCCCAGACAGAAGTGGTCATCGGTTTCCTGCTCACCTAAAAGTTCCACGAAGTTCCTTCTGAAACCAGGAGACATTTCATGTTACCGTCTCTCTCCCTTTTTTCTGCTCTCACCATGGTTCCACACACCCCAGTTAATGTCCATAACCTGGGCTCATATGGCATGTGAAATTTCAAACCGGGTTTCCTGTCTTTGATGAAAACCTGATCGCCGATCCAAATGTCCCTTGTCTCGGCACATCTTCTTTTGCTCACCTTATCGTTCATTTCCTTCCGGGGACCGTGGGGATAGTGTCTCACCTTTGCCCAGTGAGAATAGTGACCAAGGAGTTTGGCCGATGGTACAATGAGGGGTTCCTTTATACTCCACTAGGATCGATGAAGGCTGAGCTCAGGGTCACTGGTTTCCAAAGTGGCAATCCTGAGAACCTTATTGAGCGTATGCATGAACCACTTGACCCCTCCATTGGCCTGAGACCATTGGAGTGTGATCTTACGATGTATGATGCCTAGATGCCTCATCAACTCTAGAAATTAACTTCCTTGGAATGGGGGTCCTTTATCAGTCTTTATCTCGTTTGGGAGACCAAACATGTCAAGGATTTTCTCCAGGGTCGGACCAAAGTTGACAAAAGCCGTGGATGCAATGGCCTCCACAGTCAGATATTTAAAGTACCTATCTATGAGAAAAAGGGTGATCCAGCAGGCCAGAAAATGTCCAAAATCTAAGCTGACTTGCAACCTCTTGGCGGCGCAGGATTCTTTGGTAATTATTGGGGCAGGTACATCAGGGATGGTCGTTAGCTGACAGGCCAGGCATTGTTGCACACATTTCTCCACTCCCTCTCCGAGGCCAGGGAACAACACCTTCTCCCGCATGTGCGCTTTCATCTTTGTCATTCCTTGATGTCCTTCCTTCGCCAGCAGGATCACGCAATGCTGTAGCTGTAGGGGAATCACTAGTCAAAATCACTAGTCGGAGGAGGAGCCCATCAGACGTTGAGCTCAGTTCATTCCAGACCCTCTATATCTTTGAGTTGTGCCAGGAGCTGCCTTCCAATGCTTGTTTCACTCACAGCAGCACCTCATCCTCCAGGATGGCTTCTGAAATCTCTTTGGTGCTGAATGCTTTTGGACAACTACCCAAAGCTAGCGCTTGCACATGTGCTTCAGTGTCCTCTTCGTCTTGACTGGTGGTCTGAGCCTGCTCCGAAGGGTGTCTTGATAGGAAGTCCGTGTTTTTTTTGGCTCGGGTTGGTACACCACATCCATGCAGTAGAGCAGGAGCTGGATTGGCCATCTTTTAATTCATGGAGGTGGGTGCAGTGTGGTCCCCTTGAAGTGAGGAATGAGTGGTTGGTTTTCGGTGACCACTTGGAATGGCCTCCCTAGTAAGTATAGGTGGAAATGACCACACGCCCACTTAAAAGCCAGGGCCACCCTTTCGATTGAAAGTAGCACTGTTCAGTCAAGGTTAAGACCTTGCTGGCATATGGCCTCCTGGGCTCGCATCGACCACAAGCTCAGTCTTCTTTGTAGGGTTGAAGAAGGCCATGGTGGTCTCACACAGAAGAGCCTCTTTGAGCGCTTGGAATGCTTTTTTCTCCTGGCTACCCCATACCCATGGTGTGTCAGTTTTTGTGAGGGCTCGGAGTGGCTCTGACAAGGTGCCTAGCTTTGGGATGAATCTGCCACAGTAGGTCGCCGTTCCCAGAAAACTTCATACTTCAGTCACAGTTTGTGGGGCACAGGCTTGTCGAATGGCACAGGGCTTTCATGGGTCCACTTGGATGCCTTCTTGGTTAAACACATACCTGAAGAAATCAATTGATGTTTGAAAGAAGGCCCACTCGTCTTTATGGAGGGGGAGCCCATGTTCTGACAGCCACTGGAGGGTAGCCTGCTGGTGCCGATGGTATGTCATCACTGACATTCATGACACCTGGTAATCCAGATAAAGTCTGGTGGATGGCGTCCTGGAATACTTTGTCCGCCAATGATACGCCAAGGCTCAGGCATTTGAACCTTCTCAACCTAAGGTGCATTGAGAACATAGTGATGTACCTGCTCTTCTCCACTAGTCTTAGTTGGTGGCATCCTACGTTCAAGTCTAATTTGGAAAACCACTTGGAGCCACTAAGATCTGCAATGATGTTGTCTATGGTGGGAGTCATGTGTCTCTTTCTCCGTACCCTCCATCATGTTGCTTGCTCTCACCTACCTGCCCTCTGATGAGTTCCTCCTGTGTTTACCCCAGGCCCTTCCTTCTCCTTCAGATGTCTGTATTAACCAGAGACCCTCCCTCCCATCCTCTGTTGTGCAAGTTGCCCCCTCCTTTTCTCCGTATTGCCTATGGAGCCTATCTCCCTCCATAATAAATACATTACAAAAAGTGCTATGACTTGAGCTGAATTTTCCCGGGCTGCTTTGGCTTCTCAGCCATGGGTGACAGCCAGGGGGTGAACTGGACACTTTTTCTATGACCCCTTGTTCTTCCAGGTTGGTCACCTTCTGTTCTACTAGCGCCCTGAGATGAAAAGATATCTGCCGGTGTCGTAGGGCAACCGGCTTCAAGGCCTTGTCGACATGCAACTCGATTGGAGGTGCTTTGAGATAGCAGAGGCCTGTAAATAATTGCGGGAATTGTCTTAGCAGCTTGTCTATTTGGCACGCCGTTATACTTTTTGTAAACATCACCAGTCCTAACTCTCTCACCGCTTGACAGCCAAGGAGGGTGTCCGCTTCCCTGTCGACTACATGAAATCTGGTATTGATTGCTCGGCCCTCCGCCTGAAGCTTTACTGCCATACTGCCCCTTTAGAGGCAGCGGTGTGAGGCTTCCATACGTGAATATCTTGGTACTCGATGGAGCTAATGGTTGATGGGGCTGGAGGGGGTGATATTGTTGCACACCCATCACATTCACTGAAGCTCCTATGTCTATGAGGGCCTTGAAAGGAGACCCTGCTACTTTGATCATACACGTAGGCTGTGGTCACCGGTGTTTCTTTAAGTTGTTTGTGACCAATCTTAGGAAACACTTCTTCTTTTTCTTCCCCGGGAGAGGAGTCTTCCAGAGTGTAGCATGACATTCGGTAGCATGCACGTTGTGCTACGGGGTCATCTAGTGATAGTTGTTTGACAGCCCTGGTGGGCGGGCGTCTCACTCCCTGTCATGCCTCCCTTGCAGACAGCTTCAAAATTATTCAGTTTGCCTCAATTGGAGCATGTCCCCTCTTGAGCTGGACAGTCTCTTGGGTTGTGTTCTTCCCTACCACAATAGTCACCCCGTCCTCCTTGGTTAGTGGGGGCATGCTGTCTTGGCTTCCTCCTTGTTTGTTGCAGTTGCACCGCATCCACACATTCTGTTTTGACTACCGGGGCTTTCTCTGGCATGTGTGACACGACAATGTCCATCTCGGCTGCCCTGGCTGAAGATAGGTCATGGATTCATGCCATGACTAAGATCTCGTCCAAACTGATATTGGGTTGCCTCAATATTAGGCCTCTCAGTGTCTTGATTCTATATCCCTGTATAATTTGCGCTTGTACCTCCTTTTGTTGTTCATCTTCTGTGCATGTGCTTGCCTGTTCACGGAGTCGGGCATAAAACTGGTCGATGGAGTCACCCTATCCCTGCCGCGTCTGCCATAGTTTGAAGTGTTCAAAATCATGGTTCAGAGGCGGATCGAAGTGCGCATTCAGGGTCCTCCCCACCGCATTGTAGTATGGGGGCCTGTTTCCGGCAGATGTCTAAAAAGTTTATATATTTCATCCCCCACAAAATGCAGAAGTAGGGACCTCTTGACCACACCGTCCATCTCATGGGTGGCCACAAAATAGTTCTTCAGGTGCCCGACCCATTCTTTTCATATGGGCGACACTGTGGCGGGATCTGCTAGCTCACTAATTGGCGGGAGTGCACCTGCCATGGTGTGTTGTAGCGGTTGGTGAGTGGCTGGTGTTGGGTCATCTGCCATGATCACTGTACCACTTGTACTTTGTGTTGGGTATTTCGGACCTACCGCTTCCAGCAGGTCAGGTCGAGTTGCTCACATGTGGTGCGTTGGGCCGACTCTCATGCTTGTGGTCTGGCGCAGATTGTAGATGACTCATGTGGGGTGCGACCAGTGACGGTGTGCACCTTTTGACTGCCACTTGGTGTTTTTCAGCTGTGGGGTGAATCTTTCCCCGGTGTTATTGGTATGTGGTATCAATGCAAACTAGGGCTTTGCATGTCCCTTCAGTCCTGCCTAGGCTATTGGGTGTCCTGTGCATCTGTCCAGCCACACTATCTCTGGTGTGATCATACCGCTGTTGGGCCTCCCTGGCATTTGGCCCTGTTGGCAGGTAAGCGTGGGACTGAGTCCGTCCCTCATCACCAGTGTTGAGGTGTGTGCTGGTGCATGCACAAGCTCACTGCGCGCCCTTCAATAAGACACACACATCGTTATTTGGCAGTGTTGGAACGGAAGACCCCACTCTTCCATTTCCACCTTTAATTTATACACACAGCCTTCCCACAACCAATTCCACTCTTCTGGGGCAGATCCCCAGGTGGCCTGACAGCAAACCACTAGACCGGCATGTAACATTACAGGCATCACATTATTATATTTTATTTTTATCTAAACTTTGATGCTCTAAACATGTCAAGATTCAATTATCTGGTCGCAGAAGGCAAACAATGATTGAGAGACAACAGCCTACTTAAACATGCCCAATATGCCTACCTCCACCCTCGTGTAAAGCAACTTTTCATAGGTAGTTAAAAACGGTTATAGGGTCCCCCTCCAAAAGATAAAAACATTTAAACAGAGCAGTGTGGGCTTTTGTTTTTTGCTTTTCATCACGTACCATGCACACACACGGCTTTTTCCAGAAAATGAAAAGTAAAACACTGGTTGACATAAGCTAGCCTATTCAATGCGCCACAGCCGACATGAGGGCAAAGGAGAGACAACAAAAGGAAAAAGAAGTTCACTCCAGGTCAAAAATGTCGGCAAAAGTGCAATTATCCTTGTAACATGGGCGATGGCCAAGGCGGTAACAAAACTACCCCAAAAATAAAGCACTTACCAATAATAACGAAGGATTTTTGAAAGTCAATCCTACGAATGAGTGGAAGTGATGGCCGTGAGGTGGGCGTGGTTAACAGCCCAGGTAGATAAAAACACGTCAGAAAAGCAACCTAAAAACAAAAACCAAGCAAATATGTTCTAACAGGAGAGAAGATTTTATAGTTTAAAATATAACTTCTGGTGCTAATTCCAGTGCTATCAATTAATAATCAATTTCAATTAAAATCCAACGTAGAATGGAGCGTATTGTTCTGTTGATGTGTTCCACCCCAGTATAAAATCTTTGTGCTCTCTTTCAGGATGGTAGGGGACCTTTACAATTAATGGTAAACATAGGATGAACAGGAGGGAAATTTTGTGAAACCTGGCATGCAGCGTCTGTCTGTTACATTATACCAATTACCATCATAAATTGAAAATCCGGAGAAATACCTCCATATGTAAATCATGCTCCAGGAGATTTATCTGCTTATGCTAAATGACTCTTAATTTGAAATAGTTTTTGGTTACTAAATATGTGAGTTTATAGTAATCAGAAGAAATTCTTAAGTAGGCTGGAGCTCTTCAGTCTTAACCAACACAACTCAAATTCTGTCAATCTATCATTTTGATTCCATTCAAATGCATGTCCCTTACAGCACCTGCAGACTTCTTTCATAGGGAGAATCCATTACCGGCCCGGATATGTTTACATTAAAAACTATTTGGGGTCAAATCAACTTGCCAGTTTCTATCAATATGGGTTCAAAGAATACCGTTGGGCCGTTTGCGATCGCAAAAATGCATGAAACATCTGGCCCTTAGTCCCTTATCCCAGGAAAGACACTGCAACTAGGAGAATATAATTTGTGGATCTTAGACCTGCTACAAAATGTTTAAATGCAAAGCAAATGCCTTTTCATCCCACAACAATAAAAGAATGATTTGGAGTGATACTGCCAAGCTTAAAATCTACATCTTCTTTGAAGGAGATCATGAAATGGATACTTTCAAACTAATCTCACTTGATGTAATTTTATTATGATTGCGGTTCTGTTACGTTTTAATCACACAATTCAGTGTGTGCTTTTGTTATTGTATTTTCTGTATGTCTCACTTTTTATTAACGTTTAGCTGCTAGGCCTTTTCAACCCCATTGCTAGTACTTTTTTTGGCTATTCAGGGTAGTTCGTGCTTCTGCCCCCATAACTTTTTGTCCACATAAGGTATCCACCACAAAATTGCATCCTTTTCTTCCAACATCCTAGAGTTTCTAAAGGTACCCAGGGTTTGTTGATTCCACTGGAGGGTCCAAGAATTAGCCAAAATACAGCTACATTTTAGTTTTTTGGGGAATAATGGACAAATGTGCTGCAGAAGAAAGCGTCTGTTTTTTTCCCTGCAATTGGCACCAGGAAAGGATTTGTGGTGCTACAGTCACCATCTTCCCAGCTTTCAGGAACAGATAGACTTCAATCAGAAAAACAAATTCTTCAACACAGTTTTGGCATTTTACTGGGACATAGCCCATTTTTCCTATTTTTTGTGCTTTCAACCTCCTTCCAGTTAGTGGTAGAAATGGGTGTAAAACCAGTGGTGGATCCATGAAAGCTATACATTTCTGAAAAGAAGATGTTAGACCTGGCATCCTTGGTGTGGTCTCTCCTGTCTTTTTTGCCTCTGCATCCTATGTTTTGACTGTGTGCTGGACTCTGTTTTTGCTGTTTTTTGTACTCTGGGCACTTTATCACTGTTGACCGGTGCTAAAGTGCAACTGTTCCCTGTGTAAATTGCATGTGTAATTGGCTTTTCCATGATTGGCATATTTGACTTACTAGTAAGTCCCTAGTAAAGTGCTCTAGAGGTGCCCAGGGACTGTAAATTAAATGCTACTAGTGGGCCCTGTAGCATTGGTTGCCCACCCACATGGGTAGCTCTGTAAACATGGCTCAGACCTGCCACTGCAGTGTCTGTGTGTGCAGTTGTAAACTTCCAATACAAACTGGCACGTGTACCCAGTTGCCTGGCCCAAACATTCCCTTTTTGGACATGTAAGGCACCCCTAAGGTAAGCCCTAGGTTTCCCCATGGGCAGGGTGCAGTGCATGTTAACAGTGGGGCATGTACTGATGTGTTTTACATGTCCTAACAGTGAAATACTGTTCAATTTGGTTTTTACTGCTGCAAGGCCTATGTCTCTCATGTATGTATGTATGTATGTATTGAGTATTTATAAAGCGCATTCCGCCCCGAGGGCATCGAAGCGCTAACTGGGTGAGGCAGGATCTACTACCAAGGAGACTCCAAAACTTATTGCGGGAAGAGCCGAGTCTTGACCAGTCTCCTAAATGTTAGATCATTGTGTTCTTGCCTTAGATCCAGTGGGAGTGAGTTCCAAGTTTTAGCAACCGCAATGGTGAACGCTCTATCTCCCCACTTCGCCTTCTTGGTGCGGGAAGTTTGGATTCGATAGGCAGAGGCAGATCGCAACAGCCTATTAGGTCTATACCATTGCAGCTTGGTGGTTAGTGCCTTAGGCCCAATCCCATGGACAGCCTTTTGAGTAATGCAGAGAGCCTTAAAAGAGATCCGCTGGGCTACCGGAAGCCAATGTAGATTTCTGAGGCACCTCTTAACAGAGGCCCCGCGGGGCAGTTTCAGTAAAAGCCTAGCAGCAGTGTTCTGCATCAACTGTAGCTTATTCAGTGATTCTTTATCCAAGTTGAGCAGAAGCGCATTCCCGTAATCCAATCTGGAAATGACTAGAGCCAGAGTAGCAGTAATTCTGCAGGATTGTGGAATAAAAGGAAACACTTTCTTTAATTTCTTCAGAGTCCACATGCAGGTCTTGATTATCTGATTGACCTGAGGTTTGAACGACAATTGATCGTCAAACAGTAATCCTAAATTCCTCGAGGTAGACCCTGGCACAGGGAGAGTGCCACACTCTTTAGGCCACCAGATGGAAGACCAGTGTTCCCTCTTAATCCCAAAGCACAGAATCTCAGTTTTTTCGCAATTAAGTTTTAGCCAATTGGCCTTCATCCAGTTATTCACTGCTGTCATGCAGGCGTTGAAGCGGGTGGCCACTTCCTCCATGTCTTTGTTAATAGGGATGATAATCTGAGTGTCGTCTGCATAAGAAGTTGGGATAAAGCCGAAAGAGCGAATTAGCTCTGCCAGCGGTGCCACGTACACATTAAATAGCGTAGGGCTGAGGGAAGAGCCCTGAGGGACCCCACACGGCAAGAGGTAGGCCGGGGATCTAAAATCACCGCTGCTAACTGTGGCCCACCTATCTGATAGAAAGGATTCAATCAGCTTGAGAGCCTGATCTCTAATGCCTACCTGATGTAGACGGTCTAGCAGAATGTGAGGGGCAATGGTGTCAAATGCTGCCGACAGGTCCAGTAGAACCAGAAAGACCCCCTGCCCCTCATCAACCAATCTGCGTATGGTATCGGATGATGCAATGAGAGCTGATTCAGTGCTATGGGATTTCCGAAAACCATGTTGCGAGCTGTCTAGGCCCTTTGAGGCTGACAGAAAATCAACCAATTCTTTATTAAGGTGTTTTTCTAGAATTTTAGCCGCATAGGGAAGAAGGGCTATTGGGCGTAGATTAGTCAGATCATCGGGTTTGCCTGTTTCCTTCTTTTTTAAGGGAATAATAGTGGTTTCTTTCCATGCCTTAGGATACAAACCAGTTATAAGGACTTCCTGAATAATAGGGGCCAGCATAGATGCCGCTAGCTCTGGTACTAATTGAAGGATGGCAGGGGGGCAGGGATCCATAGGGGAACCCGATTTACATTCCAGAAGTAGCTTGCATAGGTTAACATGGGGGCTGTCTTTAAATATAATTAAAGTGTAGAGTCCCGTTGAGAGCAGATAGAAATATGGAGTTTGGGCTCCCTGAACTGACAATTTAAAAATACATTTTTTAGTGAAGTTGTTTTTTAGATTGTTAGCTTGAAAATTCCACTTTTAGAAAGTAGGCATTTTCTCGCCTAAACAATTCTGTGACTCTCCCTCTTTGTAGATTGCCTATCGGGGTCAGTTTGACAGTTGGGCTGTTTGTGAATCTCCTGTAGACAGTGAAACAAAGGGAGCAGGGGAGTAGCCTGCATATCCCGATGGGCCATCTGTGTGAGAATGGAGGGAGGAGTGGTCTCTTACACTTGAATGGGTTGTGCCTGCCCTCACATAATGCAGTCTCCAATCCCTTGGTGTGTGTCTGGGGCCTGGCCTGGGCAAGGCAGGATCTTGGAAAGAAAAGAGACTTCCCTTTGAAGTTTACCAACTTTAAAGACAGAAAACGGTATAAGTATTGGACCCAAAACCCATGAAAATTCTATCACTTCTGCATTCAAGAGGAACCGCTGCCAAGGAAAAGAGCTGAAGCGCCAAGGATAAGTGCTGCCCCTGTCTGTGACTGTGCTCTGGTGGGCTATCCTGCAGTTGCTGCTTCTACCTGTTAAGGGGACAAAGACTGGACTTTGTTGTGCATTCCTGCTTGAGAAGAATCTCCAAGGGCTTGATCTAAGCTTGCCTCCTGTTGTTGAAGTCTCAGGGCCATCAAAGACTTCCTCTGCCAGTACCTGGACTTGCTGCTGAGACTCCTGCCCTGTCAAGTGGTGCCCTATCATGTCCCTGGACCCTTGAAAGGAAAGTTTGGCAGAACAGGGACTGAAATCCATCCACAGAACACTGTGCAAGGTTTTTTTCGACGCACCATCTGCAATGCGGCTGATAAACTACGTTGCGCCGGGTTCGTGGCTGAAATTGACATTCCACCTGCATCGCAGCTGGGAGATCAATGCATCGTGGCCAGAAAAACGTCATGATTCACCCACTTGCAGATGCTGATGACAACGCAAACCCCATACACCGCGGTTTTCTAGCACTGTGTGACTGGATTTTCCACCCATAATCCATGGGCATCAAAGTCATCCCGGCTCTGTGCGGATCCGAGGTGCCCCTTCTGAAAATCAGCACACGCTCTCTTGCGAGGGAGAAAAATGACGCATCGCAGACCCGACCGGAGAAGAAACAATGCACGGCCTCCCATGTGAGGAATGAATCAACGCATTGCTGACTTTTTGTACGCACACTCGCCCGTGCGGCTTTATTTTTAACGCAAGCCAGGTACTTTGTGCAAAATCATTGGTCCATTGTTTTCTAAAGAGTAAAACTCTTATTCTTTTAAAAATTCATATTTTAACTTGTGTATGGTGGATTTTTGTTGTTTTGGTCTTGTTTGATTTAGATAAATATTACCTATTTTTCAGAACAGGTGTAGTATCCATTTCGTAGGGTTTTCACTGTATTACTGTGTATGTTGGTGCAAATACTTTACACATTTCTTCTGAGTTAAGTCTGCCTGCTTGTGCCAAGCTACCAAGGGGGTGAGTGGGGGTTAACCAGGTTTGTTTCTCCTTTGCCCTGACTAGACTGAGGGTCCTTGTTTGGGCAGGGTATAACCTGACTGCCAAACAAAGACCCAATTTGTAACAGGAGCAGATAGAGATCTGGAGTTTGATATCTCTAAACTCACACTTTAAAAATACAATTTTTGGTAAAGTTGGTTTTTGAATTGTCAGTTTGAAAATCCCACTTTTAGGAAATGGGCATTTTCTTGCTTGAACCATTCTGTGACTCTGCCTGCTTGTGAATTCAGCTGAGGTATAGCTTGCATATCCTGATGGGCCATCTGGACTAGAGTGGAAAGAGGAGTGATCACTTACACCTGAAAGGGCTGTGCCTGTCCTCACACAATGCAGTCTCTAACCCCCTGGTGTGAGTCTGGAGCCAGGCCTGGGCATAGCAGGATCATATCAACAACAGGGACTTTCCTTTGAAGTTTGTGAACTTCAAAGGCAAAAAGGGGTATAAGTAGTGGACCCAAAACCCCAGATTTTTAGATTACTTCTGGATTCAAGAGAAACTTCTGCCAAGGAGAAGAGCTGAAAATCAGGAAGAGGAGTACTGCCCCTTTGCCTGTGACTGTGCTTTGCTGGGTTGGCCTGTAGTTGCCGCTTCTGACTGAAAGAGGAAAAACTGGACTTTGTGGTATATTCCTGCTTGTGAAGTGTCTCCAATGGCTTGAACTGCACTTGCCTCCTGTTTTGAAGTCCCACGGCCATCAATAACTTCCTCTGCCAGCACATGGACTCTCTACTGAGACTCATGCCCTGCCAAGTGGTGCCCTATCCAGTCCTTGGGCCCTTGAAAGGTGAAACTGGTAGAACAACAACTGAAATCCATGCAAAGAAAGCCATGTGGGGAAAATTTCAAAGTGCCACCGGCTATGCGACTGTGAAAAACAACACGTCACCAGCCTCTTCTCTGAACTCGATGCACCACCTGCATTGCGGCTGAGAAATCGCACATCACCTGCCTTGCGGCTGGAGAAATGACACAACACACGCTTGCAGCTGCTGAATATGATGCAAACCTCTCATAGCACAATTTTTCCATCAGTGTGCGGCCATATTTCACATGTATCATCACTGGGTGTCAGGACCGGAGGTGCTCAGTTTGGAAATCGATGCATCGCTCACGTGCGGGACAGAAAAACAATGCATCACTGACTTTTTGACTCACGCTCGTCTGTGTGGCTTTATTTTTGATGCAAACTAGGTACTTTGTGTAACAACAACGTTTCCATTGTTTTCTATGGAGTAAGAATCTATTATTTAAAAAATTCATAACTTTACTTGTGTATGTTGGATTTTTGTCATCTTGGTCTTTGATTTTGATAAATATTGGCTACTTTTCTAAACTGGTGTGATGCCCATTTTGTAGTGTTTACACTGTATTACTGTGTGTATTGGTACAAATACTTTACACATTCCCTCTGAGAGAAGCCTGACTGTTTGTGCCACGCTACCAAGGGCGTGACCAGGGATTATCCTAGGTGTGTATCTTCCTTACCCTGACTAGAGTGAGAGTCTCTGTTTGGGCAGAGTGCATACCGACTGCCAACCTGAGACCCCATTTCTAACACTGGTGATCAGCGGTGAGGATAGAACTTGAATTTGTACATGATATACAGTGATTAAGTGTACTGTTTTCAGTGCAGACCATTATATGCCCACATACTACTTGTCTTTGCTTTTTCTCTGTTTGGACTTTTTCTGCTTCCAATGTTTTGTGATTTTGACTGCTTTTGGGAACTCTCTGAACTACTTTTGGAACTTTGTATTTGCACCAAAATGTCTCAATCAGGGGATGCACCAGCTGTGGCTATTAAGGCTGTTTTTGAGTTGGAGAAACTGGAGGAATACACAGTGGCTCAACTGAAGCAGTTTTGTAAGGATCTTGCCTGCCCAATCAAGAGCTCCACCAGGAAGGAGGAGCTGCAAAAGACATTGAGGGCTTGGGTGGCAGCCAAGGAGGCTAGGGGGCACACAGAGGTGGTGGATGAGGGTGAGGCAGTGCAAAGCAATCTGGGTGGTGTTTTGGATGTCCCTATTCTGCTTTTGGGGAGGGTCTCCAGGGCAGGTAGCAGTGTTTCATTTAAAGGTCTAACCCCTGAGGAGTTGCAGGACAAGCAGAGAGAGTGCACCAGTTGGAGTTAGAGATGCTTAAAATGGAGATGGGAGAGAGAAGGTTGGCCATAGAGGAGAAAAAGATCCTCTTTACTTATGAGTTAAGTTTGAGGGAGCTGGATCAAAGGAGCCAATCCAGCAGAGACGGTGGTAACAGTACCTCAGTGCAGCCTGAGAGGGGGGTACACATTCCAAAGGACGTAGTGAAGTATTAGAAGAGGGAGAATGATATCTATCTGTGGTTTAAAGGGTACGAGTCAGCTCTACACATGAACATGGTCCCTGAAGCACATTCGGGGGAGGGCCTGTGGAAGCACATTGAGGTAGAGGGGAGAGATACTCTGATATCCTTAGAGGATCCTCAAGGACTCACCTACTCTATCATGAAGGACTCCCTACTCACCAGATATGGTCCTACTCCTGAGCAGTATAAGGAAAGGTTTGGGTCCTATAAGAAGAAGGAATCCCAAACTTGACTGGAGTGTGTGGACTCTTTCTGCAGGTCGCTGGATGGTTGGGTGAATGGCAGTAAGGTGACAACTTATGAGGGGCTGTAAAATGTAATTGCTTGGTAGCATTTGTATAGTCTTTGTTTTCCAGGGCTGTGCCAGCACCTAATTGACAGCAAACTGACTGACCCCAGAAAGCTTGCTCAGGAAGATGATTGGTGAGAGAGCACCAGGTTCTTAAGGAGGTATGGGGGAGACTCCACTAAGGATGGGCAGGGTTCCAATCAGAAGAAGTGGAGGGGTAAGGGTAGAAAGGAGTTTTCTAAAGGACCCCAACCTAGTTCCCAGGATAAATATTCCCAGCCCCCAGTTGAAAAGAAACCATGGGCCTCTACAGGGAAACCTACAGAGAGGGGCCCTCCAAGAGCTAGTGATCAGGTGGGTGACATGAGGGGGGAACCCAAATGTCCCAAGGGGACACAGGCACTCACTGGCGCTCAGTCACAGGGTTTGGCCAGTGTAGCTCTTTGGAGGAGTTGGTTCCAGATGGATGAGAGCCAGCTTAAATTACCCTTGTCTTACTAGGGGACAGTGAGGTGGTCCAGAAGACCCTCATGCCTGAGAACACTAAGAAATACAGACAGTGGTGACCATCATTGGACAGAGGGTGGAGACTCTGAGAGACACAGGGGCAAGTGTGACTACTGTGAGAAGCCACCTGGTGTCTGAAGAGCAGGTGGTGTCTCATGCACTTCATCAAGTATATGTGGGTCTACCTGGGTGTATGTGTATGTCCATTCAGTCAATGGCAGCCTGTCAGGGTGATCAGGAGTCCCTGGAGACTGAAAGAGTAGCCCAGATGCCTGCCAGAAAGAGGAAAGGGCAGGGGTGTGGGAAACCGGCCCCAGAAATTCTCATGGTCCAGGAGGGGGCTGAACCTGAGGGGAATGTCCCAGAGCCTACAGGGGAACAGGTGGTTGAACTGGGGGAGGTGCCTGAGCAGACTCAGTGGAAGCAGGAAGGGGGTCCCACCAGGGAAGCATTCTGTAAGGCACAGAAAACATACCCTACTCTGTAGGGTTTGTGGCAGCAGGCTGCAGACCAGGCACCTGGCAAGGAGTCTGGTTCACACTTCATTTATTAGGAGGATGGCCTTCTATGTAGCAAGTCTAAGTTTGCTGAGCCTGGGGCAGCTCGTACTGGGTCTGGCTCATGATGTACCATTAGCTGGACATTTGGGGCAGGACAAGACCTTTGAATGGCTTGTCATCCATGTTTACTGGCCCCAAATGCACAGGCACTGTAGGTCTTGCCAAACTTGTCAGGCAAGTGGCAAGAGTGGGGGGGAAATGTAAGGCTCCCCTCCAACCTTTTCCTGTAGTCAGCACCTCCTGTGAAAGGGTTGGTATTGACTTTTTGGGGCCTCTGGATCCCAAAGACAGCCGTGGGTAACAAGTTTATCCTGGTCTTGGTGGAGCATGCCACCCGGTACCCAGAAGATATACCTCTGAGGTCAACCACAGGCCCTATGGTGGGACGTTCATTGATGGGGGATTTTACCCACATGGAGTTCCCCAAGGAGGTGGTATCTCACAGGGGTACCAACTTCATATCCACCTATATGAAATCTTTGTGAAAGGAGTGTGGGATGACCTACAACTTCACCTCTCCTTACCACCCCCAAGGAAATGGTCTGGTTGAGAGATTCAACCATACCTTAAAAGGCATGATTATGGGCCTGTCTGAGCCCTTGAGGTATAAGTGGGACATCCTCTTGCCATGCCCTTGGTTTCCTTACAGGGAGGTGCCACAAATGGGACTCAGTTTTAGCCCCTTTAATTGTTGTATGGACACCCTGTGAGAGGACCTCTGAGTATGGTTCGGGAAGGCTTATTTCAGCTACATGCTGGCTTTTAGGAACCAGACAGCCCGCTTCAGGAAGCTAACTCAAGAGAGCCTGGAAGCAAGCCAGGAGGACATGAAAGGCTGGTATGACGAGAATGCCGCTCTGGTTGAGTTTCAGCCTGGCCAGAAAGTGTGGGTGATGGCCCCAGTGGAGTCTCAGGCTCTCCAGGACAAGTGGACTGTGCCTTTTAAGGTGGTGGAGTACAAGAGTAATGTCACCTAGCTGGTAAACTTGCATACTCCAAGGAACCTTTTATGGGTCCTTCATGTGAACCGCCTCAAGCCTCAATTTGAGAGGTCTAAGTTGACCATGCTCCTAGCAACAGATGATGGGATGGAGGAAGAGAGTGAGCCTCTTCCTGATCTCCTGTCTGCCTAAGAGAAGGATGGGTCTGTGGAGGGTGTGAACCTCTCCCCCTCACTGACCCCAGAGCAACCGAAGGACTTTCGCCTGGGTTTGGTCAACCAGGTATTGACTGGACTGGATGATTTCAGTGCCGCCTACCTGGATGACATTGCTGTATTTAGTTCCATATGGGAGGAATACTTGCATCACCTCTGTAAAGTGTTGGAGGCCCTGCAGAAGACAGGCCTCACTATCAAGGTGAGTAAGTGCCAAATAGAGCAGTATTCTGTGGTGTACTTGGGACACCAGGTGGGGAGTGGCCAGGTGGCACACCTGCAGCCAAAGATTGACAACATTCTGGCTTGGGAACCCCCCAAGACCCAGGCAGAGGCGAGAGCCTTTTTAGGTCTCACAGGATACTACAGGAGGTTTGTCAAGGGGTCTGGCAATATTGTTGACCCCTTGACTGTGTTAAACTCCAAAAAGCAACTCAAAAAGGTGATCTGGACTGAAGCTAGCCAGAAAGCTTGCCAGACAGCTTGCCAGACAGCTTTTGAAGGTAGCCATGTGCACAACACCCATTCTGAAAGTGTCTGACCTCTCTAAAGAATTTGTTGTGCAGCCTGATGCTTCAGAGCATGCTGTGGGAGTGGCACTAGCACAGCTAAATGAAGAGGGCCTAGACCAGCCTGTTGCCTTCATTAGTTGGAGATTACTTTCCCGGTAACGCAGGTTGAGTGCAATTGAGCGAGAAGCTTTTGCTGTGGACTGGGCGCTTTGGAAGCTAAGACCCTTCTTTTTTGGGACTCACTCCTAGATTCAGACAGACCACGGGCCCCTCAGATGGTTAATGAACTTGAGGGGTGAGAACCCAAAACTGTTGAGGTGCTCCATCTCCCTACAGGGAATGGACTTTACAGTGGAACATCGCCCTTGAACAGAACATGCCAATGCTGATGGTCTTTCCAGATTCTTCTGCCTTAGTGATCCGAACGGCCATGAAGTTGGGTAGTTCTCCCCACTTTCTGCCGGTGGGGGACACGTGTTATAGCTGGCATCCCTGGTGTGGTCTCCCTTGTCTTATTGGCCTTTGCTTCCCATATTTTGACTTTGTGCTGGACTCTGTTTTTGCTGTTTTTGGTACTCTGGACACTTTACCATTGCTGACCAGTGCTAAAGTACAAGTGTTCTCTGTGTAAATTGCATGTGTAATTGGAATTTCCATGATTGGCATATTTGATTTACTAGTAAACCCCTGATAAACTGCACTAGAGGTGCCCAGAGCCTGTAACTCAAATGCTAACAATGGGCCTGCAGCTCATGAGTAGCCCTGTAAGCATGTCTCAGACCTCCCACTGCAGTGCCTTTGTGTGCAGTTTTAAACTGCCAATTTGACCTGCCAAGTGTACCCACTTGCCAGGCCGAACCTTCCATTTTGGACATGTAAGGCACCCCTGGGTTAAGCCCTAGGGAGGCCCATGGGCTGGGTGCAGTGTATGTTAAACGTGGGACATGTACTGATGTGTTTTACATGTCCTAACAGTGAAATACTGCTATATTTGGATTTCAGTGGTGCAAGGCCCATCTCTCTCATAGGTTAACATAGGGGCTGCCTTTAAATAACTTTTCAGTGCAGTTTCCCTTTGGAGCAGATAGAGATATGGAGGCTGGTGTTTCTAAACTCACAATTTAAAAATACAACTTTTGGTAACATTGTCTTTTTGAATTGTCAGTTTGAAAATCCCACTATTAGAAAATGGACATTTTCTCGCTTAAACCATTCTCTGACTCTCCCTACTTGTGTGTTCCCTGTCTGGATCAGATTGACAGTTGTGCTATCTGTGAATCTCCACTAGACAGTGACATAAAAGGAGCTGGGGAGTAACCTGCATATCCCGATGGGCCATCTGGATTAGAGTGGAGGGAGGAGTAGTCACTTACACCTGAAAGGGCTGTGCCTGTACTCACACAATGCAGTCTCTAACCCCCTGGTGTGAGTCTGGAGCCAGGCCTGGGCATAGCAGGGTCTTTTCAACAACAGAGACTTTCCTTTTAAGTTTGCCAACCTCAAAGGGAGAAAGGGGTATAAGTAGTGGATTCAAAACCTCAGATTTTGTATTACTTCTGGATTCAAAATGAACTTCTGCCAAGGAGAAGAGTTGAAGAGCTGGAGGAGCAGTACTGCCCCTTTGCCTGTGACTGTGCTTTGCTGGGTTGGCCTGCGGTTGCTGTTTCTGCCTGAAAGAGGACAAGACTGGACTTTGTGGTACATTCTTGCTTGTGAAGTGTATCCAAGAGCTTGGACTGAGCTTGCCTCCTGTTTTGAAGTCTTAGGGCCATCAAAGAGTTCCTCTGCCAGCACCTGGACTTTTTGTTGAGACTCCTGCCTTGCCAACTGGTGCCCTATCCAGTCCCTTGGCCCTTGAAAGGTGAAACTAGTAGAACAAGGACTAAAATCCACACACAGGAAGCCAATGCACCACCTGCAACGCGGCTGTGAAAACGATGCGCCACCTGCCTCAAGGCTGTAATCGATGCACCACCTGCATCACGGTTGGGAAATTGATGCATCACCTGCATTGCAGCTGGCGAAACAACGCAACACCCACTTGCGGCTGCTAAAAATGACACAAACCCCTCGTAGCACAGTTTTTCCATCACCATGCGGCCATATTTCACACTCATCATGACTGGGTGTCAAAAATCAAAGTGAACCTGCGCAGACTTGAAGTGCCCAGTCAGGAAATCAGCATATCTCTCCCTTGCGGGAGAGAAAAAAGACCCATCACTGACTTTTTCGCCACACACTCACCAGTGTGGCTTTATTATTTACGCAAAGCAGGTGCTTTGTGTAACAACAACGTTTCCATTGTTTTCTATGGAGTAAGAATCCATTATTTTAAAAATGCATAACTTTACTTGTGTATGTTGGATTTTTGTCATTTTGGTCTTGTTTGATTCAGATAAATATGTACCATTTTTCTAAACTGGTGTGATGCCCATTTTGTAATGTTTACAATGAATTACTGCGTGTGTAGGTACAAATACTTTACACGTTGCTTCTGAGATAAGCCTGACTGCTTGTGCCAAGCTACCAAGGGAGTGAGCAGGGGTAATCCTATGTTTGAATCTCCTATACCCTGACTAGAGTGACGGTCCCTGCTCAGACAGATTGCATACTGATTACCAACCAGAGACCCCATCTCTAACAGTGGATAACATTCTAAATTCAGGAAGGAGTCATTTGTTTAGATCCTTCAAGGTTTTCGTTTAGAAAGTAACTGTTGAAATAAAAAAAATGTTGATATTGAGTTGAAAGAAACAGCCATTTGTGCTTGTATTTTCAACACCAATATACCAGCATGTCTGCTGGACCCTTCTTCTTGCTTGGATATATAGGGCTTGCAGGTTTACAGAGAACCATTTTTGAGCTGCACACAGCTGCTGTACAGTATTTCATTTAGTAAAGTATAAAGAGTGAAAAATGGGTATCAAGGAAACCTATGTATTTCCAAAATGGATACAAGATATGGAGTTGAGAAGCAGTGGTTATTTCCACATCTCTGATCTCTTGTGGGTAACCATACTAGCATGTGAATTAGAGGGCATTTCTCAAGACAACTTCTTTCTTACACACTGTCTTACATTTAGAAGGTGAAAACGCAGAGAACGACAATTAGTAATAACACTTGTTCTACTATTCTTTGTTCCCCTACGTCTTTCAGTAAAAATGGTCCTCACTTTTGTGGGTAGGCCTAGTGCCCATGGCAGGAAACGGCCAGAAACGCAATGTGGACACAGCACATTTTTTCACTAAAAACAGACCCATTTTTGCAATGTGCCTAGCAATGGATTATGGGCTCTAGCTCAGCCGGCACCCAGGGTAACCTAGCAGACCTGTACATTTTCAAAAACTAGACACTTAGGGAAATCCAGGATGGGGTGACTTGTGTAGCTCAAACCAGGTTCTGTTACCCAGAATCCCTTGCAAACCTCAAACTTGGTCTAAAAAAACAAATTTTCCTCACATTTCTTTGACAGAAAGTTCTGGAATCTGAGAGGAGCCACACATTTCCTTCCACCCCCGCATTCCAACAATTCTCCCAATACAAATGGTACCTCATTTGTGTAGGTAGGCCTAGTACACGCGACAGGAAATGGCCCAAAATACAACAGAGATGCATCACATTTTTCCCGCCAAAACTGAACCTTTTTTGCAACATGTGGATTTTGGGTCCTATCTCAGCCAGCACCTAGTGAAAACCTTGCAAACCTGTACATTTTTTACAACTATACACCTAGGGGAATCCAGGGTGGAGTGACTTGCGTGGCTCTCGCCAGGTCCTGTAACCCAGAATCCTTTGCAAATCTCAAAACGTACCTAAAAGAACACAATTTTCCTCCCATTTTTGTGATAGAATGTTCTGGAATCTGAGAGGAGACACAAATTTCCTACCTTCCAGCATTCCTCTCAGTCTCTAGATAAAAATTACACCTCACTTGTGTAGGTGGGCCCAGTGCCTGCAACAGGAAAGAGCCAAAAATATGTAGAAATTGAGAGGTAACCAAAGAGGGTCCATAAGGGCATTTTTCTTTCATATCTTTTTAGGCTGACTCTATTTTGGAAACCCACACAAGTTGGGCAGAGTTTCTATCAGTACAAAAGTGGCAATGCTGGGTGGCATAAACTTTTTGGATTCCTGCGGATTCCGGAAGTTTCCAGAACAGAAATGATGGGAAAATGTGTGATTTCAGGCACAGTTGGAGGTTTGCATGGCATTGTGGGCAAGAAAATGGTGTGGGGTGCATGTGAAGAACACCACCCTGGACTCCCCGAGATGTCTAGTTATAAGAAGTGTTTCGGTCTGGTAGGTTTTTCCAGGTGTCAGCGTACCCTAGTCTAAAAAGTGCAGCCGCTCGCAATTGCAAGTGATATAATATTGGGAGTTAGCCAAGCTCTCCAGGCCCATTTGTAAGATCAACACCCAAAAGAGTCAGATGTCCTGTTACTTGCCATTGGGATAAGATGCTTTAGTTTGCGGGGGACAGAAAGAGTGTTACCCCCTTCAGTTAGGATGGTGGGCAGCCCCCAACTCTCTATTTTTTTTAATTGGCATGCATGGCCCCCGAGGGGCTAATCGATGGTAATTACCTCCATCTGCTCCCCAGTGGGGCAGAAATAATGTTTCCCCATTTATTTGGGGTGGGGGAATGGCCATGCCCATGGTGGGCAACCACCACTTCTCTTTTTGTTTAAACAAATTATTCCTTGGCCTCTAGTGGGCTTCCCCCCTCCCAACGGGGGCAAACTGGGGGTAATAACACTATCTGCCCCCCAAGAGGAGCAGAAGTACTTTCTTCCCCATTTACGTGAGATGGGGGCATGGCCATTCCCATGGTGGGCAGCCCAGGGCCCTCTTGTCTTTAAAAACAATCCCTGATGTCTAATGGGCTTTCTGTTCCCCTGTGGAGGCAGAAAGACCGTGCCTATTTTTTTGGGGGGGGGGCCTTACCATGCCTATTCTGGGCAGCCCCCACCTTTTGACTTTTCTAAACAAAACAATTCCTGGTGCTTAGTGGCATTTCTGCCCCCAAGGGGGGCAGATCAGGGATAATAACCCTATCTGCTGCCCTGGGGTCAGAAAGACTGTGCCCATTTTTGGGGGTGGGGGCATTGCCGTACCCATTCTGGGGAGCCCCCACCCTTCTTTCTTTCTCTGGTGTCTAGTGGGGTCTCTTCCCCCTGGGAGAAGATTGGAGGTAATAACCCACATCTACTCCCCAGAGAGGGCAGAAAGACTGTGCCTGTTTTGCAGGTGGGGTGAAGGCATTGCAGTACCTTTCATCCCCATCTACAACCGGGGGGGGGGAGGCAGAGAGACTGAATTAATTTTAAAAAATCAAGGGGGAGCAAAAGCTCTTGCCCAAGGGGCCGCCACCCCCTTCATGGTGTCTAATGGTGGATCCCTGCTTAGGGATTGCTCTCCTGAGGTGATCCTCAAGCAGGGATTCACTAGGGAAAGGTACCTTTGAAAAGGGGAGATTCTCACCATCCTAGCGGTACCTCTCCTGTTAAAATTGGTGCTCAGAGGGCTGAGATATGTCCCTAAGCACCAAAGAAAATGAAAGCAAATGAGCCGATTAGCTCATTTTACTTCCATTTTCCCTGTAGTGATGTTGATGTGCATGGTGCTCTGATCACCATTACAGGGAGGAAATATTTTCAGCCTTGGTTGGAAGGGAAGCTCTTCCCAAATAACCAAGGCTGAAAATATTGAAAGAATATCCCTCTGATGTCCACACCAGAGGAATTTCCAGTGCCATGTGCGTGGACAGCCAGGAGCTGTCCAATGCACGTGAGCATTGCGGTGTTGAACGGCTCACGGCCACCTGACGCATGCAAAGGGTTAACCATTTTCCTTCTTCTCATTCCACACATTAATATTTATGTCTTCAGTACTTGACATATACCTCATTTACTTGATTGTTGTCATATGTCTGTGTTCGCTCCTTCATGATGCTCTCCAGATTCCTTGTTTTCTCTCTGTTCATGTTAATATTTATTTGCGGCTCCTGTCTCTATGTACACTTCATTACCTATGCTATATGCCTGTTTTTTTCCGTTATTCAAGTTTACCTTTCAGGTGTATTAATACAGGTGTATTAATCTATGTACTTTGTTAGTAGTTCTAAATGTTAACTGTAACATAAAGGTAGGGGGAGGGCTTATTCTCTCTCATTAAGAGAGAGAAGGTACTATCCCATCTAGAAGGAATAAAAACTCATATTGAGTTATTTCTGGAATCTCATTTATCAGATAATAAAGTTCTGTAATTGAAAATACTTTAGGTGGTTGAGGGTTTTTCATCTCTGTTTTGATTTACAGTATTTTATATATATTTAAAAATCAATTTAATTTCTCAAGATACTAATAATGACGTATGTTGGTGTTTGCTGATTTATGAGTTAATGAGAGCCCTGTTTCTATTTTTAATACATATTGACTTTGATTGATATTCAGATCTTTCACTGCATTAGTGATAAGAATAATTCCCGTTCTAATAGTACCTTGTTGGAGGAGACAGCAAACAAATGTTAGACCACTTTAAAAAAGAAAATATAAATATATGCCTACTAAGATTGAGAGATTTTTTGAAAAGATGATCCCCTGAGCTGGTTAACAGAATCCTGGATAATATGTGTGAGAAAGTGGATTAATAGTTGATGTAGTTATTAGTTCTCTTCAGGTAATAATGGCATATTTCTATTAGGTCTAGTTAGGTCTCAATAATGTAAATCTGTGCTGAACCCTTGGTAGCTGTAGCACAGAGCAGGCAGGCTTAACTGAGAAATGTGTGAAGCAGATGTCAGCAATAAAACAGTTATAAGATAGAAAACACAATACAAATTCCAATATAATTTATAAACATAGAGACAATTTTATTGTGTAAATAGACACAGAAATGACAAATACCTGATGTAGGGAACCAGAGATATGATTTTTTCAAAATTGTAAAAGTTTGTAGCTCAAAAAAAAATATATTTGTCTTGTGGAAAGATAACCTTCGGATGTAGCCTTTTTTTTCTCACAAACATTCTAATTGATGAGGTCATCGGCAGGACAGAGTGCCAGCTCAATCCAAATAGGGACTCGTAAAAGTGGCTGGGTTAAGCACGGGACCTCTGAGGGAACCTTGGCTTTGGCATGAAGTTTGAGGCTCTTGAGGGTGATGGCAGGAAAACTCTAAGCTGGTGAAGTCTATAGTCTGAGCCCAGGAAGGGGTGTGGTACTGCTCGGCTTTGCTGCAGTTGAAGTACTCCACGTTCAGACTTGGAAACCTTTCTGTAAATTAGGATCCTCCAAGTGAGGCAAACCAGGAACTTGAGTCCGACGGATAGTTCGACATTGGCGGCTGCAGCTAATTGGCCGTCTGTTGGCAGCCTATGATTCATATCACAGAAAGTTTGGGAAATGTTTCTAAGTGTGCAGTCTTGCAGTTTTAGTTGGAGAAAGAGTACACTTTTTTAACACCAGCCACTGTTTGAGAACCTCTTGGACACCAATTTTATGTTAGGACTCATTCTCCCAGAAGCCACAGCAGGGTCTGGAGTAAATCCAGATGGAACTAGTCTGCTGGGCTCAACAGATATTTTGGCTTCATGCAGCTTTTGTGTTCCTCTAGATGGCTAGCTAACTAGAACTTGGAGTCCACTCTTCTGTCCTGGGTATAAGTGGGGACCATGCCCAGCCCTTGGACTTTCTCTCCACAGGTTCAACAGAGCCCCTCTGTGCCTAAAACCAATATGGCAGAACCTTTCTTCCTTTGTACAGCTTAAGGCACATCACTAAGGTATGCACTATGGAAATTAGGAACTGCCCCAGCAAACCAGTTCTGGATCAGATTCCCCCCTACTGGGATTTGTGCCTCTCTGGCTACTTGGACAATGGCATGGGCAGGCTTAGGTGTGAGTTACATCTGCCTGTGACTGGGCGTGCCCCTTTGAAGCTTGTGCATTTGGTGGGCCCATCCCCAAGGCCATC
The DNA here is from genome assembly GCF_031143425.1 of Pleurodeles waltl. Lineage (NCBI taxonomy): Eukaryota > Metazoa > Chordata > Amphibia > Caudata > Salamandridae > Pleurodeles > Pleurodeles waltl. Next base: position 251,805,502 of record NC_090443.1, read on the forward strand.
CTGCCAGAAGGAAGTCACAACTTCTCAGGTCCTTTTGTTCCCTTTCTTGAGAGCCATTCATGCCTCCTAGCAAGCTGACAGGTGACAGTTGGCAATTAGCTCTGAAAAAGCTACTAAAGGCTTTAGAGAGGAATTTTCCAAGTTTCAAAATAGTGATATATAATTGGATTTAACCATTAGGTTGGATTTTATATTACTATTAATTTGAGTCCTTGAGTCCTGGTTCTAGTTATTCCCAAATTGAAGTTATGTGTTATAAGGTGTTATAATGTAACCAAGTGCTTTCGACATTTAATACGTGAGTACACATGTCCTATTTTTTAAATACCATGCACTTTGCCCTAAGCACTTTTAGGGGCTACCTTAGGAATATAAGTATTAAAAAGGAAGGTTTATGCCTGACATAGGGTCTACTTTGCCAGACCGGATTTGCACTTTTAAACTGCACAGCTAGGCTCTAGTGGCAGGCCTAGAATCATGTTTTCAATTGACACGTTAGTGATAGCATAAGAATTGCTGCAGTCCACTAGTGACACTGAACATACAGTCCCTGGGTACAGAGAATACCATATACTAGGGTCCTATATCTAAGTGAAATATGGCAACCAGAGATTAGGCAATTCTACATGTTTTTGGAGGTCAGAGCACATACATTTGGTGCTGGATGTCAGCAACTCATTTTTCAGATCCCATACACCAGCAATAAAATCCACCAAAAAGTGGGGGGTGGCCACGAGAAGAGGGCATTTTCTTACAATATGCAATCCAGAAGTGCACACATTCCCATTTTGTTCACTGGTGCATGATTCCCTTTTTTAAACTTAAAGATATTTTCTTAAGAATTTTACCATGAATCTAGTACATTCTTGTTAGAAATTGGGGCCCTAGTTGGGAGAGGTATACACCCTTGTCCAAGTAGGGACCACAATCCTAGTCAGGGTAATGCACAACCCAACCCAAATTACACTGTGCTCACCCTCTGGTAGCTTTGCACAGAGCAGGCAGGCTTAACTAAGAAGGCAATGTGTAAAGTGCAATACATCATACACTAACACAGTGAAAACACCACAAAAATATGCCACACGGGTTTAGAAATCAGATAATATTTATCTGAATAAAATAAGGTTGAAACTATAAAAATACAATGTACACAAGCAAAGTTATGGATTTTTAAAGATTAAATCCCACTAATGCACTTAAAAACACAATAGCTCTAACTAGGGCTATCACAGCATTGTTGACGGAGTCATTCCCAATAATATGACGCCACAGGCACCGGTCACAGAGTTGCATGGTCCCTCAGGTACAGCACCTTTTGAAACGAAGAACAAAGATGTCACACGGAGTCGGGGAGATTAGACGTCGCTGGGGCTGGTGCAGCGTTAGTCCTTTGCCGCGTCCAGGGAGATGAGGCATCGCTTCCACCCTGCAAGGCAGGTGAAGGTGAGGCGTTGGTTCCATTTGGTTGCAGAGGAGGCTGGTGCTGCGTTGGTGGCAATGCGTTGGTTCCTTGTGACCCAGTGGGGTCGTTGGATCCAATCGGTCAAGACATGATGTGTTGACTTTGCAGTGTCGCAATGACTGTGTGATGTCAGGGGTGCTGTGTCACCATCAACTTGCATTGCAGGCTGCGGTTATTGAGTACAGTGATGTCCCTTCAGAACAGGAGGCAAGCTCAATCCAAGCCCTTGGGAAGCACTTTTGGGGAAGACAGATTTCTTACCTCAAAGTCAGAGGCCAGCAGAGTAGCAGGACAACAAGCATGGCAGCAGTCCTTCTCAGCAAAGCAGACCAGATGAGTCCTTTGGCCAGCCAGGCAATTCCTCTGACAGAGTGCAGGTGTGGATCCAGATGTGTCTGATTTGGTGGGGTCAGAGACCCAGTATATACACCCAAAAAAGCCTTTGAGGTGTGGGAGACTTCAAAGAGTGGTTTTGAAGTGCACAAGTTCCACTTTCAGCCCCATCCTGTCTGCCAGGATCCCTATGGGGAGTTATCAGTCCTTGTGTGTGAGGGCAGGCAAATGGCCTTTGAAATGTGAGGGAGAGCCCCTCCACCCTTCATGCCCGGGGAGACCCATTCAGTGTGCAGATGAATGCAGATGTGACAGAGTGTCAAATGTTTATGGCTGTCTGGGTGGAATGCACAAGGGGAGATGCCAACCAGCACAGACCAGACGTAGATTGGAGACAGGCTACAAGGAACAGATGGCAGTAAGTGCAAAGAAATGCCTGCCTTCTAAAAGTGGCATTTCTAAAATAGTAATATTAAATCCAAATTCACCAGCAAGCATGATTTTCTATTACCATTTTGGCAATACTAAAAAATGACAGGGATACTCCTTTCAGATCAGAATCTACCACCCGAAAGTATATGAGGGTAGTTCTAATGCTAGTTCCAGAGAGGGGCAGGACTCACATCAGTAGAAAATGACTTTTTGAGTTTTTCACTACCAGGACATGTAAAACACATAGTACATGTCCTGCCTTTTACCTACATAGCACGCCGCCTTATGGATTACCTAGGTCTTACCTTAGAGCTGACCTATGTAGAGAAAAAGGGGAGTTTAAGGCTTGGCAAGTAGTTTTGAATGCCACGTTCAAATGGCAGTAAAACTGCACACACTGGCCTGGCAGACCTGAGACATGGTTGAGGGGCTGCTTATGTGGGTGACACAAGCAGTGCTTCAGGCCGACTAGTAGCAATTAATTTACAGGCCCTGAGCACATGTAGAGCACTTTACTAGGGACTTATACATAAATTAAATATGGCAATTTGGTGGGAACCAATATTACCATGTTTAGGGGAGAGAGCATATTCCCTGCGGACTGGTCAGCAGTGGTAAAGTGTGCAGAGTCCTAAAACCAGCAAAGCCAGGGTCAGAAAAAACGGAGGGGCGCAGAAAAAAAGTTGGGGGATCACCACCCTAAGGCTGTCAGGTCTAACAATTCTGAAATCGGATTGATTCTTATTTCTGATCATCTACTAAAGATTTTGATTTACTTTCTCCTACTTGTAGAAATATCTGGAAATTTCATTAATTCCTTTTTACGGATTGTCAATTTACTTCGTTATTTCTGTTTTTGTAGAAGATATTTTTTTTTAAATAATTCTCCTGACACCTCTCTTTATAGTAATGGAGATGATTATAAAGCAAACGCTAGCGATTTTGTAGCTAATTTTGGGCCTGATTGAGATTTTGGTGGAGGGGAATACTCCTTCACAAACATGGCGGATATCCTGTCCGCCGTATTACGATGCCACTGTATCCTATGGGGATCATAAAACGGTGGACGGGATATTAGTTGCATTTGTGATGGAGTATTCCCTCCACAAGATCTAAATCAGGCCCTTTGTCTCTAAGATGACAAAACCTGGGAATTGACATTAGAAGAAATTTTGAAAAAAATTATGGGGGTCATTTCAACATTGGCGGTAAAAGCCGCTTACCGCTGTGCAGAGGACCGCCAACACACCGCCGCGGAATTCCGCCACAGTCATTATGACTCACAGCTCGGAATCTGCCAAAATCCAGACACCCACACAAGTCCGCCACACCAAAGGTCAGTGATAAACTGGCAAAAACAAAACCTCCACCAACACACCAACAGGAATATGCCCACACTATCACGACCCACGAATCCACGTGGCGGTCTTTCAACCGTGGTATTCCATTGGCGGTACACACCGCCGCACTCAAAATACACACACATTTACAAAACACTACCACATTGGACAATTCCAAATACACACACCTGATACACATACACACAGCACTCCCACACACCCAATACAATATAAAACACACACCCACATCACCCACAAACCCTTACGTCAACAATTGCGACTGAAGGCCAGAGAGAGAGACCACCATCTACAAATAGCATCCACAGGCACTCAACACCATCACTCACACAACATCCAAGCACCTCACACAACACACCTCTAAATATCACCCCACACATCACAACACACACCACCCCACACATCACCCACACCACCCCATGGCCCCGCAAAAACACCCCAGGTTCTCTGAGGAGGAGCTCAGGGTCATGGTGGAGGAAATCATCTGGGTAGAACCACAGCTATTCGGATCACAGGTGCAGCACGCCACCATAGCTAGGAAGATGGAGCTATGGCGAAGAATCGTGGACAGGGTCCACGCAGTGGGACAGCACCCAAGAACACGGGATGACATCAGGAAGAGGTGGAACGACCTACAGGGGAAGGTGCGTTTCGTGGTCTCAAGAACACCACCTTGCGGTTCAGAGGACTGGCGGCGGACCCCCACTTCCTCCCCCAGAACTCACTACATGGGAGGAGCAGGTCTTGGCTATACTGCATCCTGAGGGCCTCGCAGGAGTAGCTGGAGGAATGGACTCTGGTAAGTCAAACCTTCAACTACTTCATCTCCCACCCACCTGCATGCTATCACATACCCCCACCCTCACCCTCACCCCCATCACTCCAACTCCTCACGTATGTCCCAATATCACAAACCACTCATCCCAAACCCAAGCCCTGCATGTAACACCAAAGCATGGACACCCATCACCAAAGCATGGCCACTGCACATACCCATACACCCCCCTAAACCATTATCACGCAAGGTCCTACACAGGAATGCAAGCACTGGGGTACACGGTCACCCAACCATTACAGACCATGGCACACACAGATGCAATAATCATGCCTTTACACCCCTGCAGGACCCCTATCCAACGTCACTGGACAGGAGGGTCCAGATATGTCCACTCCACCCACAGAAGAGTCCCACAGTGATGACAGCAGCTCTGTCCAACTGGATCAAGATGACCAGCCCGGCCCATCAGTGTGAGGTTCCTCTCACACTGGCACAGGCCACTACAGAGCTTCCCCCCTCTTGAAACACCAGCACAGCACCCACCCAGCAGGTCCATACCTCTGTCCCCAGGACACGTCAAGCAGCAGTGTGTCCACCACTACAGGGAACCCAGGCTAACCCACCAACCAAACAACAACAGGGACCTGGGGGCAGTGGTAGTGAGCACACGGTTCAGGGGACAGAGGCACAGGAACACAGGGGAACTGGGAGGGCTGCTGTGCAACAGGGGGAGGACAGGCCCAGGGAACCCACTCTCCACGAGGCCCTCTCCAACATCATGGGAGCCTACCACCATTCCCAGGAGACGATGGCAACGGTACTGGACAAGTTTCTGGAGACTCAGCGGCTGCAGGAAGAACAGTATTTGAGCTTCAGGGAGGAACTCAAATCCATCAATTCCACCCTGGGCACCATTGTAGGGGTGCTGAAGGAACTCGTGAACACCAGCAGGGACACTGTGGCACAACAAGGGACCCCTGACACTAGCCTGGGTGATGTACTGCCCACCACCTCCGCCGGCGCTAGTGGACAGGAGGCACTGCCACAGGACCACCACACCTGCACCCCACCCAATGCAGAGGGAGAACCACCCCGCAAGCGGTCCGTGAGATCCAGGACAAAGACAGAGAACAATGCCAAGACCACCGCCAAGAAATGAGACCACCCTGATTGTCATCCTTCTGTCCCGCTTTGTCACCCTGTCCATACTTAAACTGCCCTAGCTCTACTTCCTATGCCCTTTTGGACAATGCACCTGTGAGACTAATAGACTGAACTCTGCCATGGACATTCCTCCACCATCACCCCTGACCATTTTACAACCCCCTCCACTATTGAGCACTTAAATAAACCCCCTTAAATCACAAAACAATCAGGAGTCTGTCTGTGTTCCTTCAAAAATGTGTATTAGCAATAACAGTGGCAAAATGCTATAGCAAATGTAATGTCAACATACCTATGCCACACAGCTCTAGTCCATGCGGAAACAAAGCAGATGTCACACAGTGGGACCCACATCTGTGAAATTGTAAGGGAAAGTGACAACTCAGTGACCATACACTGGGTGAAAATGACAGACAGATGAGAGGTAGTAGAATTAAATCAGATGTAGCAGGCAGTGTTGTCTTCTTACCTGTGTCTCACTGGAAGTATTGCAGGATCACTGTGTTCCTGTTGTCGATGTCCTCTTCTTCTGCTTCCTCGTCTTCACTGTCCACAGGCTCCACAGCTGCCACAACACCTCCATCTGGACCATCCTCCTGCAGAAAAGGCACCTGTCGTCGCAAAGCCAAGTTGTGAAGCATACAACGATCTGGCACACCTTCTTTGGTGAGTAGAATAGGGAACCACCTGTCATATGGAGGCACCGGAACCTGGCCTTCAGGAGGCCGAAGGTCCGCTCTATAATCCTCCTAGTTCGCCCATGGGCCTCATTGTAGCGTTCCTCTGGCCTTGTCCTGGGATTCCTCACTGGGGTCAGTAGCCATGACAGGTTGGGGTAACTAGAGTCACCTGCAAATGTCGAGGGACAACTGTTAGACAAACACTAACTCATAGGGACATCCCCAGACACCTAGTCACACTGTATTGGGTCCATGCCCTCACCTAATAGCCACACACAGTGCCTCTGGAGTTGCCCCATCACATAAGGGATGCTGCTGTTCCCTAGAATATAAGCGTCATGCACTGAGCCAGGAAATTTGGCATTCACATGGGAGATGTACTGGTCTGCCAAACAGACCATCTGCACATTCATCGAATGGTAACTCTTCCGGTTTCTGTACACCTGTTCACTCCTGCAGGGGGGACCAAGGACACATGTGTCCCATCAATGGCACCTATGATGTTGGGGATATGTCCCAGGGCATAGAAATCACCTTTCACTGTAGGCAAATCCTCCACCTGAGGGAAAACGATGTAGCTCTGCATGTGTTTCAGCAGGGCAGACAACACTCTGGACAACACGTTGGAGAACATAGGCTGGGACATCCCTGATGCTATGGCCACTGTAGTTTGAAAAGACCCACTTGCTAGGAAATGGAGTACTGACAGCACCTGCACTTGAGGGGGGATTCCTGTGGGATGGCGGATAGCTGACATCAGGTCTGGCTCCAACTGGGCACACAGTTCCAGGATTGTGGTACGATCAAGTCTGTAGGTGATGATCACATGTTACTCCTCCATTGTCGACAGGTCCACCAGCGGTCTGTACACCGGAGGATGCTGCCATCTCCTCACATGCCCCAGTGGACGGTGCCTACGGAGGAGAACAGCGAGCAGAGAGACAACCAACTCTGAGGTATGTAAACACAGCTTAATCAGAAAAAATTTGCAAATCGACATATGCCTGTATTAGTGTTTAAGCAAGGCCTAGATATGTGTGATGCAGTCCAAAATAATGCCATGTGGGCCCATTAAATGGCAGCTGCCTGACCTGTAAATTGGGACAAGGGGATATGCGGTAACTGCACTGGCGTTGTACACTCTTGCGGTAGGCTGTCGAAGATCGCAGCGCTATCCTGCATGGTTAACATTGGACCCTATGGGTCCCAGGAGCCAATGACGATGTATGCCGGCGGTGACGGTCCGCACCGCCGCGGACGTGACCGCCATTCTCTCTCTGTTCAATCACTTGACACCTGATCTTCCACAGGAGAGGACCTACACTGCAAGTGCTGCTGTGACCTCAGTCTGGAAGAGACAATGGCTTGTGTGTCTGGGGAAAGGGCCCCGGCCCCTGCCCCCTGAGTTGGAGAAACTAGTGGATGGGGTCCTCCCCCAGTACACACTACTTTACGGTCCTCCAGACAAACAGGTAAGTACACTGTGAGCATGCTGTATGGGCAATGCCTGTGTGGAGTGGTGTGAATGAAAGATAGGGGGTGTGAGAATGAGGCGTGCATGAAACGACGGGGAGTGCACATGCGTCATGGCAAGGGTAGGGATGCGGGCCAATGACTGTGACGGTGCAGACGGTAATATCTTCTCCTTTTCCCCTGTACTATTCCTGTCGGTCAGCGCCCACCAAAAGAAGGACATTTGGTGTGCCATCGCCAATGAAGTCCGGACCCTGGGGGTCTACCCACTGGCGGAAAAGATGGGAGGACATTCGCCACTGGAGCAAGAAGATGGCAGAGGCCCAGCTGGGGATGGCCTCCCAATGTGGAAGGGGTGCCCGTCGCACCATGACCCCCCTGATGTTCAGGATCCTGGCGGTGGCGTACCCGGAGTTGGATGGGCGCTTGAGGGCATCACAGCAGCCACAAGGGGGTGAGAACACTCTCATTCTGCTGATTCAGCGCGCATTGGAGGTGACTGGATGGGGGAGGTGGGCTGTGGGTTCCCCTAGGCCAGGGCAAGTTTAGTAGGCAAGGTCCCTTCTTAAGGCAGGCCCTGTGGCACCCCACCTGTATACAGTGCCAACTACACCTAGCCAGGATCCTGTGAGATCCATGTGTGCAGCAATCGGGCATAGCCTTGTAACCCATGTCCCTGGGATTGAGTAGGGAACACCAAGTGCATTGCGTGGTGCAGGGGGCTTCTGTGTCTGTAGTGTCCGCCAACTGTATTGGTATTGCATTCACTGAACACATCTTCCTTCTGTCCCCCCCCCCCTTTTGTGGTCTCCCTGTTCTTGTGTGCATTAGCATCATCAGGCAGAGGAGCAGTGGCACCGGAGCAGGAGGGAGCTGCATCCCACATGGCCCTGGAGGGCGACACAACAGAGTCTGAATTCACCAGTGGGACGTAGGGCGAGGGGAGATCCACGGCGGGGACAGGAGCTGAGACCAGCGATACGGACTCCTCCTCTGATGGGAGCTCCCTTGCGGTGGCCGGCCCATCTTTGCCTCCCGCATCTACAGGTACAGCCGCCACCCCCCTACCAGCTCCGCCCTCCCAGCAGCCCCTCAGCGTGTGTCCCGTGCCCGCTCACCCAGGAGGGTGGGCATCTCCTTCACCCCAGGCACCTGCCCCCGTCACCCTGCTGCCCCTTTTGTGTTGCCCTCAGTGAGGAGGCCATTGACCTCCCCAGGTCCCTCACTGTTGGGCAGTCTACAATTTTGAATGCCATCCAGGGTGTAGAGAGGCAGTTACAACAAACCAATGCATACCTGGAGGGCATTCATTCCGGTCAGGCAGCCCATCAGCGAACTTTTCAGACTCTGGCCTCAGCACTGATGGCAACCATTGTCCCTGTCTCTAGCCTCCCCCCTCCAACTTCCTCCACCCAGACCCAAACCCCTGTACCTCAGCCTATCCCAAGCACATCATCAGACCAGCATGCACACACCTCAACACACAAGGGAAGCTCTGGCAAACATAAGCACCACACATCCCACAGGCACTCACGCAAGCATCATACACATACAGACACACCAACATCCACTGCCTCCACTGTGTCCCCCTCCTCCTCGTCTCCCTCCTCCCTCCCAGTCTCATCTCCACTCACACCTGCATGCACTACGTCCCCAGCCACTACGTCCATCACCAGCACACCCACCACCACACCCCGCTCACGTGCAGTCATCCCCCCACTACCATTCACACATCCCCTGTGTCCTCTCCCAGTGTGTCTGTGAGCCCACCTCCCAAGGTACACAATCGCAGCCACACACCCACCCAACAGCCATCCGCCTCACGACAGCCTCCAGCCCATGCACCTTCACCCAAAGTCACTAAACGTACACATCCTACAACCACTACCTATTCCTCCACTCCCAAACCCCCTCCATCTACCCATCCCAGTGTTCCCGAAAAACTTTTCCTGTCCAAATTTGACCTCTTCCTCTCACCTCCCCCGTCCCTTCAGTCTCCTAGGGCCCGCCTCACCAGGTCCCAACCCAGCACCTCAGCCACAACATCTGCGGGACCAGTGGTGCCAGTAGTAACCGGCTTCTGGAGTGCGCCAGGCAGCAGGGCAGCCACTGTGGCAAGGACAAGAGCACGGACAGTCTCCCACCTGTACAGCACAAAAAGTTGGCCAGTGCCTGGCAGGAGAGAGGAAAGAAATCAGCCACCAAAGCCGCTCCCGGGGTACAGTTGGGAGTGTGGAGACAGCTGCGCCACCATCCAAGGTGGGGAAGGGGCACAAGTCTGGGAAAATCTGCACGGCGGACAAGACCGCCACCAGCCCAACTGCCCAGGACACCAAGGCCACCAGCACCGCTGCCCAGGACACCGCTGCAACAAGCACCGATGCCCAGGACACCGCCGCCACCAGCCCCGCTGCCCAGGACACCGCCGCAACAAGCACCGCTGCCCAGGACACCGCCGCCACCAGCACCGCTGCCCAGGACACCGCCGCCACCAGCACCGCTGCCCATGACACCGCCGCAGCAAGCACCGCTGCACAGGACACCGCTGCAACAAACACCGCAGGCCAGTGAGCGCCATAGATTCCGACGCTACTGAGGCTGCCACGAGCAGGATGAAGCACTCTAGGCACAAAGCCCCCTCCAGAACAAGTGGAGTATCACATCCACTAGCTCTGTCCTTGGCAGGATGAATCACTCTGGGCACAAAGCCCCCTCCAGAACCAGTGGAGAAAGGCATCCACTACCTCTGTCCTTGGCAGGATGAAGCACTCTGGGCACAAAGCCCCCTCCAGAACCAGTGGAGTATCACATCCACTACCTCTGTCCTTGGCAGGATGAAGCACTCTGGGCACAAAGCCCACTCTAGAACCAGTGGAGTATCACATCCAGTACCTCTGTCCTTGGCAGGATGAAGCACTCTGGGCACAAAGTCCCCTCCAGAACCAGTGGAGAAAGGCATCCACTACCTCTGTCCTTGGCAGGATGAAGCACTCTGGGCACAAAGCCCCCTCCAGAACCACTGGAATATCACATCCAGTACCTCTGTCCTTGGCAGGATGAAGCACTCTGGGCACAAAGCCCCCTCCAGAACCAGTGGAGAAAGGCATCCACTACCTCTGTCCTTGGCAGGATGAAGCACTCTGGGCACAAAGCCCCCTCCAGAACCAGTGGAGAATGTTATCCACTTGAGAGACTGTGGCTTTGCACTCCCCAGGATTGAACAGTGGGCAAACCACCCATTGTAGAGACTTGAGAGACTGTGGCTTTGCACTCCCCAGGATTGAACAGTGGGTAAACCACCCACTGTAGAGACTTGAGAGACTGTGGCTTTGCACTCCCCAGGATTGAACAGTGGGCAAACCACCCACTGTGGAGACTTGAGAGACTGTGGCTTTGCACTCCCAAGGATTGAACAGTGGGCATGGAGCCCCCTCGTGGATCTGGCGTCGTGCACTCATCCGGCTGAGGTGCCCCCCTTCCCTTCCCCCTGAGGTGCCTGTTTTTTTTCTATCTGATGCCCCAGCAGTGTTCTCTCCGTCTTGTTCGGGTATCTTGTGCGGGCCTCGCCCATGCCTTTTGGGTCCAGTGGTCCACGGACTATGATAGTGGAATGCCTTGGACTTGTATTCTTGGTGTATATATTTCTTTACAGTGTACATATCTTTATATATGTCTATATTTTTGATTACTGTATTTGAATATATTACAATCATTCGACTCATTTCCTTTTGTCCTTGCATTCTTCCAGGGGGGCTTGGGGGGTGTAACTGTAATGTATCATGATGTATTAGTGTGTGTGTTGTAGTGGGTGAGGGTGGGGGTTTTGTGTGTTGCGTGTGTGTGTCACTGTTTTTCCCTCTGCCCCCCGTGTCGTAGGTGCAGTACTCACTGTGGTCTTCGCCGCCGGAGTTCATGCTCCTGGTAGAGGAGATGGAAGATAAAGGCTGGAAGAATCTGGAGCTCGGGTTCCATGGCGTCCTGGTTCCTCATGGGGTGTGTAGAGGTGAGCGTTTTCCCTTCCAAGTCCTGTTTCCGCAGTGTTTTTGTTAGCGGTGAATCCGCCCCGGAAAAGGTGGCGGATTGGACTGTTGTAATTCTGTGGGCGGTACAATGTCCTCCGCCTGTCTGTTGGCGGTTACCGCCGCGGTGTTTGATTGTACAGCCTTGGCGGTCGGAGTGTTAAAGTGGCTGTCTATGTTGGCGGTTTCCGCCACGGTCGTAATTCCAGTTTTTTTTCTCCGGCCTGTTGGCGGTTTTACCGTTGCTTTAACACCGACTGCCACGGTTGTAATGGCCACCTATATCTTTGGAACATGACTTATAAAAGTAAGACTAAATACATTTGCCAGGTTTAAATTTCCATTTAACAAGTACCATTGATAGTGCTAGTGACACTATTTTTAAATTAAAGCAATGTTGTTTTTTTTTGCATTCGTAATGAAATAGTAAAATTACTAGCTAACTGCTTATAGAGAAATAGGGAGAGATATGGCACCAATTGGATCAAAGGTGTTATAGGTAATGTTTATGTTGCTCCTTCTAACGTTGTGCATTGTTTCCCAGAGTTTTACAAGAACCTATAGACACTAAAAGTTATTTCTGACACTTTTGCTTGCTTTACTTAATTCTCTTCTATTTTAGTTCCCCACCCAAGACTTTAAATTAGTCCCTTTTGGAACAGGATCTGACATTGGAACAGATTGTTACTGCATTTTTTTCATGACAAAAAGGAAGGCACCTGAATCTCATGGTTTGCAGAAGAATGTTGTTCTCAATTTTCAAAAATACTGTCTACTTGATCAGCAGTTTTCAACCAGGGGTCTGCTGTTCATGGGGGTCTACAGTACTTGTTCAGGTTTTAGTCAATGCCTAACTTCTCTTCCTTTTTACCTGATTTGTATGCTCGTTTCTATAGCAGCCTTGTTAAAGTGGTAGGACTTAGGATCAGCAAAACTCACAGAATTTGAATATGTGGGGATCACAACAATTCAGGCCATGCAGTAGGAGATTCTGTCAAATTGCATTTTCTCATTCACTGCAGGAGCAGTGTCACTACCATCCAGTGTACCCAGCAGCACCACCACCTGCTGCTCTGATTGTGCATGTGTTCATCTCAGGCTTTCCCAGTGGTAGGAGCTGAGTGACCCAGACAACTCAGATGATTGTGATGCTTTTGGGCAGCTGCTCAAATAAAAACAGACTCAAGACCAATTATAGCATTCATCAAAGAACTTGTTTTAACTACTAATAAACCTCCCTGCCTTATCTGAGCCTAGTGGTTGTTTCCAAATCCAAATTTAGGGCCATATTTATGAAAGCTGCTGCATCACACTTGCACCACGAAATGTAGTGCAGGTGCAACACAACTCAAAAAAGAGATTTATGAAGCAACTCAAGGCCACCTTGAGTGACTTCATATCTGAAGGAAAGCCACGCAGCACAAATTACTGTATTTAGTTACTCTGCCCCAGGGAGGCATTCTGTGGTGGTTGGGTAGGTGTTCCCACACAACATCTGTGGATTTTGATGCATTCCTAGATTTACCCAAAGTGGTGGTCCTGGGAATGTCCAAAATGCTACGTCTTCCCAGGTGAGGCATAAGAAGAAGAAATATCTTGATTTCTCCTTGTTACTTCCTCTTTCTATGTGTGCTGCATTCTGCAGCAGACACAGACAGAGGCATATGCCTCAGGTGATCGTTATTGTGCATGAAGTGCCCCATCCTGCATAACAACAATCCTCCTTACACTGCAGGCACCCTTGCAGCATGGAGGTAGGTGCTTGCATTGGCGCAAGCTGCCAAAATGGTGCCAGTGCAGGGTAAGGTAAGGTAAGAATGGGCCATATTCTTTTAAATACAGTGCATTTCTGCCCTTTCCCTGTGGTGCAGAAGAGAGCAGCAAGCTGACTTGCTGTGCTGTGCCACAATTCCATAAGTAAGGGCCTTTGTATTTAATAGAGGTGTGCAAAATTTGTGTAGTTTGCTTTTGCATAATTACACAAAATTACAGAAAAATTATGTAAAATGTGTATTTGTCATTTGGTGCTATCTTTTAGTTCTGAAATGCATCCCTGAATACATTTTTGGCACAAGGCTGCATTGAAACAAAAGCAACATACAAAACAGCCTCCCACTTTCTGTTGTTCCTGTGCATTTGCAGGGTTGCTCCATCTGCGGTAAAGTTGTACTACAAATGGTGCTTAATTACACCAAGTGGTGTAATGGCATACTTTCAGAAACTTAGCTTGACAAGTGTAAACCACAATTCTTGAAATTTTAACAAGTGTAACACAGAATTCCTGAAGCTAAGGTCCAGATTTACTAGATTCTCAGGAAGTACAGCGCAGCAGCCAAAATATCTGTGCTGCACTGCTCTGCGTGAAAAGGAGAGAGCAGGAGAGCGCCATATTTGCAGAAATATGTCTCTCTCCTTCCCTCTTCCTAGTGCCGGCACTGATTTTAGCTGCCAAGAGACACGCACACACCTTAGTGCCATAGCACTAGGGTGTGTGCAGAAGTCTAGCATAGGTTGTGTACTGGAAGGGTACCCTTCCAGTACAAAATACTATGCGTAGACACACTTTAAATTTTCCTACGTTGTATATGTGCTGCACAGTGCCGCACACATTTAAAGTCGGAAAAGAATGGAGAAATTAAAACATTTCTCCTTTTAACACCTGCTTTTCAACAGTGTTAATTTTTAGTGGTAAACCTTGCCTACTAATGTTAGTAGATAGGCTTTAGCACCAAAAGGCATAAGTGGTTGCATGGGAACGCCCCTGCACCACCCATGTAACGCCCCTTGGCTCTAAGCAATGCAGAGCTGCGCTTCGTGCTGCTTCGTGTTACTTTTAGGGTACTTTCAAGCTCAAAGCAAGTTTTGAGCTGGAAAAAAATATGGAAATAAAGATTTTGCGTCGAGTGATGTAAACACTGCACACAATTTTAGTAAAAATACCCCTAAGTGTTTTACTCTGGCATAATATAAATTTTGCACAGAATTAATAGTGTGCTATGATTAAAGTACTTTTTTATTTTTTAAAGATGAATCACTGCCTAGAGATTCATAACTGAAGCTTACTATTAAATTACCCTGTATACTAATTGCTTGAATTAGATCTTAGTGAATGGGATACTCCCTCACAAACGTGTGGGATATCCAGCCTTCTATTACAAGTGCCATAGCATATAAAGCACTTGTAATACGGCAGACGGGGTAAAACGCCAAGATCTAAATCTGGCCCTAACTTTCTAACTCCCTACTAGAAGTGTTGTACTTGGTGTTCAGTTATCAGTCCAGTAGTAGGACGGACTTGGGACAACAGAAATAAAATAAAAAACTCTAGTTTTCAGATATGAAACTCAGTAAACCATTCTTGCCTCTGAATCTGGAATGTGTTGTGACAACTAATGCATTTGAGTCAACTGCTTACCTCTCTCACCATATTTCGGAGTTAATATGCTTGTACTCCGAGTGCTAAGAAACCTCCATGCTGTAGAGCGTAGCATTTAAAAAATGCATTTTATAACATGCATTTGCTACTGGTAACGTATTATTGTTACAGGTTGTCAGCTTTAAATTCGAAGTTGATTTTAGAGGGTTTTCTGGCGCATTTTATTTCTAATTGGTTGGCTTGCTGACCTTGAAGGGTCACTGTTTGATTTAATTTAATCATGCGAAAAAACAACACAGATAATATTAGCAGGCAAGGTTTACAAAGGAGTGAGGAATTTCCCTATAAACGTGGCACTTTGTTTACAAGAATATGCTATTGAATGGACAGAAAATGCAATTAGCATTAGTATTTGACATTTGATAAAGCTTTCTTTCAAAGGAGCTATGCGACCTTACTTTGAATAGCACAATAAAAACCATTCTGTCAGCTCTTCTGCATTATCTCACATTCCAGTTTCAGTTAATTACTAAGAACAAACTGTCAATAAAGTAACCAGGCGTTCGCTCCGGCATCTTGTTATCTCACAAATTAATTAGCGAGGTATTTGTGAAATACCATACTTTGACCTGTATTCAAGAGTCCAGAATAGTGTTGTTCTCACCTGGCATCGCTGCTTTGGAAAATAAAGCAACATTCGCAGCTGCGCTGCGGTCAGCTGTGTTGTGTGGCTTAGAGTTAGGCTCTGATAAATGTTGCAAGTTTAAACTGACTACCAATTTATAGCGATGTCTGTTTGTGCTTTTAGGCGGGATGGTCAGCTTTTTATGGTAGGGAGGGACGCATATTTCTTGCAAGAATTACAGACTTTACGTGTTGCAACCGAGCGTCCAATACAAATGGGGAATTTTAAACGTTTAATTTTACCACATCCTTATTTTTGCCATCTATGCCTTGCATAGTTTTTAATTGTGACTGCCTACTGTGCAGTAAGTCACAAAGCATAAGTAGGAGAGAAAGAGCTAAACGCTTGGTAAATGCCAGCACCGAGGCAGGTCAACCCAGTTTCTGTACGTTGCACCATGAACACGATTCGGCACTTTGCACCATGCAAATTTATGGTGCAAATTTCGTTTCAGGCTTTAATTCTGGACTGATGCGGTCACAAGAATCAATACAATTAAATAACGCAAAGTATTTAGCCCCATAAATATGACAGAGAGTATTAGATTTGCAAACCATGAAGGTTTTATTAAAAGATCGGCAAAGTTACAAATTCAAATCATTGTATTAGTTGTAAAACAATAGCCAATACTTTGAGACATAAATCAATATAATTGAAAGCAATTCAAAATCATAAATACAAAGACAAACTGTTATAAAGTTGTCTCAAAATTAAATAACAGATGACTAATTTCCCATAAAGGAAAAGCCCTGTTCAGGTAATCTAGAAAGAAGTTGTAGAGTTTGGGGAGATGTAATGCAGAAGGTGTCAGTTTGGAATGCCTCTGATGGGCAGGACAGGTCTCTCTTTAGCGCTGGTGGCATCCAGTGCGAGAATCTTTCTTGGCACCCTCTCAATTACCTCCTTCTCCACCGATACCCCCACTACTACAGTCCAACATTGCCCCTCATCTCGCCTTAGCCTCTTTCACATTCATTTTATTTGTTTTATAGTGCTGCTCATACCAGAGTAGGGCATAAGAGCACTTTGTATCACACACACATTGTACAGAGACAATTAATCATACGTATGTAAATCAAGCTATAGGAAATTATGCTTAAAACAATGAGGATTAAAATGTTTATGACTCACATTCATACTAGGGGCAGTATATTTCAAACGTGTTTTATCTGGAAAAGCACAAACTTAGGCCTTAAATTGTACCACAGTGGTTGGCTTTACTAATAAAAAATTATTTCTTCACAAATTAACCCTTTTTTAGCAACATTAGGATAATGAAAGACGAGGTATAACATAGCATTGTAACCTATACCATGTACTTTGCATGCAGTTATTTGACAGTTCATAGGCCACTGTGCTACATTAGAATTTCAATTTATGAATTGCAAGTAACAACTCTGTAACAAAAACGGCAACCCCCTGAGCTATCCACATAAAATACAGTTAGGTGATCTGCATTGTTCAGTTTTATGTGGCAGGCATCTTAATGCTATACACTCCGTTATGACAAGTCAGAACTGTCACTAGACAAAACCCCGCTCTCTCTCCAGCAGGAACATTAATCACTTGAGATATCTTGACATTTTTATTGTTACCTGCAATATGCTAAACACAAAAGGATCTCTAATGCAGGTGCTATAAACCCCATAAGTTATTCTCAACTTCATCACCCCCACCCCAGGTCTGAGCCAGGTGCGGCTGCAGCAGTTGCTGCAGCTTAAAGCCGGCCCTGAGGCAAGATATGTACATCAAATAAAGCTTTGTGTTGTAAGGGGGAAGGTATCTGCCCATGAGTCAGTTGACCTCCTTCGGACACAGGAAAACATGTGCTCTAAAGTAAAGTAAATGTGATCTGCATTTCAAGAAAGCTAAAAGATATTTCCTCTAAAGCAAGGTAAAGGGAATTTGTACTAAAAGGAAACTAAAAGAGGTCTGAATCTAAAGGAAGCTGGGAAGGCAACTTACCTAAAAGAAGCTAAAAGGGAATCTCAGTCTAAACGCTGCAAACACATTTTTAAAACAACAAATTTCTAACATTATCTGTAG
The DNA here is from genome assembly GCF_031143425.1 of Pleurodeles waltl. Classification (NCBI taxonomy): domain Eukaryota; kingdom Metazoa; phylum Chordata; class Amphibia; order Caudata; family Salamandridae; genus Pleurodeles; species Pleurodeles waltl. The sequence continues at coordinate 251,823,308 of NC_090443.1, forward strand.
CATATAAACCTTCAGATTAGTCCACCAATAAAGTAAAGACAGAAAGACACGGTTTCAATCTCATTAAAATACACAAACGGGTTCAGATTGTGATCTTTAGATAAAACATTCCACAAGTCCCCCTCGCAGAGACAGCTAAAAGCCCTCTATTCAGTTAAGACTTTCCACCACAATGTCAAAGAAGAAAACATTCTTCTCTACATGCGAAATGAGAAAAATAATCGTTACATTGTCGAAGTAAGCCTCAGCAAGGCCTACTAGTGCAAGGGGTTCGCCCTTCTCTGCACAAAGTCCTCAGAACATATAGGAAGAAGTTGGCACAGAAACTGAAATAAAAGATAAAGTTTATTAAACCTCATGATGTGGTACTACAGTTCAAACAGCACCCTTCGGTAATGTTTGAAGTAGCACACTGAACTAAGAGAGCATGGTCCTTTTATACCCAGGCAGGGGCTAAAAGAAGGTGGTACAATTATAGAAAGCAAGACTTACATACATATAAGGTCATATGGAAAAGCACAGTCGACAGGTAGGAGGGGCTAACAGTTTTGAAGGACTAGTTGACACATTACTGTCTGTTACTGATTACTAACAGCTGCAGATCTTACTGGGCACGTGCTAAAGTGGGATATGCTAAATATAACTTGTCACCTGACATATTTTCAAGAGTAGTTAACAGAAAGGTAGGACAGAGCACATGGCGAGCACATGGCAGAGAAAAGGGCTGCTATGAATACAAAATGGATTCCGCGAAATGTTCACAATAGTTGCTAAATACAAGATGTCTTCTGCTAATGCTTAATCTAATCGCTACTGACTTACAACAACATGTTTTTAGTGCTGTCAACAAACAAAATAAACGTTTATGTTTTACAAGCACGGTAATCAACTAACATGAGCCCCTTTTAAAATACAGGTCTACATTAACTAAAATCGGTTTAAACATAGAAAATGTGCAGAAACTACATTTTCATTTGGCATGTTATTATTAATATTTGGGCAAAAAACATTAAATAGCAAGCATTTCTCAATAAAATTACTTATGATTGGAACACACATCCAGTTTCACAGTTCCCACAATTCTTCTATAACAAAGTCTTCCACTAGAGAAATCTTCTAAGTCAGTGTAATCATAAGAACTTTTGAAATGACTATAGTAAAAGTCCAATTAGCAAGATTAATGCACACGTCATTAATGTTTGCCTGAACCCAAGGTGACATCTGAATAGGACAATGCATCACTGCATAATCACATTTGCTAAGTGTGAAAGATTCACCGATAGTGATGATTGCAGCAAATGTAGATGTAGTTTTTAACTGAATTTGGATGCTTCATCTCTTAGGTCACGAGTACAACATAACAAGGCAGCAGCTTTACGGGTATTCTGTAACAAGTCTCACCCCCACTGGGGAAGAATGACATGCAGGGACTTGGCGCATGTGCCCTTAATGTTGTGGTCCATGGAAACAGCTTGTTTTGCATTGCATACCTAAAGCCCCTGCAGCAATAGTAAACTCCTCAGCCCAGCAATAAAAAAACATGCATAACGTCACACAAAAAAAAATGCAGACACTGACATCACAGATGTGCCAGTCCACCACAACCACACAATCAACTAGGAAGAACTTTAGAATAACATATAAACCAGGTCCAATTTCTATGCCAATGCTTGTTTTCTCATTAAATTCAGCTTACACTGAGGTTATTCTTTAAGAGCAGCAGAACACATGCACTTTTCCTTGCAACCCCGGTTTTGTGCTTTACCCCTATCACATTGTTGGGATCTTCTTTGACTTTGTCAAAAGCACCTTAATTTTGTGAAACTTTACTGATATAGCACGATCAACCCATTCTAGTGATCCCTTAGAATTGCTCGCATGTTGTTTTTGTTTGAAAAGTTTGACTTCTGTAACCCAAGTAAGAGCCACGGAAGTAGCCATGGGCTGCTGTCCATTAACTGTGAGCAACAGTGAGTTCAGAGCTACTACATTGTCATGGGAACACAAATAACGCCCCAGGTCCTCCATCGGAGACAGCCAGTACTTACATCAACAACAGAGTAGCACCATGGAGGTCCAGACCCCAGAAAAACTGAAACTAAACTACGGCTCATCACCAGCCAAAGTTGACTATGACCCCGGGATGATCTTTGGCCTTCTGTCTCCATTCCAGTGGGAGATGGTAATACTATACCTCAGGTTGGAGAGTCTCTATGGGGGGAATTGCTCTGAATGAAGTGCTAAGGGTGCTGGGACATTTTGGGCCTTATTTATACTTTTTAGTGCAAAATTGCACTAAGGCAGTTTTGCCCCAAAAAGTTTTGCACCGGCTTGCACCAGCTGGGCACCATATTTATGGAATGGTGCAAGCCGGTGCAAAGGGTAGGCTAGCTTAAAAAAAAAATGACGTTAGGCAGTTTTGAGTCAAAATAAATGATTCTGACCAGATTAGCATCATTTTTTGACTCTAAGGGGCATATTTATACTCTGTTTGCACTGAATTAGCGTCATTTTTTAAAAACTCTAATTCAGTGCAAAACTAACTCCATATTTATACTTTGGTGCTAGACCCGTCTAGCACCAAATTTATGGAGTTAAAGTCATTTTTTGGAAGTGGAAACCTACCTTGCCTTAATGAGATGCAAGGTAGGCGTTCCCGTGCAAATAAATGACTCTATGGCCTTAACACCATATTTATACTCCCATGTAAAAATGATGCAAGAGAGGGAGGAGGGGTCAAAAAATGGGGCAAAGCTTGCTTTGCCCCATTTTTTAAGACCTGGGTCAGGGCAGGCTTTAGGGGACCTGTGGCCCTATTTCCATGGTGGACCACCATGGAATAAGCCCAGAGGTGCCCTCCCTAGGCCCTAGGGGCACCCCCACCCACACTAGAGGGACTGCGAGGATGGGGGACCCCATCCCAGGTAAGTACAGGTAAGTGCATTTTATTTTTGAAAGTGCCATAGGGGGCCCTGAAATGGGCCACCATACATGGCACAGGGTGCAATGGCCATGCCCAGGGGACCCCTGTCCTCTGTGCTGGCCACTGGGGTGGTGGGCATGACTCCTGCCTTTTCTAAGGCAGGAGTCATGTGGCATGGTAGGTTTAGCACCATAAAATGACGCTAATCTGGTTAGAGTTATTTTTTTTACTCTAACTTGCCTAAAGCCATTTTTTGGTGCTAAACCCTCTTCTTCTATACTGCCAGCTCCACCCGACTAAAATCATTTTTTTAAACTCTAGCCTACCCTTTGCACCGGCTTGCACCATTCCATAAATATGGTGCCCGGCTGGTGCACAGAAATGGTGCAAGCCGGTGCTAAACCTTTTGGTGCAAAACTGAGTTAGTGCAGTTTTGCAGCAAAAAGTATAAATAAGGGCCAATATTTTGTACGTTTGCGCCAGTTTTGTGTCATAAAATGACGTTAATGCGGTGCAAAAAAAGTTTAAATCAGGGCCTTGGTGCTAGATGGATCTAGCACCAAAGTATAAATATGGAGTTAGTTTTGCACCGAATTAGAGTAAAAAAATAATGACACTAATTCGGTGCAAACAGAGTATAAATATGCCGCAGAGTATAAATATGCCCCTAAATATGGCGTTAAGACCATAGAGTCATTTTCTGCACGGGAACGCCTACCTTGCATCTCATTAAGGCAAAGTAGGTCTCCACTTTCAAAAAAAGACTTTAACTCCATAAATTTGGTGCTAGAGGGGTCTAGCACCAAAGTATAAATATAGATTTAGTTTTGCACCGAATTAGAGTAAAAAAAAATTGACACTAATTAAGTGCAAACATAGTATAAATATGCCCGTTTGTCTTTAATGAGCCACTATGGGGCCCCTAAGTCCTGTATTCTGTGGCAGGGACATAGTCAGATGCTGTGTTATGTAAATGGTGAATAACCCCAGTCGATAGCTGTAAGAGCCAGACGTTGGTGCCTGAGTGGACAGTGCTAGAAGACAGACCAAATGAACAGTGTTTTTTAATTGTGTAACCTATTTCCCTATGTGTATGTGTATAATACCTATTTTTAAAAAGGGGGTATTCATTTACTTTTTGTTACTGAACGTACATTGAGTTGTGAGTCTGTGTTCACTCTACATGACCTCCTACTGGAGAAGCCTTGGACTGCTCGACTTATGCTACCACTGAGAATCAAGTGCAGAAGGGATACTTGACCCAGTTACGCAGGGTCTGTAGTAGACCTAGCCCAAGGACATGAAGAGTAAAGACCTGAACCGCTATGTCTGGGCCCAGTAGGTCCTGCTTGCCTGATGGCCCTCCAACAATGGGCTTCTTTCAGCTTTTGTGTCTCGATAGCGTAACAAGAGATCCGCCAAATTGGAGTCCAGTTCTTTGTCCTGGCACATGTGGGAACAGGTCCAGCCCCTAGAGTTCTCCTCACAGGTCTCAACAGCTGTTGTAGTCCTCCTTCTGTCTTTCAAATGTCCAGCAGTTTTCTGAAGAGAATACCACAGTTATGCCTGTCACTAGGATGTAGGGAGGGGTAATTCCTGGCTCCACCCCAACCAATAAGTTCCCTGGGGTGACTCTACACATCTTTGCATTAGTTCCTATGTGCCATACTGCATACAGTCCCACAGTGCCCCTGCATACCTAAATTCTACATTGCAAAACATTTCCTCCATGTGCAAAGCTCTGATGTCCAACCTGGCTAGATGTGGCCAGGGAAATGAACAAACCCTCTCCTGTGGCCTCTCAAATCCAGATCTGGGGATAACGCTTCCCTCATTGTGATTGATTCCTGACTGACTTGGAGGGCAAAAGAAGGGCAGACATAGATATGAGCTACATCTGCCTGTGACAGGGAAGGCCCCTCAGGAGATAATTAAGTTCCTGAGCACTGCCCAGTTGGTCATCCCGCAGCAGAACATAACATCTCACCACCACACCTTTGTCTCAGCTCTGGGAGTATGTTTGCACCTCATCAAGAAACTATTCCGCTCCTAGGTGACAGTTGAAAACTCACGCACATGGGTTTCTAGGAGCTTTAGGCGGGCAAAAAAGTGACTGTTAAAACAAACTTTTGTAAAATAGTTAGCACAAATTCAACTTTACCAATAAATATTTTAAAGTTATTTTCTGGTTCCTAGAAGGAGGTGACATTATTTAATTTTAATAATAATTCCTAATGCTTCTTTATGAACCAGATAACCCTGCAGTAATGAAAATAAAATTTCAGGCATTTTCATTGTTGGGAATTTATAAATTAAACCTAAAAAATATCATACTTTGAAATACCAATCACCATCCCTTATGGGCACTTAAGGCTTACATAGGGGTGACAATATTTCAAAAGAAAAGCATAGGCCTATCAAAAAGGGTTATTTTGAGAGGTGGAACTTTCAGTTTAACCCTGCATAGCCAGGCTACAGGTGGTAGGCCTACAGTCATATTTTGCACAGTTACTTAAGTAGTGGCACAATATCTGTTGCAGTCCACCACTGAATTTTTACTTGCAAGGCCTGGGTGGACCTTGTACCCTGTAAAGAAATGGGAATCTTCTTTCCAAATTATAACAGATCTGGTATTCAGTTCCTGACAGTACCTCCTCATTTAATATGCTGGATCTAATGACAATTAGACAGCAGATACCAAGGATAAACAGAGAGAAAATGAATGAACAGTTTACAAATTATGAGTTATGTCACCAATTTTAAACTTGGATTTCAGGAAGGGTTCATGTTTGTATTCTAAAAGGCCTGGTTAGAAGAAAGACCTTGAATTATGCCTTTGAAAAGGTCTAATGTGCCAAAATATCTCTCTTATTGAATGCAGAAATCAAGAACAAAAAATGACATCAGGAAGAGGTGGAACGAGCTACGGGGGAAGGTACGTTCCGTGGCAGCAAGGCACCAGCTCACCATACAGAGGACAGCGCCAGAGGAGCAAGTCTTGGCATCACCGCATCCTGAGGGACTCACTGGAGTTGCCGGAGGACTGGAAACTGGTGAGGAAACATTTATTACTTATCAACACCCATACCAGTATGACATTGCACCCCTCACCCTCACTCCTGTCACTCCACTCCATCCCACACACTGCACCTACACATATGACTAACCCACATGCCAAGCCCTGTATGCTATACCAATGAATGGACAGCCCTCCCAGCCCTGCATGGACAACCATCACAAAAGCATGCGCAGCATGGAGAACTAACAATCACACAAAACATCACCATACACAAACAAAGGTGGCAGGGCAACAACAACAATAGAGGGGAAGCTAGGGATATACAATATGTCACAGACATAAAGCATAATGCATCACTTACATCCCCAAAGGTGCCCCAGCCAATATCAGCGGAGAGGAGGTGCCACGAAAAACCAGTTCCCCTACAGATGATGCTCAGGGACCACTGGTCAGTTAGTCACCCCAGTCCACTCCCAGTCAACCACAGAGCGTCCCCCATCAGTATCCAACACCTCAGCACCCACCCAGCATCCCCACACCTCTGTTCCCAGGACACATCAATCAGCAGTGTGCCCACCTGTACATGGACCACAGTCCACACCTCGCCCCCAAGACAATCAGGGACCTGGGGTCAGTGGCAGTGGGCACACCGTTCAGAGGACAGAGGCACAGGGGAACAGGGACACTTGGAGGACCGCTGTGCACCAGTGGGAGGATAGGCAAAGGGAACCGACTCTCCAAGAGTCACTCACCAAGATACTGGGGGCCTACCAACAATCCCAGGACACGATGGGCCAGATCCTTAACAACATGCAGGAGAACAAGCGGCTGTAGGAGGAACACCATCAGGAGATCAGAGAGGACTTGCAGGCTCGCAAGATCACCATGATCTCCATAGCAGGGGTAGTGGCAGACATGGCCTACATCATGAGGGAATCGACAGCACACCAACGAGCCCCTACCACTAGCCAGTCAATTGACCAGCCCTCGCCTTCTGCTGCAGCTAGTGGGCAGGAGGCACCGCCACAGGACCCACAGCCCACCAGTACCCCTCCCCCTGCAGAAGGTGAACCACCCCACAAACATTCCCTGCGACCCAGAAAGACACTAGAGACACTTGCCAAGACCAAGATCACCACCAGGAAATTAGACTCTCCTGATTTTCCCCCTTGTGTCCCACCCTGTCACCTTGTCGAATTTGAACTGCCTTTGCTCCCCTTCCTATGGCCCCTTGGACACTGGACCTTTGCTACAAACAGACTGGAACAATACCCTGGACTTTCCTCTACCGTCACCCCATTCCAGTGCACTTTTCAGTCAATTATTTGCACTACATTAAAAACCCTTGAAACACAACTTGAGTGACACCGTTTTATGTGTTGAAAACGTCCATTTATGGTAACAGCCCCATCTAGTGCAAATTATCTGAACACTGTGATAGCATACAAATAATGACCTGTAGCTGTCTGCAGTAAACACATCAGGACATTTGCCATATCACCAACATCTGTTAAATGACAAGCTATAGTTGACAGTAAGTCGAGATGCACAGGATGTAAATGCCTTCATGATACAGCCACACAAAAAAACATCAATAGTCAGAGTAATAGTCAGTTCCACTGTCTCACCTGTGTGTCATTGGAAGTATTGTCGTATAACTGATGTTCTGTGGGCGTCATCCTCATCCTCCGCCTCCTTATCCTCATTGTCCTCAGGGTCCACTGCTGCCACAGGGTCATCTCCAGTCCCCTCCTCCTGCAGAAAAGACACATGTCATCTAAGGGCCAGGTTGTGCAACATGCAGAATACTACTACTATGTGGCAGACCTTCTCGGATGAGTAGCACAGGGATCCACCTATCAGATGAAGGCATCTGACCCTGGCATTCAGGAGGCCAAAGGTGCTCTTGATTATTCTCCTGGTTCACCCATGTGCATCATTATAATGGTTCTCAGCTCCTGTCCTGGCATTCCTCACAGGGGTCAGGACCCATGATAGGTTTGGGTAGTCAGAGTCACCTGCAAGTATCGAGGATCAAAATTTAGCCTTACACAATACTATGGGATAACACTTGAAGGCATACACTGACATACAGAGGATGGGGACTCTGACTCACCTATTAGCCACACCCTGTGCCTCTGTAGTTGGGCCATCGCATTTGTGATGCTGCTATTCCTCGGAACGAAGGTGTCATGCACCGACCTAGGATACTTGTCAGGAACGTGGGAGATGTACTGGTCCGCCAGGCAAACCATTTGCACATTGAGTGGAAACTCTTCTGATTTCTGAACACCTGTTCATTCTGGCGGGGGGGGGGGAACAAACGCAATATGTGCCCCAATAATATTGGGAATATGTCCCATTGCTTAGAATCCCGCTTTCACAGTGTCCAAATCTTCCACATGGGGGAAAGAAATATAGCTGCACATATGTTTCACCAAGGCAGACAATACCCATGCCAGCACGACTGAGAACATTGGCTGTGACATTCCTGTTGCCACATCCACTGTCACTTGGAAAGAACCAGTTGCCAGGAAATGGAGCACTGATAGAAGCTGCACAAGAGGGGGGATCCCAGTTGGATTACGGATAGATGATATCAGGTCCGGCTCCAATTAGGCACACAGCTCTGTGGTTGTGGCCCTGTCCAGTCTATAGCTGAGTATAATGTGCCTGTCTTCCAGTGTAGCCAAGTCCCCAAGGGGTCTGTAAACGGGGGTTTGTCTCCTCCTCCTATCCATTTACAGTGGTAAGTATCTAAGGGATACAAGAATGAGTAGGCTGTCACAATTTGAACAATGGAACCACCACTTCAGTGTGCATTCTGCATTAATGTGAGGGGACAGTGGGAATGGCAATGTATGTGCAATTTTCATAAATGACACAGTTATGGAAGATCTGTATGTAGTCCACCACGTGAAATGGCGACTGCCTGTCCTGTATCTTGGGACAGGTGGAAGTGAGGTAACTCCGCTGACGTTGAGCGTCGTGGTGGGAGGCGGTCTTGCACTGCTGTGCAATTCCTCTTTGGCTAATATGGGGCTCTATGGAGTACAGTGGCCAATGGGGATCAGCGTCAGTGGTGACGGTGTACACCACCACAGACGTGACCGCCATTTTCTGACTATAACCTTACTTGATTCCAGATTTTCCACAGGACAACACCTACACTGCATGTGATGTTGTGACTTGTGTCTGGAATCTACCATGGCCAGTGTGTCCAGGGAACGGGGCACTGCCTTCACTTTGATGCAGTTGGAATGCTTGGTGGATTGGGTCCTGCTCCAGTATGGAGTTGTATGGGCCTCCAGACCAACAGGTGAGTACACCTTCGGCACAATGCATGTGGGAGGGTTGCATGGAGATGTGTGTGAAGACATCATGTCATATGTGGGGTGGTATGTCTGGTGGTAGTGTACATGGTGTGCGCCGGGCGATATGTGTGCCAATGGATTTGGAAACGGGATTTGGGGGCCACATGTGCGACAGGCTGGATTGTATGTGTAATGCTGTTCTCCTGTCTTTACTACCTCTGCAGGTCAGCGCCCATCAAAAGAAGGGATTATGGCATGCCATCACCAAGGACGTGCAGACCCTGGGGCTCTACAGCTGGTGGAGCACCCACTGCATTACACTGTAGGAGGACCTAAATTGCTGGGGACAGAAGACCGCGTAGGCCCAGCTGGGGATGGCCTCCAAAGGAGGAAGGGGTGTCCATCGGAACCTGAGTCCCCTGATTGCCTGTATTCTGGCAGTGGCCTACCCAGAGTTGGATGGGCACTTGAGGGCATCACAGCAGCCACAAGGGGGTGAGTACAGTGGGCATTACTACAATAATTGGTAGGTGGCATGGGATCCAGGTGGTGGCTGTGAGTTAGTGGGTGCCCCTTAATGCCAGGACAGACATTGCAGCGTGATCCAGCTCAAGGGTAATGGGTGCATGACAAATGCAGGTAACCTAGTTAGTTTGCATTCCATGTCAGTCAGGGCTTTGTGGGTCCCAGGAGGTGTGCAGTTGGCGGTGTTTGGCCCTCATCTTGCTGTGGCATCTAGCCAATTCAATGCCAGTGCAAAGCATAGTTCTCAGTCCTGATCCCTGTGACGGTGCTGTGTATGCCAACTGTGTTGTTGGTGCTGTAATTGACCCAGTGCTCCCTTTTTCTTCCTCCCCCCTTTCTCCTTCTGTCATCCTGTCCATGTGTGCATTAGCATTATCTGGCAGAGGAGCAGGGGCACTGGTGACAGAAGGAGCTACAGCCCACAGGACCCAGGAGGCAGAGTCCACCGATGCTGAGGGAAACAGTGGGACGGAGGGTGAGGGGAGCACCACGGCAGAGACAGGAGGTGACAACACTGACTCAGATACCTCCTCCGATGGAAGCTCCCTGGTGGTGGCAGACACCTCTGTCACCACCCCAGCTGCAGGTACAGCTGACACCCCTGTACCAGCACCACCTCCCAGCAGCCCTTCAGCGAGTTGCCTGTGCCTGTTCATCCATGAGAGTGGGCATCTCCTTTGCCCCAGGCACCTCAGGCCCTGCCCCAGTGAGCCCTGAGTGAGGAGGCTATTGACCTCCTGAGATCCATCTCTGTAGGGAAGTCAACCATTGTGAATGCCATCCAGGGGCTGGCATCCCAGATGCAGCAATGCAATGCATTCCTGGAGGGCATCCACAGTGGATTGTCGTCCCAACAGAGATCGATTCAGGCTCTGGCCTCCTCTCTGATGGCAGCCATTGTCCCTGTTCCTACCATCCCCCTCCAACTACTACTTCCCAGTCCCAGTCTCCTCAACCCCAACCCGTCCCATCCACACATACACATACAGATGAACATGCACACAAGACATCACACAAGAGTGGCACAGTCAAACACAGGCATCACACTTCAGTCCACAAGCACTCACACAAACAACAGACAGTTGCACACACATCCACATCTACTTCCTCCACTGTCTTCCCCTCCTCCTCCTCCTCCACCTCCCTCACAGTCACATCCACACTCACAACTGCATGCACTGCTTCAACAGCCACCACCAGCATCATCATACCAACCAGCACACACACCTCACTAGCAGATACCTCCACAACATCCATCCACACGTCCCCTGTGTCCTCTCCCACCCTGTCTGTCCCTCGTTCTAAAAGATACAAATGAAGGCACTCAGACACCCAACAGCCATCCACCTCAGAGACGTACTCTTCCAACAATCACTCCCTCAACCTCCACTCCCATCCCTCCTCCCTCACCCTTCCCCACCGTCCCTAAGAAGCTTTTCCTTGCCCAACTTGACCTCTTCCCTTCCCTCATCCTGCACGTAACAGAATGGGTCCCAACGACCCAGCCCAGCACCTCAGCCAAACAGTCCAAGGGGACAGTGGAGGAACCTCCTAGTCGTGGAGGCAAGACAGTGAAGGATCCCACTCCGCCAGCCAGGAAATGGAAGGATCCCACTCTGCCAGCCAGGAAAGGGAAGGATCCCACTCCAACAGCCAGGAAAGGGAGGAATCCCACTCCACCAGCCATAAAAGGGAAGGATCCTGCTCCACCAGCCAGGAAAGGGATGGATCCCACTTCACCAGTCAGGAAATGGAAGGATCCCACTCCACCAGCCAGGAAAGGGAAGAATCCCACTCCACCAGCCAAGAAAGGGAAGGATTCCACTCCACCAGCCAGGAAATGGAAGGGCCCCGCTCCACCAGCCAGGAATGGGAAGGATCCCACTCCTCCAGCCAGGAAAGGGAAGGAACCCACTCAACCACCAATGTCAGAAAAGGTTCCCACTCAACCACCAATGACAGAAGAGGTTCCCACTCAACCACCAATGTCAGATAAGGTTCCCACTCAACCACCAATGACAGGCAAGAAGACCTCACCTCCAGCTGGGACACAGCAGCCCTCAACTACAGCAGAGGCTGCCCAGGAGACACCTCCCCCAGCAGAGAGAATGCAGACCTCACCTCCAGCAGAGGCTTCCCAGGAGACACCTCCTCCAGCAGAGGCAATGCAGCACTCACCTCCAGCAGAGGCTGCCCAGGAGACACCTCCCCGAGCAGAGACAATGCAGCCTTCACCTCCAGCAGACGGCATGTAGGCCACCCTCCAGGTACTGTTGTACAAGGAGCCCCCTCCAGAAGCAGTGGGCAAGTTCCCCACCTCAGAGACTGTGACATTGCACTCTCCAGCATTGGGAAATAGGCATGGAGCCCCCTCCAGGAGCAGTGGGCAAGTTCCCCACCTCAGAGACTGTGACCTTGCACTCCCCAGCATTGGGAAATGGGCATGGAGCCCCCTCCAGAAGCAGAGGGCAAGTTTCCCACCTCAGAGCCTGTGACCTTGCACTCCCCAGCATTTGGAAATGGGCATGGAGTCCCCTCCAGGAGCAGTGGGCAAGTTCCCGACTTCGGCTGAGGTACCCCCTCCCCCTGAGGTGCCTGTCCACTTCTAAGGTGTTGCCCTGTGTAGTGTTGTGCGGAGTTGGTCAGGATCAAGCTGGAGCTTGGACTGTGCCCTGTGGCCATGTGGGCCTTATGTTCTTTGGACTGGATATTGCTCTTTCTAGACAATTGTTCAAGTATCTTTGTTCTAAAAACTGGTTCATATGGTGGGTGTTGCCTTGCTATTACAATTTCAGTACTGCCGACCTGTAGTCCCTGTATTATTATGCCATGTGTCGTGTGCTATTGGTTTACGTCTGCAGCTGGTTGTGTGCATGGTGTATGTGTGTCTGGGGTCTGTTGTGCATGTGTGTGTCACTCTCCTTTTCCTCCCTCTCTTCCTTGTATGCTAGGTGGCTGTACTCACCGTCAACGTCTTCGTCGGCATTGGTGTTCCAGGTGGAGCATGGCGTAGAAGAACATCAGGATGACTTGCAGTTCCGGTTCCATGGTGGCATTTGTCTTCTCTGTGTCTCTGTAGGTGGGTGTTTGGTCTTCTGAAATGTGTTTCCACTAGGCTTTTGATGGTGTTGGTACTGCCCCGGAAATCGTGGCAGTTTGCAGTGTCATAATATGGTGGGTGGTACCTTATCTTCCGTCTGGCTGTTGATGGCTATCGCCTTGATGTGTGGTGTCAACATCCTGGCAGATGGTATGGTACATTGGCTGTCTATGGGAGTTATACCCGCCATGGTCATAATTTGGCAGTAATTACCGCCAGCCTGTCACAGCCACTGTCATAATGAGGGCCATATTCCATCTTGACAAGTGTATGTTGATTTTTGCCGTTTTGATCTTGTTTTATTTAGATAAATATAATCTATTTTTCTAAACCTTTGTTGTGTCATTTTGTAGTGTTTTCACTGAGTTACTGTGTGAGTTGATACAAATACTTTACTCCTAGCTTCGGAAGTTAAGCCTGCTTGCTCGTGCCAAGCTACCAAGGGAACAAGCGGGGGTTAACTGAGGATGATTCCCCTTTATCCTGACTAGAGTGAGGGTCCTTGCTTGGACAGGGACTAACCTGCCTGCCAACGAACACCCCATTTCTAACATTGGTGATCAGCGGTTGGGATTGGACTTGTATTTGTACTTGATATATAGGGATTAAGTGTACACTACTGTTTTCAGTGCAGATTATTACGTGAACACATACTACTTGTCTTTGTGATTTTAATTTTTTTCTCTTTTTTGGATTTTTCCCTACTTCCATTTTGTGGTAATCTCTGATTGACATTTGGGAACTTGTTTTTCTGCCTTTGGAACTTTGCACTTTTAACTCTTCATCATTTCTCAATCTGGAGATGCATCGGCTGGAGCAGTTTTTGATTTAGGAAAACTGGAGAGCTATACAGTTGCCCAGTTGAGGCAGTTCTGCCAAAACCTTGCTTGTCCCATTAAGGGCTCCAACAGGAAGGAGGAGCGGCAAAAGGCACTGAGGGCCTGGGTAACAGCCAAGGAGGCTGAGGGGCACACAGAGGAGGAGGAGGAAGAGCAATCTATCCACAATGGTGTAGTGGGTGGGCCTGTTATGTCCAGGGAGAGGGTCTCTAGGGCAGGTAGCAGTGTGTCATCCAAGGCTCTGACTCCTGAAGAGTTGCAGGACCGACAGGCAGAGAGGGCTCAGTAGTTGGAGTTGGAGAAAATGAGGATGGCCATAGAAGAGACAAAGTTATTGCTGGCTCGTGAGCTCAGCTTTAAGGAGCCGGATCAGAGGAGCCAGTCTAGTAGGGATGGTGGCAGCAATAACACAGTGCAGCCTGAGAGGAGGGTGCCCATTCCTAAGGACCTAGTGAAGGATTACAAGAGGGAGGATGACATACAGTTGTGGTTTAAGGGGTATGAGTCTGCTCTCCATATGAATCTGGTCTCTGAAGTTCATTGGAGGCACGTCTGTGGAAGCACTTCGAGGTAGTGGGAAAGGATACTCTGACATCCTTAGGGGATCCTTAGGGGCTGACTTACCCTATCATGAAAGACAACCTGATCACTAGCTATGGTCCAACCCCTGATCAGTATAAGGACATGTTTAGGTTCTATAATAAGAAGGAATTCCAAACACGGTTGGAATGTGTTGATTCTTTTTGCAGGTCACTGGATGGTTGGGTGAAGGGCAGTAAGGTAACAACGTATGAGGGGCTTTACAATTTGATTGCTTGGGAGCACTTGTACAGTTTGTGTTTTCCAGAGCTGCGCCAGCACCTAATTGACAGCAAGCTGACTGACCCCGGGAAGCTTGCCCAGGAAGCTGACCATTGGGAGAGCACCAGGGTCCAAAAGAGGTATGGGTGAGACCATGCCAAGGGTGGGCAGGGTCCCATCAGAAGAAGTCGGGGTAAAGTTATACAGGGAGAGTTTTCTAAAGGGCCCCAGCCTATTTCCCAGGATAAAAAATTCCAGTCCCCAGTAGGAAAGAAACCATGGGCCTCTACAGGGAAACCTGCAGATAAGGGGTCCCGCAAGTGCTTTCCATGTGATCAGAAGTGTCAAATGAGGGGGGACCCCAAATGTCCCAAGTGGATACCGGCAACCACTGGTGCTCAGTAAAAGGATTTGGCCAGTGTAGCGCTTGGGGAGGAGTTGGTTCCAGGTGAGTAGGAGCCAGCTGAGATGACCTTTGTCTCACTAGGAGACAGTGAGATGGTCCAGAGGACACACGTGCCTGATAACACTAAGAAATACAGGCAGTGGGGGACCATCAATGAACAGAGGGTGGAGGCTCTGAGAGACATAGGAGCCAGTGTGACTACAGTGAGGAGTCACCTGGTGTCTGAAGAGCAGATAGATCCCCGTGTACTTAACCAACTAGTTGCAGTGGACAACTCAGAGCACCTGTGCAGAGTGGCGCAGGTTCCCTTCGAATGGGGGTGTGTGAGAAAGTAGCCTCTTTCTAGCATGGCTACCCCTAAATTTGGCCTGTGAGTGTGTCAGTGTGTTTTTACTGTGTCACTGGGATCCTGCTTGCCAGGCCCTCAGTGCTCATAGATAAAAACCTATACGTCAGTGTGTTTTGCTTGTCTCACTGGGATCCTGCTAGCCAGGACCCCAGTGCTCATAGTTTGTAGCCTAATGTGTATGCCTTTGTAGTGCCTAACTGTGTCACTGAGGCTAAGCTAATCAGAACCTCATTTCTTATCCTCTCTCTGCTTTTGGTTTGTCATTATAGGCCAGTGACTTCTTTTACCAATTTCAATTGGCACACGGGACCCCCCTTATAAGTCCCTACTACATGGTACCTAGGTGCCCAGGGCATTGGGGTTCCAGGAGATCCATATGGGATGCAGCATTTCTTTTGCCACCCATAGGGAGCTCAGACAAACCCTTACACAGGACTGCCATTGCAGCCTGCGTGAAATAGTGCACACACTATTTCACAGACATTTTCACTGCACTTAAGTAACTTATAAGTCACCTATATGTCTAACCTTCACTTGCTGAAGGTTAGGTGCAAAGTTACTAAGTGTGAGGGCACCCTTGCACTAGCAAAGGTGCCCCCACATAGTTCAGGGCCATTTCCCCGGACTTTGTGAGTGCGGGGACACCATTACACGTGTGCACTACATATAGGTCAATACCTATGTGTAGCTTCACAATGGTAACTGCGAATATGGCCATGTAACATGTCTAAGATCATGGAATTGTCCCCCCATTCCAAATATGGTATTGTGGAGCCAATTCCATGCATCCTGGGGGCTCCACCATTGACCCGCAGTACTGCCAAACCAGCTCTCTGAGGCTTGCACTGCAGGTACAGCTGCTGCCACCTCACAGACAGGGTTCTGTCCTCCTGGGGTCTGGGCAGCCCAGTCCCAGGAAGGCAGAACAAAGCATTTCCTCTTAGAGCAGGGTGTTACACCCTCTCCCTTTGGAAATAGGTATTACAGGCTGGGGTGGGGTAGCCTCCCCAGCCCCTGGAAATGCTTTGAAGGGCACAGATGGTGCCCTCCTTGAATAAAACAGTCTACACCATTTCAGGGACCCCTTCTCCCCTGCTCGGGTGGGAAACTGGACAAAGAAAAGGAGAGTGACCACTCCCCTGTTCATCACCACCTCAGGGGTGGTGCCCAGAGCTCCTCCAGTGTGTCCCAGACTTCAGCCATCTTGCTTTGTAAGGTGTGGGGGCACTCTGGAGGGCTCTGAGTGGCCATTGCCAGCAGGTGATGTCAGAGACCCCTCCTGAGAGGTCCATACCTGATAAGGTATCCAATCCCCCTCTCAGGGCTATTTATGGTCTCTCCGATGGGTTCTCTTCAGATTCTGCTTGCAAGTTTCCTTCAGGAATCCTCTGCAACAACTTCAGACTCTTTTAACCTAGGATTGACCGCAGCCTGCTCCAAGAAACGCTGTAACAGCAACAAAGGGGGTTATTCTAACTTTGGAGGAGGTGTTAATCCGTCCCAAAAGTGACGGAAAAGTGACGGATTTACCACCAGCCGTATTACGAGTCCATTATATCCTATGGAACTCGTAATACGGCTGGTGGTATATCCGTCACTTTACCGTCACTTTTGGGACGGATTAACACTCCTCCAAAGTTAGAATAACCCCCAAAGTGTCTACAAGAGACACTTTTTTTTCTTCAGCAAACTCAGCTCCAAGTCACCAACTGCAACAGTTTCCATGGTGTGCATGCTCTGGGAACTCCCTGTCTCCACCCTGCACCAGGAGGACCGAAGAAATCTCCAGTGGAGTGACAGAGTAATTCCCCTGCTCCAAGCAGGCACCTTCTAAGATGACAACCAGTACCCAGGGACTCCTCTCACAGCAACAAGCATGCTCCTAAGGACACATCGATATAGACTGTCCTGAGGTCCTGCTGACACGACTTAGAGGAGGTAAGACATTGCCTTCCCTGAGAATGATGGTACCCCTTTGTACTGTGTCTTCTTCACCTCCTGAAGCCTCTGTGCACTCTTTGCAAAATTCCTTCATGGACAGCCAGGCCCAGGTCCCCAGCACTCCGCCCTGCAATGCTCAACTCGCTGAGTTGTTCTCCGGCGGCATGGGACCTTCTTTTTTTGTGCTGCATCAACCATGTTTTGCATCTCCTTTGAACCCAGATGCTGTGGCTTCTGAGGGTGCTGGCTGGCATCCTGAGGGCTCTCTAAAGTGCTGAGAGCCCCCTCTGCCTCCTCACACAGAGTTGAGGCCCCCAGCTCCCTCCTGGGTCCATCCAACGCAATTTTGACAAAAACGCACTTTCGTCGTAGCCAAGACTTGTTGGTGCCTTCAAACACGAAATCTCATCTGCAACAATGTTCACGCTGTGGGACATCCTTTGCATCATGCAGGAACCCGCTGGCATCTTCCTAGGGTGCATATATGCAGTCTTCGACTAACTGGGGACTCTTCTTTTGCACTCTCTTCTGGTTTGGCAGGGGCTCCTGTCCTTCCTGGAACTTCTTTAGACTTCTGGACTTGGCCCCTTCCTTTGCAGGTCTTCAGGTCCAATAATCCAGCAGTTGGTCTTTGCAGACTTGGTTGGCTGCTGCAAAATCCCAATCATGAGGTGTAGTGTGTCCTAAAGAAACTTGCAGTACTTTACTCCTGCTTTTCTGGGCTCTGGGGTGGGGTAATTTACTTACCTTTACTGTATTACTCTCCCAGCGATTCTGTACACACTACACTTGTCTAGGGGGGAATTTGTGATTCACATTCCACTTTTTTAGTATATGGTTTGTGTTGCCCCTAGACCTATTTTCTCCCATTGTATTCTATAGGATTTCCTACTGTTTGCATTGCTCTATGACTATTTACTTGTCTAATTTTGGTGTCTAGTGTATATATTGTGTATAATACTCACCTCCAGAAGGAGTATTGTCTCTAAGATATTTTTGGTACTGTGTCACCCAAATAAATACCTTTATTTTTGGTAACAATGAGTATTGTCTTTCCTTGTGTATAAGTATTGTGTAACTATAAGTTGTATTGCATGAGCTTTGCACGTCTACTAGTTCAGCCTAAGCTGCTCTGCTATATCTACCTCTATCAGCCTAAGCTGCTAGAGCACTACTACTTCACTAATAAGGGAGAACTGGAGCTGGAATAAGGTGTATGTACCCAAGGTACCCATTACAAACCAGGCC
Organism: Pleurodeles waltl; assembly: GCF_031143425.1. Classification (NCBI taxonomy): domain Eukaryota; kingdom Metazoa; phylum Chordata; class Amphibia; order Caudata; family Salamandridae; genus Pleurodeles; species Pleurodeles waltl. The sequence continues at coordinate 251,841,773 of NC_090443.1, forward strand.
AGCCTCCTACAGGGGGGGTCTCAGGTTCCCTGAAGGTAGCTGTGAGTCCACCTTTGCCTGTAGATTATTTGTTTGGCAGTGACGTGGAGGATTCCCCTTGGCAGGAGGTAGAACGTAGGTCACACTTGGAAATGTTGAGTCTGCCTGGGTAGGCCTTTTTGTCTACCCGGTCTATTGCAGCCCGTCAGGGTGATCAGGAGACCCTGGAGCCTGAAAGAGTGGCCCAGATGTCTGCCAGAAGGCGGAAGGGCAAGGGGCACGGAAAAACAGCCCCAGAAGTTCCCAGTCCTGGAGGAGGCTGAACCATAGGGGCAGGCCTTGGAGCCTACAGGGGAGCCCCTGGCTGAACTGGGTGAGGTCCCTGAGCTGTTACAGTGGCAGCCGTAAGGGGGGCCCACCAGGTAAGCATTCTGTGAGGCGCAGAAGTCATGCTGTACTCTGGAGGGTTTGCAGCAGTAGGATGCAGACCAGGTGTCTGGTAAGGAGCCTGGATCACATTTGATTTACTGGGAGGATGGCCTCCTATATGGAGAGCCTAAGGTTCCTGAACCTGGGTCAGCCCGTGTGCTTGTGGTACCCCAGTACTTCAGAGCCTTCCTTCTGGGTTTGGCTCATGATGTGCATTTAGCTGGTCATTTGGGGCAGGACAAGTCGTTTGAGTGGCTTGTCACCCACTTCTATTGGCCCCAAATGCGCAGACACTCTGATGCTCATTGTGGGTCTTGCTCAACTTGTCAGGCAAGTGGCAAGAGTGGGGGGCAAATGCAAGGCTCTCCTCCAACCTTTTCCTGTGGTTAGTACCCCTTTTGAAATGGTTGGTATTGACATTGTGGGTCCTCTAGATCCTTAGACAGCCATGGGCAACAGGTTTATCCTGTTCTTGGTGGACTATGCCACCCGGTACCCGGAAGCTATTCCTTTCAGATTGATTACTGCCCCTGTGTTGAGCCGTGCCTTGATGTTTTTTTTACCCGCATGAGGTTCCCCAAGAAGGTGGTGTCCGATAGGGGTACCAACTTCATATCAACATATGTGAAGTCTCTGTGGAAGGTGTGTGGGGTAACATAGAAGTTCACCACACCTTATCACCCCCAAAGCAATGGTCTGGTTGAGAGATTCAACTGCACCTTGATGGACGTGATAATGAGCCTGTCAGAGCTCTTGAGGCAGAAGTGAGATGTCCTCTTGTCATGCATTCCGTTCGCTTACAGAGAGGTGCCTCAAAAAGGGCTTGGCTTTAGTCCTTTTGAGCGTTTGTATGTCCAGCCTGTGAGGGGACTTGTGAGTCTGGTAAAGGAGGCTTTGGAGAAAGCCCTTCGTAAACCCCCCCCAGGATGTATTCATTTACATGCTGGCTCTGAGAAATCGAACTGCCCGCTTCGGAGGCTCGCACCGGAGAATCTGAAAGACGCCAGGAAGACATAAAACGCTAGTATGACCAGAATGCCATTTGGTCCAGTTTCACCTTGGTCAGACAGTGTGGGTGATGGTGCCAGTGGAGCCTACGGTGCTCCAGGACAAGTGGACTGGGCCATTTGAAGTGGTGGATTACATGAGTGACGTCACCTACCTGGTGGACTTGCGGACTTCCATGAACCGCTTGAGGGTCCTGAATGTGAACCAGCTCAAGCCCCACTTCGAGCGGGCTGAATCGTTCATGCTCCTATCCACAGATGATGTGGTGGAGGAAGAGAGTGAGCCTCTTCCTGACCTGTCTGCTGGATAAAAAGATAGGTCTGTGGAGGGAGTGATCCTTTCCCTCTCCCTGACCCCAGAGAAGCAGGGGGAATGTCACCAGGTGTTGAGTCAGTGCACCTCACTGTTCTCCCGGGTACCAGGGGTCACACACTTGTGTGTACATGGTGTGGACACTGGGGACAGTCTTCCTGTTAAACACAAAGTTTGCAGAGTGACTGACAGGGTAAGGGCTAACATTGAATAGGAAGTCTCTAAAATTTTAGCATTGGGGTTTATTGATTTTTCCAGCAGCCCTTGGGCCAGCCCAGTGTTTTTTTTCCCAAAGCCTCCTGCTCCTGGTGCTCCTGGTGCCACTCCAGAACTCAGGTTCTGTGTGGACTACTGGGGACTCCATGCGAACTCTAAGACTGACACGCACCCTATCCACAAGCTGATGAGCTCATTGACTGGTTGGGAGCTGCCAAGTACCTAAGTACGTTTGACCTTACCTCTGGGTACTGGCAGATTGCGCTGACTGAGGGGGTTAAGAAGAGGTCTTCATTCTCCACACCAGATGGGCACTACCAGTTTAGGGTGATGCCCTGTGGGATGAAGAATGCCCCTGCCACCTTCTGATCCAGGCAGAAGCCAGAATCTATTTCCAGGACCCCCTCCAGGAAATAAGACCCTCCTGATTGTCACCCTTGTGTCCCACTCTGTCACCCTGTCCACCTTGAACTCCCATTGCTACCCTTCCTATGCCCCCATGGACTGCACCTGTGCTACAAATAGACTGGAGTCTAACCTGGAATTTCCTCCATCATAACCCCAGCCCATTGCACTACCCCCTCTTCTTCAGAGCACTGCAATAAACACACTTTGAAAAAATACAAGTATGGTGTATGTCAAATAATTTCAAAATGTATTCGTATAACAAGGTTAAAACATTGCAATTCAAATGTACAGTAATGTTTACATAGGGAAGACCTGTAGTTGGCTGCACTGAACACACCAGGAGCAATAGTGGGGCACCGACATCTGCAGAAAGAGATGCCAAAGGGTACAGTGAGGGGGCATAGAAGTAGGAATTCACAGCCTGACAGTGACAATGTCACACATCAAACTGTAAATGAAATGTGAAATAATACTGTCTTACCTGTGTGTCATTGGGAGTATTGACGAATGACTTCACTTCCATTGTCCTCATCCTTATCCTCTGCCTCCTCATCTTCACTGTCCACAGGGTCCACTGCTGCCACACGGCCATCTCCAGCCTCCTCCTCCTGCAGAAAAGGCACATGGCAGCGCAAGGCAAGGTTGTGCAACATACAGCATGCCACGATGATCTGGCAGACCTTCTTGGGTGAGTAGCACAGGGCTCCACCAGTTAGATGGAGGCAACAAAACCTGGCCTTCAGGAGGCTGAATGTCCTTTCTATTATCCTTCTTGTTCACCCATGTGCCTCATTGTAATGTTCCTCTGCCCTTGTCCTGGGATTCCTCACAGGGGTCAGTAGCCATGATAGGTTGGGGTAACCAGAGTCACCTGCAAATATCAAGGGACAACTGTTAGCCACACACTATCCCTTATGGCCCACAACATACACATACACCAACATCCACTGGGTGGGATCCAGGGTTCACCTATTAGCCACGCCTGGTGCCTCTGGAGTTGGGCAATCATATTTGGAATGCTGCTATTCCTCAGGATAAAAGCATCATGCACCGACCCAGGATACTTAGCATTGACATGGGAGATGTACTGGTCCGCCAAACACACCATCTGCACATTCATCGAGTGATAACTTTTACGGTTTCTGAAGACCTGTTAATTTTGCCAGGGTGGGGGGGGGACTAATGCAATATGTGTCCGATCAATCACATCTATGATGTTGGGGATATGTCCCATTGCATAGAAGTCAACCTTCACTGTGGACAAATCCTCTACCTGGCGGAAAACGATGTAGCTGCACATGTGTTTAATCAGGGCAGACAACACCCAGGTCAGCACTATTGATAACAATTGCTGAGACATTCCTGCTGCCAAGCCCACTGTCACTTGGAAAGAAGCAGTTGCCAAAAAAATGGAGCACAGATAGGACTTGCATAAGAGGGGGGATTCCAGTGGGGTGACAGAGAGTAGAAATTAGGTCAGGCTCCAATTGGGCACAAAGCCCTGTGATTGTGGCCCTGTCCAGTCTGTAGATGAGGATGATGTGCCTGTCCTCCTAGGGTCTGTACACGGGGGGATGTCTCCATCTCCTATTCATCCTCATCGGTTGCAATCTATGGGTCAAAAGAGTGATCAGCTGGTCATTACCTTTTTCACAGTAACCACTATAGTTCAATGCATATTGTGATTTTACATTATAATGGTGACATATGTCCAAAATGTGAATTTGTGTACTGTGACGCAGTTAGGATCCATGGCCTGTTCCCCCCTCCCTGAAATGGCATCCATCTGTCCAGTATGGAGGGACAGTTGGAAATGAGTTAATTCCACTGAGATTGTGCGCCATTGCGGGAGGCGGTCGATAACCACCATGCAACCCCTCAATGGTTATCATTGGGCCGTATGGTGTACAGTTGCCATATGATGATGTACGCTGGTGGTGATGGTATGCACCACTGCGGACTTGACTGCCATTTTCGATCTGATTCCCCACTTGCTACCTGACCTTCAACAGGAGAGGACCTACACTGCATGTGCTGCTATGACTTGTGTCTGGAACTGACCATGGCTCGTGTGACTGGGGAAAGGGCCCCTGCCTTCACTTCAGCGGAGTTGGAGCGACTGGTGGACGGGGTCCTACCCCAGTACCAAATGCTGCATGGGCCTCCAGGCTAACAGGTGATTACACTGTGAGTACGATGCATGGGCATGAATGCATGGGGTGCTGTGTGTGAAGGCCTCGTGTGGGGGGTTGTTGGAGGGGCCCTGGGCAGTGTGCAGCATGTATGCTGGGCCATGTCTGTGCATAAGGGGATGGGAAGGGGCATGGTGGGCCATGAGTGTAACAGGCAGGATGGTCTGACTAACACCTTTCCCTGTGTGTACTTCTCTGCAGGCCAGCGCCCATCAAAAGAAGGGTATACGGCGTGCCATCGCCAAGGACGTGCAGACCCTGGGGGTCTATGGCAGGTGGAGCATCCACTGTCACAAACGGTAGGAGGACCTGAGATGCTGGGCACGAAAGACTAAATGAGCGCTTGGGGGCATCAAGCAGCAACAAGGGGGTGAGTAGAGTTTACAACTTATGCCTGGTGGGTTGGTATCCGAGTGGGGGATGTGGGCCTTGAGGGTGCCGCTAGGCCAGGCCGGACATTGTAGAGTAGGTCCCATGTTGAGCAGGGTTCTGAAGTGAAAGTCCTCCAACCAAGCATGTAGGCATCCACTACTGGGCAGGGGTCTGTGGGTCTCAGGTATGCTGCAATTGGCGGTATGTGTCCCTATCCATGAACTGGTGACTAGCATTATAACTGTAGTGCATTTCCAAGTGCGTAGGCTGTTCCGTGTGTGTGTGTGTTGTGTAGGCCAACGGTGGTGTTGGTGCCGCCATTGACCAAATCTATCCTCTGTCTCTTACCCCCCTTTTTGTTTTGTCACCCTGTCCTTATGTGCATTCGCATCATCTGGCAGAGGAGCGGAGGCACCAGCGATGGTGAGGGCACCAGTGGGATGGAGGGCGCGGGGAGCACCACAGCGGAGACAGGAGGGACAGTTTGGACATGGATACCTCCTCCGATGGAAGCTTCCTGGTGGTGGCGGACCCCTCTGTGCCCCCCAGCTACAGGTACACCCACCACCCCCGTACCAGCACCGCCCACCCAGAAGCCCCTCAGTGAGTTTCCTGTGCCCGCTCACCCAGAAGGGTGGGCATCTCCTTCACCCTAGGCACCTTAGGCCCTGCCCAAGTTAGCCTGCTGCCTTGAGTGAGGAGGCTATTGACCTCGTGCGATCCATCTCTGTTGAACAGTCAACCATTGTGAACACCATCCAGGGGCTGGCAGCCCAAATGCAACAGACCAATGCATTTCTGGAGGGCATTCACACTGGCTTGGCAGCCGAACAGAGATCAATCCAGGCTCTGGCCTCCTCTCTGACGGCAGCCATTGTCCCTGTTTCCACCCTACCCCCTCGAATTTCCTCCACCCAGTCTCATTCCCCTCAACCCCAACCTACCCCAAGCACACAGGCAGACGAGCAGACACCCAGAACAACAGGCAAGAGTGGACATGGCAAACACAAGCACCAAACGGCATCCCACAGGCACTCACACAAACACCATCCAGATGCCGACATACCAACATCCACTGCCTCTACTGTGTCCCCCTCCTCCTCCTCCACCTCCCTTCCAGTTGCACATCCACTCACACCTGCATGCACTGCATCCTCATCCACTACCCCCATCACCAGCACACCTATCAGTACACACCCCTCACTGGCAGTCACAACCCCCACATCCATGCACATGTCCCCTGTGTCATCTCCCACTGTGTCTCTGCCCCTTCCTCCCAAAGTACACAAACGCAAGCACTCAGACACCCAACAGCCATCCACCTCAACAGCATTCAGCCCATATACCTGCACCCAAATACAGCAGACTGACACCTCCTACAACCACTCCCTCTTCCCCCACTCCCAAACCATCTCTCTCTTCTTGCCCCAATGTCTCTAGGAAGCTTTTCCTCTCCACCATTAACCTCTTCCCTACCCCTGCTCCCGTCCTTTACGTGAGGCCAGGGTGGTCAAGACCCAGGCAAAAACCTCAGCCACCCAGTCCACAGGCACAGTAGTGCCCCCTGCAACTCAATTGGGAAAGGATCCCAGCCACCAGCCAGCCAGCCGGAAAGGGTGCTTCTCCCAGGTGCTGCAGGAAAAAAGGGCAAGGAGGCAGCTCCAAGTGCTGCAGGAAGGAAGGGCAAGGAGCCATCCCCAAGTGCTGCATGAAGAAAGGGCAAGGAGCCATCCCCAAGTGCTTCAGAAAAGAAGGGCAAGGAGCCATCTCTAGCTGTTGTCAGGAAGGTCAAGGGGCCTGCACCAGCAGGCAGTGTGGACATGGGGCCTGGTGCTGGGACTCAGTTGGAGCCCACACCACCAACCATGGTGGGGCAGCCGTCCGAGGCTGCAGGGGATGGGCTGGAGCCTCCCCCACCACTATCAGCAGCAGCACCAGCACCAGTGGACAGCTGTCTGAGGCTGCAGGCGATGGGCTGGAGCCTCCCCACCACTACCAGCTCCGCCAGCAGCACCACCTCCAGCACCAGTGGGCAGCCATCCGTGACTCCAGGAGATGGGCTGGTGCCTCCCCCCACCACTACCAGCAGCAGCACCACCACTGCCACCACTGAACAGCCGTCCAAGGCTGCAGGGGATGGGTTGGTGCCTCCTCCCATCCCACCAGCAGCAGCACCACCACCACCAATACTGAACAGCCGTCACCGCTGGTGGACAGTGTGTAGTCCTGTGTCCATGGGCTACTGTGCGGCCTGCCCCCTACAAATCCAGTGGCTATGACACCCACCTGAGAGACTGTGACCTTGCGCTCCCCAAGATATGCATCACAGGGCACGATGCCTCCTCCAGAACCAGTAGAGATGCCATCCACTCACCCCATCCTCCCCAGGATGAAGCTCATTGGGCACGATGCCCCCTCTAGAACCAATGGAGAAGCCATCCACTTGAGAGACTGTGCCCTTGCACTCCCCAGGACAGAGCAATGGGCATGTTGCCCCCTCCAGAGCCAGTGGGCAAGTCACTCACTTGAGAAACTGTGGCCTTGCACTCCCCAGGACCTAGCACTAGGCATGTTGCCCCCTCCAGGACCAGTGGTGTTGTATCATCTTCCGGCTAAGGTGCAGCCCCGTCCCCCGTCCTCCTGAGGTGCCTGCCTATTTTTGACCTGATGCCTCTGCCGTGTTCTCTCTGTGTTGTTGCAGGAGTGAGGTGGGGCCTTGGACGTTGTGATGTGGCCCTGTGGCCCATGAACATTGAGGACTGGGCAGTGTCCCTTCATTTGTAAATATGTACACACTTTTTCATTTGGATGTACGTCTTCCTACTAATTTTTCTTATTACACTCTTTTTACTCTATTGTAGTTGTCCTTGCATTATTCCTGAGGGGACCTGGGTCAATTTGGTATGTTACTGCATCTGCTTGTGTGTATGGTGTTGGGGGTGGGGGTGTTGCATGTTGCGTGTGTGTGTCACTCCCTTTTTTCTCCCTCCCTCTCCTGTGTGCTAGGCAGCTGTACTCACCGTGGTCGTCTTTGCCGTCGTTGGTGTTCGTAGTGGAGCAGCACATAGAAGTGCATTATGAAGACATGCAGCTCGGGCTCCATGGCGCGTGGTTGTTCCCAGAGTCTCCACAGGTGAGTCCTTTGCCTTCTGTGCAGTGTTTCTGTCAGGCTTTTGATGTTGTTGGTACTGCCCCAGAAAAGGTGGGGGACTGGCCTCTCATAATGTGGTGGGTGGAACATTGCCTTCCGTCTGGCTGTAGGCGGTTACCGCCGTGGTGCCTGTTGATTCCGCCCTGGCAGTCGGTGTGTTAAAGTGGCTGTCTGTTTGAGCTGTTTACGCCATGGTCATAATTTGACGGTAATTACCGCTGGCTTGTTGGCGGCATTACCGCCACTTTATCACCGACCACCAGGGTTGTAATGAGGGCCTAAGACTCTTATTCTTTTTTTAATTCATATCTTGACTTGTGTATGTTGTTTTTTCGTTTTCGTCTTGTTTTGTTTAGATAAATATGATCTATTTTTCTAAACCTGTGTTGTGTTTTCACTCAGTTACTGTGTGTGTTGGTACAAATACTTTACACCTAGCTTTTAAAGTTAAGTCTGCTTGCTCGTGCCAAGCTACCAAGGGAGTGAGCGGGGGGGTTAAGTAGGGTGATTCTAGTTTACCCTGACTAGAATGAGGGTCCTGGCTTGGACAGGGGTTAACCTGACTGCCAACCAAAGACCACATTTCTAACACTTTGTAGCATTCAGTGTTCAGATACTGTTGTCACAAATGTGCTATGAAAATACATGTCAATCAGTCAAACTATCTATCACTATCTCTTCGAATAGTCCAACATTAATAGTAGTACAATCCTAAGTCCCTTAATAAATTAATACAGTGTAAAAAATAATAACTAATAATCGCATACTGCGTAATGCTATTGCACAGACAGCACCAACATAATCAATAGGGCACTATTTATTTAGAATTTCCACATCTTCTTCAGATCTTTACAAAGTGCATAATAGTGCATAGTGTTTCCTCACAATCCTGTATAATATATGTTGCTTATCTGAGGGGATACTAATAAATCAACTTAATTGACTGCTCAGAAGCTCATTAGATGTATATGAACTTAGGGGAAACCACAATGAAAAAGGGTCCAAGTTTTTTTCATAGAGTCAATAGACTTCCTCCTGCCTTTTCTTCAATCGGAAAAATATAACCATAATATATTAAATATGTTAAAAATATAACTGATAGCATGACCATAGCTTGTGACAACTATCCTGGAAAAAAACATTCATCTGAGTAAAATTACTAACTGTAAATTAATTGACCACAGAACTCATTACTTGTGGCATATTAATGTTCAACTAAGTAAAAGTGTTCAGTGTTATTATGCATGGAGATGTATGCCTAGTTCTTCATCTTGGTTAAGATCTGTAAGGGTCTTAGTTTCAAAATCCAATATCAATCTTGATTCTTGTTGTCTAAGTTTTAGATCTCTGTTGCCCCCCTCTTGGATTCTGTGATATGTGTTGAATAGCATAAAAGGACATAAGAGTACTTTTATCATCATGTTTTTCAAAAAAGTGTCTGGCTACAGGGTAATGGGGGTCAACATTCTTAATCATTCTCATGTGTTCCATCACTCTACCACTTTTTACCCATCAATGTTGTATTCCCTATGTATCTCAGTTTGCATGGGCATTCCAATCTAGATATATATATATATATATATATATATTTCACATATGTAGTACTACATGTCAAAAATTGTTTTATGAACCATTCCTCACTTTTTGGGTTATGTTGGTATTTCTTAACTTTTTGTATCATCTTGCTATTACAACATGCCTTACAATGACCATTGAACAAAGCCCTTTAATGAAAAATCTATTATATTCTGATATACTGTAGTATTATTGTACATAATCACATCACTTAAGTTACGACCTCTTCTATAGGTTACCTTAGGACGTAAGTCCACCTTGTCACCAATATGAGGATCGATTTTTACCATCCTCCAGTGTTTACAGAGAATTCCTCTGATCTGACCTTCGTCATTGCTATAATTCATAATAGTGCAACAGTTATCCTGATTATTTTCCACAGTCATATCCTGTTCACCTCAGATTGCATTTCTGTTCACTTTTCTAATCTTTGTGCAGGCCTGATTTAAGATCCACAATGGGTAAGCCCTCTCAGTGAACCTGTTCATCATGATCTCTTCTTCTCTTTTATACATCTCCTCACTACCACAGTTTCTTTTAGCTCTTAATAATTCTCCAAATGGAATACTCACTTGAGATTGGTTGGATGATCACTAAGAGCATGGAGAAGACTATTACCTGCAGTTGTTTTTCTATGAAGTTTAGTATCAAGTTTGTTATTAATTATTTTCATCTCCACATCCAGGTAAACTATGCTTTCTTTGCTAATTTGTTCATTGAATACCAGAGTAAAGGTTGTGTTTTCACTGGCTTGAGAGTGCGTCAATGATGTTTAATCATTTGGTGTTTAGAATTGATTGCCAGGTTGCTCTGCTAGCAGAGACCCTCCACCCCCATAGGTACAGACTCCAGGAGAAGCAGTTGCATGTTCAATATATATGTATGTGTAAATATATATATATATATATATATATACACATACATATATATATATACATATATAGAAATTCCAAGTCCTGCTGTTTCCGACTGCCTAGTCAGTGCTGGGCCAGCGGGTGCAGGATCCGCTCAAATATGAAAATCGCTCCCTCGACAGGATGAGAACCAAGATAAGAACCAATATCAATGAGAGAAAGTCTGCATTCGAGGATTACGTTTTCTTAGTAAAGCCATAATAAAACTTTGCTAAGAAAACTTCTTCTTGGAGTGCAGACTTTCTCTCGCTGTTATCTGTACTTATCTTGCTGAGGGAGCATTTTATATATATATATATATATATATACTGTGTATATATATATATATATACTGTATATATATATATATATAAATATATATATATATAGACATTCACCAGTTATAGTTAGCATGGCTAACTATAACTTGCGCCCACTACATGCTCTGCTTACGACCTCACATATAACATCACTCATGAAAAATTCTAAGACATCTTTTATGACATCACTCATGAAATATCAAATGGCATGATTGATGACATCATTAATGACATCATCCAAGCTTCTTTTGTACACATTACTCTATAAACTAGTATGGTACTAGAGGCTTGAAAACAAGTACAAAATAGAAAAAAATAATATAAAGCATCTCCAGTGCCATCACAGATACAACTCCCGTACATGTAGCGAGCATATGTCATCTGCAACATTCATAGTACAGCATACATTTCACGGATGGCCAAGGTCACATTAATAATCGACCACAGTTATATGAGAAGCCCTCTTTGCACAAGGTGTTCAATATTTACACAAATGTTCATAGAAAGCCAAATCACTCAGGATATTCAATGTTTCTTATAAAATGTATGCCCCGCTATGGACAGCTATCATAAAACCCATCACAATCATCAAACCTACATTGAGAAATGAAGTTGATATGAGTAGAAAATGGGTACTGTTTACTGTTTTTACTCTATGGAAGGAGTTTACTATGTACCACACTGTTTGTAGACTGTGAAATATACCAAAGAGTATTAAAATTTATCTACTAAGAACAGTGTACCCTCTATGCAAAACCTATCCTAAGAGCTACTATTTGCTTAGAATAACCAAGGTCTGAAGGTGCTAAACTTCAAACTACCTGCAGCCTTCATACTGTGATAGAAACTTCACAGATATACCACTGTCTGAAGCTAAACAAGCACCTGCACATAGGTTAGTACATGGTGCACATAGTCTCTATGTCATGTAGGAATTTTCATGCTGAGACAGTTATGTCTAATAACTCAAGATTTACAATACTTAGGTGGTCATTATGAACATGGCGGAAAACACTGCTGACCGCCGTGGCGGTGAACAGTACATCGCCATATAATGATGCCAAAACTATAAACCTCCAAAGATTCTGCTTCCTCCAGCCACCGCCAGGGCCTTTGATGGCAGAAAGGCTGCACACCCTACCCCGCTACCGCCAAGCAGACAAATCCCCCACCCTCCAAATAATGATGCACAAATCACCACGGCGGATCATGGATGTTGAACGACCATTGGCGGTACGGACCGCCACAGCCACCTAGTGGACCCAACAGCAAGAAATTCACACATTGGCAAGTTTGAAACCCACACACCTGACACACATCCACAACACTATAAAACACTCACATACACACCCCACAATCCTTTGCATCACCAATAGGACAACTGAGAATGACAACACATACACTGAACGCAACATCACACAAGTAACCCACCCAACCACACAACAGCACCCTCACCAAAATTCCTACAACACACCACCCACAACACACACCATGGCACCCTCTAAGCACCCTTGCTTCACAGTTAGGGAGCTAAGAACAACGATGGATGAAATACTGAAGGGCGAGCCACAAATCTTCGGGGCACAAGTCCAGCATACACCCATAGCCAGGAAGATGGAGTTATGGCAGACTATAGTAAACAAGGTCATTGCAGTGGGAAACCATCCATGCACAAGGGATGACATCCGCAAGAGATGGAATGACCTGCACGGGAAGGTGAGGTTGATTGCATCCAGGCACAACATTGTGGTCCAGAAGACTGGAGAAGGACCCCCACCTACACCCCCGACTACACTGACTGGGAGGAAAAGGTACTGGCCATCCTGCACACTGAGGGCCTCACTGGACTCACCGGAGGACTGGACTCGGGTAAGTCATTTACAATTACTTCATATCCACCACACCTGTAATGCATATACCACCCCACCAGGACCACTGCCCCACCAGGCCACAATCACTACATCCAGTCACCCTGCATGCCCACAAACCCACTAACAGGCCCACATCCCTCCCCCTGTGCACAGCCACCTACCCTTGCAAGGAATCACAATGGCACTAGTGCACCTACAACGCACCTCCACATCCTATGCAAAATATTAGGACAACCCCACAATAGGTCCCTGCATGGCCCAACAGGGGAACAAACAGCACAAAATAGGGCAGAGCTGTGCATCCTTATTCAAATTAGTATATGTACCTAATGTAGAGGCCCCACTCAGGAGACTGGTGAGGGAAGTATGGACAGTGAGAATTACCCTGGCCCGTCACACACTACGGAACTGTCACCCTTCAGCAGCCCCACCCATGATACCACTGACACCCCTACCACCCGCCCACCAACATCAACTATGGCCAAACAAACCCACACCAGTGTCTCCAGGCCACAGGCTGTTGGATCACAAGTACAGAGGCCAGAGCCACCACCTATTAACAGGCAGGATGATGATGGCCCCAGTGCAAGTGAGACTGCCAGACCTGTGCAGGGGACACAGGCACAGGGGGCTAGGCCCAGTTGGAGGGCATCAGTGGCCCAGGGGGAGGCCAAAGGATGAACACTGCAGCCCAGAAGGTGATCTCTGAGCTCCTGGGAGCATACCACCATACACAAGACAGGATGGGACAGATCCCATGTTACTGTATGATTTATTGCACAAATACTTTACGCATTGCCTACTAAGTTAAGCCTGCCTGCTCAGTGACAAGCTATCAGAGGTTGGACACAGGAAAATTTGGTTTGTTTTGTGGCTTACCCTGACTTGGATTGTGGTCCCTACTTTGACCAGGGTGTCTACCTCTGCCACCTAGAGACCAAATTTCTAACAGTGGGTTATAGGGGTTGGTCACAGGGCCTGGCCACAGGCCAGGCCCTGCGGCCAGCCATCACAGCGCACAGTATATATGATGCAAGTATATACATTGGTAGTACCCTCAAGGTAAATGACACTGCTGGTGCCTTATCCAATCTCAGACCATCTTGCCAATTTTTTCCTATATTTTGGATATTTTCAGAGTTGTATTGTCTGCCATATCCCAGGTTATTCCATCCTCACCACTGTGGAAATGGATCAGGTCCCCAGGGTATGACCTACCAGTGTTTCACTGATGCTTAGTGAGTTCCTGTCCAATCCAAACAAGAAACAGTGGCAACCAGTTAGTTCCACCCTCTAACCCCACAGCATCACAGCTTCTCCTATACTCTATCCACCAGTATATCTACATGGGTGAGAGGCAAGGAAATGGTGCATCACGGTGCCGAAAGCAATCTTGCTGTGCCGAACTCTGCAATTTCCAAAATGCAGGGATGCGCCGTATTTAAAATAATACAGCACATCCCTGTGTTTCCCCCTGCACCTAGCTGCCTAGCACCAATGCAGCCACCCTTGCGTCATGGTGCATGGATTCCCTACATTGCAGCGGAGATTGTTTTTGGGGAGGAAGGGACGCCATCCTGCACAAAAGAAACTTCAATGGCAATTTTCTCCTTCTATGTGTGCTGCAGAATGCAGCATAAATAGAAAGAACAAAAACGAGGAGAAATAAAAGTATTTATCCTCATTGCGCCAATCAAATGCCTCCCCTGGGGAGGCGTTAGTTTTTGCCGCTGCCTCAGGTTTACGATTTCTCATAAATCTGAGGCAGTGTCAAAAAGCAGTGGGTGTTCCATGGGTACATCCCCAGCAACACCCATTGCACGCCCCTTAGCTGCAGCAAACTGCATTGGGTGGCCCCCGTGTTAAGCCAGGAAAAGTGGCTTAATGCCACCCTGTAGATATGGTGCACTGCACAGCGTCACCACGTTGTCGCAAAAAGTGACGCTCGCGAGGCGCTAGGGCCTCATAAATGAGCCCCCAGGTCTGATGGGACACTTTATCAACACTGCTATCCCTACAGAAGTATAGAATTCTCATTTGCTGCAGACTAACCTATGGGTCAAAGAAAGCTAAGAAGATGCTCTGCTGATACATAGTGAACCTGCTCCCGAGCTTCAGTCGTGAATATTTTCATGTTTTCATGCTAAGCTGAACCCCGTTGTGAACACCTGTAGATTTGTTTGATCTGTATGTACTCTATAAAGCTCTGTTGTGCCTAAAATACCTACTTTTTCAAAAGACCAGAGTTGGGCCAAACACTACGTTATTAGACCTATTGTATGATTGCTTGTGTTCTGTTCTCTACCCCCATCACATCACCTCTCTGAGACATTAGACTACTCATCCACGCATCCCTGAGAGTCAAGTGTGGAAAGGGTGAACATGGTCCAGTTTGCAGATCCACACATGGGCAGACCTCAGGCCACCAATGGCAAATTACCACAACCACCCCATCTGCGGACCAGTAGCACCTCTCTGCACTCTGACACCCTGAGCAGGATCTGACTTGTACCATGATTTTTTGCACATTTACACCAAATGGTGACAAGAGAACCATGCATGGAAATTTTCATTCACACCCTTAACAATGACGTTCACTAGCAACATGTTTGCATTCACAGACTCACTCTCTCTGTAAGGGTGGACCTCTATGGTGTAATTCCATATTGATTTTTCCCTAAGGTGAGAAATATATTGGGGGGAATATTTTAATAATTATATGACTGTCCCCACACTAACACATTATACATGGATGGCACATGAATACTAAATAGAGAGAAAAGATCAGTTAAAAGAGAACTGTAAATGTGATTTGCTTTCCCAACAATATACAAATCATTTCAGTTTAATGTCCTATTATTTATACTAAATGAAGCAGTATTTCGTTTTTTAAATCCTATCCTCAACAGAATAAAAAATCTTAATTTATCCACAAAGACATGCTCTGTTTTTGGGGGTGTAAGAAATAACAGACAATATACAAATCATTGAAGTATAATGTCAAATTTATCATACTAAAAGAAGGGAAATCTCGTTTTTTAATCCTGCTCTTGGTGGAATAAGAAATCAAAGACATAGACATCAAAGACATATTTTGTCCTTGGGGTATAAGAAATAACGGCTCTTTATAGAAACACTCAAGCAGATTTCACACGTTTTAAAAAAATGAAACATAGTGTTCATTTTACTCGTTTCAGTATTGGCTGCAAAAGTGTAATGTTTAATGTACTATAAACAGAGCTATCCTGCATGTTTATCTTTCCTCTTTTTTGGTATATCTGAGAAAAAAGTAAAGTCTTTATAATTTTAAGGTGGTGCCTGCATTGTGCTGTTAACTCTGCCCACGGAAGCCTACAGGCCCTGCAATGTGTAATGTGTGGGTATAAAATTAAGGTGGCTTGGCAAATATCGTTGTGATTGCCAATTATATCACAAGTATTGCTCTGCAAATAATGGAGAAAAAAAAATCATAGAAAAAGAATCGCATATACCTAGATTAATTCATCTTTCTGTCATGGCACGTTATCGTGCACACTTTCGTAAATGCCCGGATCTCAAAACATTTTCTGGTTAGTGGTATTCCAGCACTTCAACAGTAGGCGGTGCATGCAGTGTTTTTAAACGCTATGTGGTACTATCACTAACAGAGGTTTCTAGGCTTGTTTACTGTGGCTGAATTATTTGTGCACACTTAGGATACAAAGTCTTAGATTTAGTAAGGGTTGCCCAAGTTCTCTTGCAGCGTTGGGCAGTTTTGTGCGTTCTTGGAACCTCAATTGAACTGTAAAGCAGACACCGGGGACATGCCCCAACAACAACATAAAAGTTCGACATAGATTTAGATCTTCAACTGAATGTACTTTTACTTTTTTTACATTTTCAAACCAGCAAGCTGTTCCTGGTGCATTTATCTAGGCGTACTTCTGGAACCGTCTTATGTTTTTCTCGAAGTTCCCTGTTCTCCCTGTGGGGAGTTCTGCATGGTGTAGAACTCTACAGGGAAAAATGGAGACTCCTGACCAAATATACTTTTTGTCTCATTTAGAAGAACATTTTTCAGTTGGAGAAAGACATTATTAGCGCCACATTCCGCCTTCTAGTTCGTGGCTTGCCCGTCCCTCCCGTCAACTCACTTCTATTGCTGCTTGCCCCTTTCTGCTTGCTCATATATACTTACAGAAATGTCAAAACTCATTGCAGTCTGGATTTCACATGCGAGGACGTCTGGTCCAATGTATGACCAACGCAGCACAATTTTTAGTGAAATGTTTAGCGGTATTCAGTGACCAATAATTATATGCTGCGGTTATTTGTGTCTCTACACTGTGCCCGTTTTGCTTTAATGGCTGCGACTACTGTAATCTGCAGACCACAAATTCCGCTCCTGCCAAGGACAACTCATTCTTTCATCCATCTCAGATTGGTGGTTACCTCTTGCATATGTCATGAAGCGCTGTCTAAAAACGTTATTTATTGGTAATAATAACAGCTATTATTTAAGTTTCTTAGACGCTGAATTAAGTGCAACTTAAACGCAAGTTATTCATTGGAGGAATTATAAGAGCAGTGCTTAGATATTGTGTGAGGCTCTTAAAAAGTGATCTACTGTTCAGTTAAGGTCTAGAGGCCCTTAACGAGTGGGTGGTGGTGAAGTTTTGCCACGCATTTCATGGCATGCCGCCTACACTTGAGGGTGCACAAAGGGTATCATACTTTGGTCATAACTACAACATTTATATAGAACACTCTACCAAGTGCACTATTTCTCGGCGCTGATAAAATGCGTTATGACAAACCAGCTCCCCTTTAAAAAGATGACAAATTGAGTAGAACACCCCGAATTTAAACCTGGGACACAGACCTCTGCTGTACCTGCATTAGTACAGTAAGGTTTCTCCCATGACATTTCTCTGCCTGTTGGTGATTTAGAAAGGGTATGCTGTGAAATATTTTCTCCTGAACTTCACAGTTTGCTCACAAAAATTAAAAGATACTGCTTAGCTGGAACTTTCACCATCAGATATAGCATGAAAACAGCCTACACCTTTAAGTCGTTGCGAGTGATAGGTATTGGTATCCCAATGGTACAGCGTTCACTTTTTTATTAGGTCGAGCGTTAGCGTTCGGCCTGCTGTATACTAAATGATACAATAGAGTGAGTTCCAGCATTCTGATTTGTTAGTTGCAGTGTCCTTCAAAAATCCTTGCTTGCTAGTGGTCAGTTTGCCTCTTTGTACTGCCTTTTTTCACTTTGGGAGCAGCACAAAGTACTGTGTAATTACGCTATGTCCTGTTTATCTCTTCTGTAAGGGACTTTTTTTTGGCATTTGCCTGTAGAGGCTAGACTGGCTTGTAGTGAGTACCAAGGGGTACTTGCACCTTGCACCAGGCCCAGTTATCCCTTATTAGTGTATAGGGTGTCTAGCAGCATAGGCTGATAGATAATGGTAGCTTAGCAGAGCAGCTTAGGCTGAACTAGGAGACGAGTGAAGCTCCTACAGTACCACTTAGTGTCATATGCACAATATCATAAGAAAACACAATACACAGTTATACTAAAAATAAAGGTACTTTATTTTTATGACAATATGCCAAAGTATCTTAGAGTGTACCCTCAGTGAGAGGATAGGAAACATACACAAGATATATGTACACAATACCAAAAATATGCAGTATAGTCTTAGAAAACAGTGCAAACAATGTATAGTTACAATAGGATGCAATGGGGACACATAGGGATAGGGGCAACACAAACCATATACTCCAAAAGTGGAATGCAAACCACTAATGGACCCCAAACCTATGTGATCTTGTAGAGGGTCGCTGGGACTATTAGAAAATAGTGAGGGTTAGAAAAATAGCCCACCCCAAGACCCTGAAAAGTGAGTGCAAAGTGCACTAAAGTTCCCCCAAGGACATAGAAGACGTGATGGAGGAATAATGCAGGAAAGACACAAACCAACAATGCAACAACGATGGATTTCCAATCTTGGGTACCTGTGGAACAAGGGGACCAAGTCCAAAAGTCACAAGCAAGTCGGAGATGGGCAGATGCCCAGGAAATGCCAGCTGTGGGTGCAAAGAAGCTTCTACTGGACAGAAGAAGCTGAGGTTTCTGCAGGAACGAAAAGGGCTAGAGACTTTCCCTTTGGTGGACAGATCCCTCTCGCAGTCGAGAGTCGTGCAGAAGTATTTTCCTGCCAAAAGAACGCCAACAAGCCTTGCTACCTGCAAATCGTGCGGTTAGCGTTTTTGGATGCTGCTGTGGTCCAGGAGGGACCAGGAGGTCGCAAATTGGACCAGGAGGTAGAGGGGACGTAGAGCAAGACAAGGAGCCTTCTTAGCAGCAGGTAGCATCTGGAGAAGTGCCAGAAACAGGCACTACAAGGATGCGTGAAACAGTGCTCACCCGAAGATGCACAAAGGAGTCCCACGTCGCCGGAGACCAACTTAGAAAGTCGTGCAATGCAAGTTAGAGTGCCGTGGACCCAGGCTTGGCTGTGCACAAAGGATTTCCGCCAGAAGTGCACAGGGGCCGGAGTAGCTGCAAAAGTCACGGTTACCAGCAATGCAGTCTGGCGTGGGGAGGCAAGGACTTACCTCCACCAAACTTGGACTGAAGAGTCACTGGACTGTGGGGGTCACTTGGACACAGTTTCTGGATTTGAGGGACCTCGCTCGTTGTGCTGAGAGGAGACCCAAGGGACCAGTAATGCAGCTTTTTGGTGCCTACGGTTGCAGGGGGAAGATTCCGTCGACCCACGGGAGATTTCTTCAGAGCTTCTAGTGCAGAGAGGAGGCAGACTACCCCCACAGCATGCACCACCAGAAAAACAGTCGAGAAGGCAGCAGGATCAGCGTTACAGAGTTGCAGTAGTCGTCTTTGCTACTATGTTGCAGTTTTGCAGTCTTCCAGCGCGGTCAGCAGTCGATTCCTTGGCAGAAGGTGAAGAGAGAGATGCAGAGGAACTCGAATGAGCTCTTGCATTCGTTATCTAAAGTTTCCCCAGAGACAGAGACCCTAAATAGCCAGAAAAGAGGGTTTGGCTACCTAGGAGAGAGGATAGGCTAGCAACACCTGAAGGAGCCTATCAGAAGGAGTCTCTGATGTCACCTGGTGGCACTGGCCACTCAGAGCAGTCCAGTGTGCCAGCAGCACCTCTGTTTCCAAGATGGCAGAGGTCTGGAGCACACTGGAGGAGCTCTGGACACCTCCCAGGGGAGGTGCAGGTCAGGGGAGTGGTCACTCCCCTTTCCTTTGTCCAGTTTCGCGCCAGAGCAGGGCTAAGGGGTCCCCTGAACCGGTGTAGACTGGCTTATGCAGAATTGGGCACATCTGTGCCCAAGAAAGCATTTTCAGAGGCTGGGGGAGGCTACTCCTCCCCTGCCTTCACACCATTTTCCAAAGGGAGAGGGTGTAACACCCTCTCTCAGAGGAAGTCCTTTGTTCTGCCATCCTGGGCCAGGCCTGGCTGGACCCCAGGAGGGCAGATGCCTGTCTGAGGGGTTGGCAGCAGCAGCAGCTGCAGTGAAACCCCAGGAAGGGCAGTTTGGCAGTACCAGGGTCTGTGCTACAGACCACTGGGATCATGGGATTGTGCCAACTATGCCAGGATGGTATAGAGGGGGCAATTCCATGATCATAGACATGTTACATGGCCATATTCGGAGTTACCATTGTGAAGCTACATATAGGTAGTGACCTAAATGTAGTGCACGCGTGTAATGGTGTTCCCGCACTCACAAAGTCCGGGGAATTGGCCCTGAACAATGTGGGGGCACCTTGCCTAGTGCCAGGGTGCCCTCACACTAAGTAACTTAGCACCCAACCTTTACCAGGTAAAGGTTAGACATATAGGTGACTTATAAGTTACTTAAGTGCAGTGTAAAATGGCTGTGAAATAACGTGGACGTTATTTCACTCAGGCTGCAGTGGCAGGCCTGTGTAAGAATTGTCAGAGCTCCCTATGGGTGGCAAAAGAAATGCTGCAGCCCATAGGGATCTCCTGGAACCCCAATACCCTGGGTACCTCAGTACCATATACTAGGGAATTATAAGGGTGTTCCAGTAAGCCAATGTGTTAGAAATGGGGTTTTTGGTTGGCAGTCAGGTTACCCTCTGTCCAAGCAAAAGCCCTCACTCTAGTCAGGGTAAGTCACACACTATCCAAGATTATCCTGTGCCCACCCTCTGGTAGCTTGGCACGAGCAGTCAGGCTTAACTTAGAAGGCAATGTGTAAAGTATTTGTGCAATAAATCATACAATACCACCATATAGCACCACAAAAATACACCACACAGTGTTTAGAAAAATATATAATATTTATCAAGATAATTGTAGGTAAAAAAAAAAGAATAAAGATGCAATGGAAAATTGTAGAACTATCACTGGAAAGTGATATAAAGGGTCTTAAGTCTTTAGAATGTA
Source organism: Pleurodeles waltl (assembly GCF_031143425.1). Classification (NCBI taxonomy): domain Eukaryota; kingdom Metazoa; phylum Chordata; class Amphibia; order Caudata; family Salamandridae; genus Pleurodeles; species Pleurodeles waltl. Next base: position 251,862,928 of record NC_090443.1, read on the forward strand.
ATAAAGTGTCTTTCAAGCACAAAGTACCTGGTTTCTGGTGGAAAATCTCCTCAGAGGGCCACAGGTGAAGAGATGCGTGGAAAAAGGGGGGTGTGCGTCGATTTCCTCTCAGCACACACCGACTTGCGTCGTTCTTTTCCACGCGGGGAAGTCGGGCGTCGTTTTCCGGCACGCAGACAGTCTCTTTTTGTGGATCGCGGGGATTACCAGATGTCCCGGGTCTGTGCGTGGATTCTCCTGCTTGTTTTCCGGCTGCGCGTCGTTCTGCGGGGCTGCGCGTCGAAGTTTCGATCTCACGGTAGGCGTCGCGTCGATTTCTCCTTGGAAGTCGGGCGGCGTTGTCCTTGCGAGGCCGTGCGTCGAAAGTTTGGTCTCACGGCAGGCGTCGCGTCGATTTCTCCTTGGAAGTCGGGCGGCGTTGTCCTTGCGAGGCCGTGCGTCAAAGTTTCGCACTCACGGTAGGCGTCGCGTCGATTTCTCCTGGAAAGTCGGGCGGCTTTGTCCTTGCGAGGTTGTGCGTCGAAGTCTCGATCGTCCCGAGGGCGTCGCGTCGATCAGCGTCGGTGTGCGGCGTTTTTCTCGCCGCGAAACAAGCTGTGCGTCGAAATTTTCGGCGCACGGAGCGTCCAAGTGAAAGGAAGAAGTCTTTTTGGTCCTGAGACTTCAGGGAACAGGAGGCAAGCTCTATCCAAGCCCTTGGAGAGCACTTTCACAGCCAGACAAGAGTTCAGCAAGGCAGCAGGGCAACAGCAAGACAGCAGTCCTTTGTAGAAAGCAGACAGGTGAGTCCTTTGAGCAGCCAGGCAGTTCTTCTTGGCAGGATGTAGTTTCTGGTTCCGGTTTCTTCTCCAGCAAGTGTCTGATGAGGTAGGGCAGAGGCCCTGTTTTATACCCAAATGTGCCTTTGAAGTGGGGGAGACTTCAAAGAGGGGCTAAGAAGTGCACCAGGTCCCCTTTCAGTTCAATCCTGTCTGCCAGGGTCCCAGTAGGGGGTGTGGCAGTCCTTTGTGTGAGGGTAGGCCCTCCACCCTCCCAGCCCAGGAAGACCCATTCAAAATGCAGATGTATGCAAGTGAGGCTGAGTACCCTGTGTTTGGGGTGTGTCTGAGTGAATGCACAGGGAGCTGTCAACTAAACCTAGCCAGACGTGGATTGTAAGGCACAGAAGGATTTAAGTGCAAAGAAATGCTCACTTTCTAAAAGTGGCATTTCTAGGATAGTAATATTAAATCCGACTTCACCAGTCAGTAGGATTTTGTATTACCATTCTGGCCATACTAAATATGACCTCCCTGCTCCTTTCAGATCAGCAGCTGCCACTTCAACAGTGTATGAGGGCAGCCCTAATGTTAGCCTATGAGGGGAGCAGGTCTCACAGCAGTGCAAAAACGAATTGAGGGTTTTTTACACTACCAGGACATATAACTACACAGGTACATGTCCTGCCTTTTACCTACACAGCACCCTGCTCTAGGGGATACCCAGGGCACACATTAAGGGTGACTTATATGTAGAAAAAGGGGAGCTCTATGCTTGGCAGGTACTTTTAAATGCCAAGTCGAGGTGGCAGTGAAACTGCCCACACAGGCCTAGCAATGGTAGGCCTGAGACAAGGAAAAGGGGCTACTTAAGTGGGTGGCACAATCCGTGCTGCAGGTCCACTAGTAGCATTTAATCTATAGGCCCTAGGCACCTGGAGTGCACATTACTGGGGACTTATAAGTAGATTAAATAGTTCAATCAGGTATGATCCAAAGTTACCATGTTTACAGAGAGAGAGCATATGCACTTTAGCACTGGTTAGCAGTGGTAAAGTGCGCAGAGTCTAAAAACCAGCAAAAACAGTATCCACAAAGTGGAGGGAGGCAGGCAAAAAGTTAGGGGTGACTACCCTAAGGCTGTCAGGTCTAACATGTGTCCCCCCCAGCTGAAAGTGGGGAGAGCTACCCGACCTCTTGGGAGCTCTCATCGCTAAGGCGGAAGTACCTGGAGAGACCATCAGCATTGGCGTGGTCAACCCCTGGGCGATGTTCCACCGTAAAGTCCATCCCCTGTAGGGAAATGGACCACCTCAAGAGTTTTGGATTCTCACCCCTCATCTGCATGAGCCATCTGAGGGGCCTGTGGTCTGTCTGAACTAGGAAGTGAGTCCCAAACAGGTAGGGTCTCAGCTTCTTCAGTGCCCAGACCACAGCAAAAGCTTCTCTTTCAATAGCACTCCACCTCTGTTCCCATGGTAATAGTCTTCTGCTAATAAAGACTACCGGTTGATCTCTGCCCTCCTCATTCAGCTGTGCTAGAACTGCCCCTATGCCATGCTCTGAAGCGTCTGTCTGCACGATAAATTCCTGGGAGTAGTCAGGGGCCTTGAGCACGGGGGCCGTGCACATGGCTTCCTTCAGGGCGTCAAAGGCTTTTTGACAAGCCTCTGTCCAATTCACCAACCTAGGTTGCTTCTTGGACGTGAGTTCTGTCAAGGGGGACACAATGGTACCATAGCCCTTGACAAACCTGCGGTAGTATCCGGTGAGGCCTAAAAAGGCTCTCACCTCAGTCTGGGTTCGAGGTGGTTGCCAGGCCTTGATAGTTTCGATCTTGGCCTGGAGTGGCTGCACCTTGCCACCACCTACTAGGTGTCCCAAGTACACCACGGAACCCTGCCCAATCTGGCACTTACTAGCCTTGATGGTCAGGCCTGCCTGTTGCAGGGCCTGAAGCACCTCCTTGAGGTGGAGCAGGTGTTCCTCCCAGCTGGAACTGTAGACAGCTATGTCATCCAGGTAGGCTGCACAGAAGGCATCCTTGCCAGCCAGGACCCCGTTAACCAACCGTTGGAAGGTAGCGGGGGCATTTTTCAATCCAAACGGCATCACCCGGAACTGGTAATGGCCGTCAGGGGTGGAAAAGGCGGACCTTTCCTTAGCCCCCTCAGTCAGGGCGATCTGCCAGTACCCTGAAGTAAGATCAAACGTACTCAGGAACTTGGCAGCGCCTAGCCTGTCCACGAGCTCATCAGCTCGGGGGATGGGGTGAGCATCAGTCCGTGTGACTGAGTTGAGACCCCGGTAGTCCACGCAGAACCGGAGTTCTGGCTTCGCGCCTGGGGCAGTAGCCTTAGGGACCAACACCACTGGGCTGGCCCAGGGACTACTGGACTTCTCAATAACCCCTAGCGTCAACATCTTGGAGACCTCCTCCTTGATGCTGGCTTTCACCTTATCTGACAACCTGTAAATTTTGTTCTTCACAGGGAGACTGTCACCGGTGTCAATATCATGAACACAGAGGTGGGTCAGTCCAGGAGTAAGGGAGAAGAGGGGGGAGAACTGCTCCAACAGCTCATAGCAGTCTCCTTTCTGGTTTAGAGTCAGGGAGTCAGACAGAATGACCCCGCTTACGGACCCATCACCTTCTTGGGCAGAGAGGAGGTCAGGGAGAGGTTCACTCTCCTCTTCCATTCCTTCATCTGTGACCAGAAGCATGTTGATCTCCGACCTCTCAAAATGAGCTTTTAGTCGGTTCACGTGGAGCACCCTTAGGGGGTTCCTAGGGGTTTGGAGGTCCACTAGGTAAGTGGCCTCCCCTTTCCGCTCCTTTATTTCAAATGGGCCAGACCAGCGGTCCTGGAGAGCTCTGGGCTCTACTGGCTCCATTACCCACACTTTGTCTCCAGGTTGAAACTCTACCAGAGTGGCCTTCTGGTCATACCATTGTTTCATCACCTCTTGACTGGCCTCCAGGTTACTTTGGGCCTCTTTCCAGAAGCGGGTCATCTGATTGCGGAGGGCCAACATGTAGCTGGCCACGTCCTGAGGGGGTGTCTTTGGAGCGTTCTCCAATCCCTCCTTGACAATGCTTAAGGGTCCCCTGACGGGGTACCCATAGAGAAGCTCAAAGGGACTGAACCCTACCCCCCTCTGGGGGACCTCTCTGTAAGCAAAGAGAAGGCATGGTAAGAGGACGTCCCATTTACGCCTCATGGCCTCAGGAAGGCCACCAATCATGCCTTTCAGGGTCTTGTTGAATCTCTCCACAAGCCCATTAGACTGGGGGTGATAGGGTGTGGTGAACTTGTAGGTTACACCACACGCATCCCACAGATGCTTCATGTACGCGGACATGAAGTTAGTGCCTCTGTCAGACACTATCTCCTTGGGGAATCCCACACGGGTAAATATCCCCATCAGGGTTCTGGCTACCACCGATGCAGTTACGGTCCTCAGAGGGATTGCCTCTGGGTACCGGGTGACATGGTCCACCAAAACCAGGATAAACCTGTTGCCTAAGGCAGTTTTGGGGTCCAAGGGGCCAACAATGTCGACGCCCACCCTTTCAAAGGGGGTGCCAACGACAGGAAGTGGAATCAGGGGGGTTTTAACCCTCTTTCCTGCTTTACCACTAGCCTGGCAGGTAGGACAAGCCCTGCAGAATTTGTCTGAGTGTGTCCTCATTTTGGGCCAGTGAAAGTGGGTGACAAGCCTGTTGAAGGTCTTGTCTTGTCCCAAATGTCCTGCCAGGGGAATGTCGTGAGCCAGACCCAGTAGGAAGGCTCGGTAACATTGGGGGACCACCAGCACACGTGCTGCCCCAAAGACCGGAACCCTAGGCTCACTGTAGAGGAGATCATTCTCCCAATATAGGTGGTGATTGCCAGAGGCGTCACCTGCTGCCTGGTTTAAGGCTTGTTTCCTCAACCCTTCTAGAGTGGGACACTCTTTCTGCGCCTTGCAGAATTCCTCCCTGGTGGGTCCACCCTCAACTTGCCAGCCAGCAAGCTCAGGTAAGTCACCTAGGGTGGCAATGTCTTCCCCAGTTGGCTCGGGAGTTTCCTCCTCAGGAGCCCCGTCAGCCACTGTGGGAACTTCTGGGGCCGGTTTCCCGCGCCCCTCGTCCCTCCTCTTGGCAGCTCTCTGGGCCATCGTTCCAGGCTCCAGATGCCCTTGACTTCCCTCTCGGTCAGCCATGGACCGGGTGGTCATGCAGACCCACTCAGGTAACCCTAACATCTCCAGGTGAGATCTGAGCTCTACTTCTTTCCAAGCAGTATGCTCTAGATCATTGCCTAACAGACAATCTACAGGCATGGCAGGACTCACAGCTACTTTCAGAGTACCAGAGACCCCCCCCCACTCAAAGGGAACCCGAGCCACCGGTAGGTGACTCTCGCGATTGTCAGCGACTATGACCTGGTGGAATGTATTAGGGATTATCTGCTCTGTGGACACCAGCTGACTCTTGATAGTAGTCATACTGGCTCCTGTGTCACGCAGAGCCTCCACCTTCTGCCCATCAATGAGGACCCACTGCCGGTACTTGGAAGTATTTTTAGGCATGTGGACCTTGGACATCATTTCTCCTTCTCCCAGGGACACTAGGGAAATCTCTACCTGTCCCCCACAGCTATCTGGGTCCATCTCCCCCCGAGCGCTACACTAGTCAACCCAGGGACCTGTCCAGTAGTGGACGGTGCCCTCTTGGGGCACTGGGGATCGCCTTTGTAGTGACCATATTGGTAACACTCCATGCATTTGGGGCTAGATTTTCCTGACCTGTCAAATGTCCCTGGCTTTTTCCCAAATTTGGAAAAGGAAGGGTTGCCACCCCCTCCCTGGGAATTCTTTTGGGGGCCTTTAGAGAGTTCCTTATCTGTAAGTTTATCTCCCCCCTCTTTCTTCTGTTGGGAACCCTGACCACCTTTGTGGGAGTCCCCCCCAGGTACCTTCTTGGACACTCTGGTGCTAACCCAGAGGTCCGCCTCCTCAGCAAGCTTCCTGGGATCAGTCAGCTTACTATCCACTAGGTGCTGGCGCAAATCGGTATAAGTAACATTAAGCATATGCTCTCTCAGGATCAAGTCATATAAACCTTTATAATCTGCTACTTTGTTGCCCCGCACCCATCCATTCAGTGCCTTACTAGAGAAATCAAAGAAATCTACCCATGTTTGTGTGGTTTGTTTGGTGCTGTCCCTGAACCTCTGACGGTATCCCTCAGGGGTCAGCCCAAACTTGGCAAGTAAAGTGGCTTTCTGGAGTGGGTATGTGTTTTGATCCGGTGGATCCAATGTGAAAAGTGTGTCCCTCCCCAATGGCGGCACATAACCCCACATAGCTACCCCCCATTGCCCTTCAGGAACCTCATGAGCCCTTAGTGCAACTTCATAAGCAGCTAACCATTTATCTATGTCATCTCCCACCACAAAACTGGGCACCACATTTTTGGGTATACGAACCTTCTTTTCTCCAGCAGGTCCTGTCTGTATGCTGCCACCATTATTGCTGGATTCAGACTGTCTTGCCTTGATCTCCAGCTCCTTGAGACTCAGTTCATGAGCCAACAATAGTTTCTTTTCAGCCAACGCTCTTTCAGCTTCCACTTGTTTGGCTGCTCTTTCAGCTTCTGCTTGTTTGGCTGCCCTTTCAGCTTCAATCTGTTTGGCTGCTCTTTCAGCCTCAGCTTGTTTGGCTGCCCTTTCAGCTTCAATCTGTTTGGCTGCTCTTTCAGCCTCAGCTTGTTTGGCTTCTCTTTCTGCCCTCCTCTCCTCCTGTTGTGCCTCAATTTTCAGTTTTGCCATTTGCAATTGGAACTCCCTTTCCTCTCTCCTTTCCTCTGCGGTCAGGCTTTGCATGGAGACACTGCTCCCTGGTCTGGAAGGGTGCACAATTGCAGTGGTAACACCATCCATAGATAGTGAAAATCCTTCTGAGGGGCCATTTTCTGGCTCCTCTTCCTCATCATCCTCTAAATGGGCTTCTGCCCAGGCCCTCAGCGCCACTTGAAAGTCCTCCTTTCTGGAGGCCCCTTGGGTGGGTACCCTTAATGCCCTGCAGAATCCTCTTAGTTGTTTGACCGTGTATGTATCCAACTGAACTAGGTCAAAGTCCCCTGTCTGAGACCCAGTCAGAGACATGTTGAGTGAGGATTTAGTTTTTGAAAATTGTCAGGAAAAAAACGGATTTTCAAAAAGAGATAAAAACCAAGTTGACCTTCAACTGTGGGTAGGTAGTGAAATACTTAGCTACTGTATGTCACTGCACAAATACAAGTCCTATCCTCACCGCTGATCACCAATGTTAGAAATGGGGTTTTTGGTTGGCAGTCAGGTTACCCTCTGTCCAAGCAAAAGCCCTCACTCTAGTCAGGGTAAGTCACACACTATCCAAGATTATCCTGTGCCCACCCTCTGGTAGCTTGGCACGAGCAGTCAGGCTTAACTTAGAAGGCAATGTGTAAAGTATTTGTGCAATAAATCATACAATACCACCATATAGCACCACAAAAATACACCACACAGTGTTTAGAAAAATATATAATATTTATCAAGATAATTGTAGGTCAAAAAAAAAGAATAAAGATGCAATGGAAAATTGTAGAACTATCACAGGAAAGTGATATAAAGGGTCTTAAGTCTTTAGAATGTAATAAAGTGTCTTTCAAGCACAAAGTACCTGGTTTCTGGTGGAAAATCTCCTCAGAGGGCTACAGGTGAAGAGATGCGTGGAAAAAGGGGGGTGTGCGTCGATTTCCTCTCAGCACACACCGACTTGCGTCGTTCTTTTCCACACGGGGAAGTCGGGCGTCGTTTTCCGGCGCGCAGACAGTCTCTTTTAGTGGATCGCGGGGATTACCAGATGTCCCGGGTCTGTGCGTGGATTCTCCTGCTTGTTTTCCGGCTGCGCGTCGTTCTGCGGGGCTGCGCGTCGAAGTTTCGATCTCACGGTAGGCGTCGCGTCGATTTCTCCTTGGAAGTCGGGCGGCGTTGTCCTTGCGAGGCCATGCGTCGAAAGTTTGGTCTCACGGCAGGCGTCGCGTCGATTTCTCCTTGGAAGTCGGGCGGCGTTGTCCTTGCGAGGCCGTGCGTCAAAGTTTCGCACTCACGGTAGGCGTCGCGTCGATTTCTCCTGGAAAGTCGGGCGGCTTTGTCCTTGCGAGGTTGTGCGTCGAAGTCTCGATCGTCCCGAGGGCGTCGCGTCGATCAGCGTCGGTGTGCGGCGTTTTTCTCGCCGCGAAACAAGCTGTGCGTCGAAATTTTCGGCGCACGGAGCGTCCAAGTGAAAGGAAGAAGTCTTTTTGGTCCTGAGACTTCAGGGAACAGGAGGCAAGCTCTATCCAAGCCCTTGGAGAGCACTTTCACAGCCAGACAAGAGTTCAGCAAGGCAGCAGGGCAACAGCAAGACAGCAGTCCTTTGTAGAAAGCAGACAGGTGAGTCCTTTGAGCAGCCAGGCAGTTCTTCTTGGCAGGATGTAGTTTCTGGTTCCGGTTTCTTCTCCAGCAAGTGTCTGATGAGGTAGGGCAGAGGCCCTGTTTTATACCCAAATGTGCCTTTGAAGTGGGGGAGACTTCAAAGAGGGGCTAAGAAGTGCACCAGGTCCCCTTTCAGTTCAATCCTGTCTGCCAGGGTCCCAGTACGGGGTGTGGCAGTCCTTTGTGTGAGGGTAGGCCCTCCACCCTCCCAGCCCAGGAAGACCCATTCAAAATGCAGATGTATGCAAGTGAGGCTGAGTACCCTGTGTTTGGGGTGTGTCTGAGTGAATGCACAGGGAGCTGTCAACTAAACCTAGCCAGACGTGGATTGTAAGGCACAGAAGGATTTAAGTGCAAAGAAATGCTCACTTTCTAAAAGTGGCATTTCTAGGATAGTAATATTAAATCCGACTTCACCAGTCAGTAGGATTTTGTATTACCATTCTGGCCATACTAAATATGACCTCCCTGCTCCTTTCAGATCAGCAGCTGCCACTTCAACAGTGTATGAGGGCAGCCCTAATGTTAGCCTATGAAGGGAGCAGGTCTCACAGCAGTGCAAAAACGAATTGAGGGTTTTTTACACTACCAGGACATATAACTACACAGGTACATGTCCTGCCTTTTACCTACACAGCACCCTGCTCTAGGGGATACCCAGGGCACACATTAAGGGTGACTTATATGTAGAAAAAGGGGAGCTCTATGCTTGGCAGGTACTTTTAAATGCCAAGTCGAGGTGGCAGTGAAACTGCCCACACAGGCCTAGCAATGGTAGGCCTGAGACAAGGAAAAGGGGCTACTTAAGTGGGTGGCACAATCCGTGCTGCAGGTCCACTAGTAGCATTTAATCTATAGGCCCTAGGCACCTGGAGTGCACATTACTGGGGACTTATAAGTAGATTAAATAGTTCAATCAGGTATGATCCAAAGTTACCATGTTTACAGAGAGAGAGCATATGCACTTTAGCACTGGTTAGCAGTGGTAAAGTGCGCAGAGTCTAAAAACCAGCAAAAACAGTATCCACAAAGTGGAGGGAGGCAGGCAAAAAGTTAGGGGTGACTACCCTAAGGCTGTCAGGTCTAACACAATGTAAATTGGTAAAATTGGTCACTAGCCTGTTAGTGACAATTTGAAAGAAATGAGAGAGCATAACCACTGAGGTTCTGATTAGCAGAGCCTCAGTGAGACAGTTAGTCACTACACAGGTAACACATTCAGGCACACTTATGAGCACTGGGGCCCTGGGTGACAGGGTCCCAGTGACACATACAACTAAAACAACATATATACAGTGAAAAATGGGGGTAACATGCCAGGCAAGATGGTACTTTCCTACACAACCCCCCCCAAACGAAGGACAATAAGACTAGCCATGACCTGATGAGTCTTCATTGTCTAAGTGGAAATATCTGGAGAGTCCATCTGCATTGGAGTGGCTACTCCCAGGTCTATGTTCCACTGTATAGTCCATTTCCTGTAGGGATATGGACCACCTCAACAATTTAGGATTTTCACCTTTCATTTGTTTTAGCCAAAGTAGAGGTTTGTGGTCTGTCTGAACAATGAAGTGAGTGCCAAACAGGTATGGCCTCAACTTCTTCAGAGCCCAGACCACAGCAAAGGCCTCCCTCTCTATGGCAGACCAACGCTTTTCTCTAGGGGTCAACCTCCTACTAATAAAAGCAACAGGTTGATCCTGGCCCTCAGAATTAAGTTGTGATAGGACTGCCCCTACTCCTAATTCAGATGCATCAGTTTGGACATAGAATTCTTTAGAGTAACAAGGGTTTTTCAGGACAGGTGCAGAGCACATGGCCTGCTTCAGCTCCTCAAAAGCTTTCTGACAGTTTGCTGTCCATAATACCTTTTTAGGCATTTTCTTGGATGTGAGGTCATTAAGAGGGGCTGCAATGGAGCCATAGTTCTTAATGAACCTCCTGTAATACCCAGTGAGGCCTAGGAAGGCTCTCACCTGAGTCTGAGTGGTAGGGGGAACCCAATCAATAATAGTTTGGATTTTCCCCTGAAGTGGTGCAATCTGTTCCCCACCAACAAGGTGTCCCAGATAAACCACCTTACCCTGCCCTATCTGGCACTTTGAAGCCTTGATAGTGAGGCCTGCCTTTTGCAGGGCCTCCAAAACTTTCCATAGGTGGACCAGGTGATCATCCCAGCTGGAGCTAAAGACAGCTATATCGTTCAAATATGCTGCACTGAAAGCTTCCAGCCCTTGCAGGACTGTGTTCACCAACCTCTGAAAAGTGGCAGGTGCATTTTTCAATCCAAAAGGCATTACAGTGAACTGGTAATGTCCTCCAATGGTTGAAAATGCAGTTTTAGGTTTAGCATCTTCTGATAATTTGATCTGCCAATACCCTGCAGTCAAATCAAAAGTGCTTAGATACTTGGCAGATGCCAGTGTATCTATGAGCTCATCTGCCCTGGGTATAGGGTGAGCATCAGTTTTGGTTACCTGGTTGAGACCTCTATAATCTACACAAAACCGCATTTCCTTCTTTCCATCTTTGGAATGGGGTTTTGGTACAAGTACCACAGGAGAAGCCCATGGACTTTCAGAGTGCTCAACCACTCCCAGTTCTAGCATTTTCTGCACCTCTTGCTTTATGCAGTCCCTGACATGGTCAGGCTGCCTATAGATCTTACTTTTGACAGGTAAACTGTCTCCAGTATCTATAGTGTGCTCACACCAAGAAGTGGTACCTGGCACAGTAGAGAAGAGTTCAGAAAATTGACCCAGGAGATTTATGCAATGGTCTTTCTGCTCAGCAGTAAGACAATCAGCCAAAACTACACCTTCCACAAGAGCATCTTGTTCTGTGGAAGAGAAGAGATCAGGTAGAGGATCACTGTCTTCTTCCTGTCCCTCATCAGTTGCCATGAGCAGGGTGAGATCAGCCCTGTCATAGTAGGGTTTCAGGCGATTGACATGGAGCACCCTAAGGGGACTCCTGGCAGTGCCTAAGTCAACTAAATAGGTGACTTCACCCTTTTTCTCAACAATTGTGTGGGGTCCACTCCATTTATCTTGGAGTGCTCTTGGGGCCACAGGCTCCAAGACCCATACTTTCTGCCCTGGTTTGTACTGAACCAAAACAGCCTTCTGATCATGCCATTGCTTCTGGAGCTCTTGGCTGGCCTGAAGGTTTTTACTGGCCTTTTTCATTTACTCAGCCATCCTTGATCTGAGGCCAAGTACATAGTCCACAATATCTTGCTTTGGAGCTTTTAAAGGTTGTTCCCAACCCTCCTTGACAAGTGTTAGTGAACCCCTAATAGGGTGACCAAAGAGGAGTTCAAAGGGGCTGAAGCCCACTCCTTTCTGGGGTACCTCCCTGTAGGCAAAAAGGAGGCATGGTAACAGGATATCCCATCTCCTGCGGAGTTTTTCAGGGAGACCCATAATCATGCCTTTGAGAGTTTTGTTAAATCTCTCCACCAGTCCATTTGTTTGTGGACGATAGGGTGTTGTGAACTTGTAAGTTACACCACACTCCTTCCACATGGCCTTTAAGTATGCAGACATGAAATTGCTTCCTCTGTCTGATACTACTTCCTTTGGGAAGCCCACCCTGGAAAATATTCCCAGGAGGGCCTTTGCCACTGCAGGTGCTGTAGTGGTCCTTAAAAGAATAGCTTCAGGATATCTTGTGGCATGGTCCACTACCACCAAGATAAACCTATTGCCTGAAGCAGTAGGAGGGTCAAGGGGTCCAACTATGTCAACCCCTACCCTTTCAAAGGGAACCCCAACCACAGGCAGAGGAATAAGGGGTGCCTTTGGGGTGCCACCTGTCTTGCCACTGGCTTGACAGGTTTCACAGGACTTACAAAATTCTTTTGTGTCCTCAGACATCCTAGGCCAATGAAACAGGGGAACAAGCCTGTCCCAAGTTTTCATTTGCCCCAGATGTCCAGCTAGGGGAATGTTGTGGGCTAGAGTTAGGAGGAACTTTCTGTACTCCTGAGGAATCACTAACCTCCTGGCAGTTCCAGGTTTAGGATCCCTTGCTTCAGTGTACAAGAGGTTGTCCTCCCAGTAAACTCTGTGAGAGTCACTGACATCCCCATTAGCCTGTTTGACAGCTTGCTGTCTTAGACCCTCTAGTGTGGGACAGGTTTGCTGTGCCACACTCAGCTCCTCCCTGGCAGGCCCCCCTTCACCCAAAAGCTCAGCAGTGTCTGCTTCCAGCTCCTCTGGTGTAGGTTCTGCACAGGGTGGAAATTCTTCTTCCTCAGAAGTAGAATCCACTGTAGAGGGAGGGATAGTAGGAAGTGGTTTGCTTCTACTAGCCCTAGCTTTAGGGAGCACTTGGTCCATTGTTCCAGGATCCAAGCTTCCCTGTCCTTTTTGCTTTTTGGCCTGAGCCCTAGTTAAAGCAAAAATATGCCCTGGGATGCCCAGCATTGCTGCATGGGCCTCCAACTCCACATCTGACCAAGCTGATGTCTCCAAATCATTTCCTAGTAGACAGTCTACAGGTAAATCTGTGGCTACCACAACTTTCTTTGGACCAGTAACCCCCCCCCCCCCCCAGTTGAGATTTACAACAGCCATGGGGTGGCTAAGTGTGTTGTTGTGAGCATCGGTTACTTGGTACTGGTGACCAAGTAGGTGTTGTTCAGGGTGGACCAGTTTCTCTATGACCATAGTCACACTGGCACCAGTGTCCCTGTAGGCCTGAACCTCAACACCATTTATTAGGGGTAGCTGCTTGTACTTATCCATATTAAGTGGACAAGCAACTAAGGTGGCTAAATCAATAGCTTCCTCAGAGACTAACACAGCCTCTGTGGCCACCCTAACAAGGCCAACCCCAACTAAGATACCAATAGTGAGCCCAGCTACTCCCTTGGATTGGCTATTAGTAGGTTTGCTCCCACCACGACTGCTATTAGTAGGGACACTAGGTGTAGCAGTAGGGGTTGTAGTGGTAGGAGACTTGGTGCTTTTCTTTGGACAACTGGGATCTGTTGTCCAATGGCCTTTTACTTTATATAAATAGCACCATGGTTTCTTTTCTTATTTTGATTAAAGGAGGATTTGGGCCCACCACCCCAACCAGAGTGTTTTTGTGGGCCTGATGAAGACTCATTTTTAGATTTGTCCCCACCCTTGTCAGAAGACTTACCATCCTTCTTTTTGTTGCCATCTTTGTCACCCCCTGTATGAACTTTTCTGTTCACCCTTGTTCTGACCCATTTGTCTGCCTTCTTTCCCAATTCTTGGGGAGAGGTCAGATCAGAGTCCACCAAGTACTGGTGCAATAAATCAGACACACAATTATTAAGAATATGCTCTCTCAGGATCAAGTTATACAGGCTGTCATAATCAGTAACTTTACTGCCATGTAACCATCCCTCCAAGGCCTTCACTGAATGGTCAATGAAATCAACCCAGTCTTGTGAAGACTCCATTTTGGTCTCTCTGAACTTTATCCTGTATTGTTCAGTGGTTAAGCCATAACCATCCAGGAGTGCATTCTTAAGAACTTTGTAATCATTAGCTTCATTTTCTTTCACAGTAAGGAGCCTATCCCTACCTTTTCCACTAAATGATAGCCATAGGATAGCAGCCCACTGCCTTTGAGGGACATCCTGTACAACACAGGCCCTCTCAAGTGCAGCAAACCACTTGTTAATGTCATCCCCCTCCTTATAAGAGGGAACTATCTTGTGCAGGTTCCTGGAATCATGCTCTTTTGCAGGATGACTATGGGGAATACTGCTGCTGCCACCATGGGTTTCTAAACCCAGTTTCTGTCTTTCCTTCTCTAGTTCTAAAGACTGTCTATCCAAATCCAGCTGTTGCTTTTTAAGCTTCAGTCTGGTTTGTTCCACTCTCAACGTATTGAGTTCCCTCTCTAACAATCTGTCATCAGGGTTGGTGGGAGGGACATTCCTAGACACAGAGGTATGATGGGAATGAACAGAAGGAGACCTGTCCCTTACAGAGGGCACCCTAACAGCTTGGCTGACAGTGTAATGTGAGAGCACATCATCTGGATGATGTGACTCTACCTCAGTACCAACTATGCTAGACTGTCTAGTAATGGGCAGGCTAAGAAGTTTCTTTCCTGAATCTTTTCCTGGGGGAGTCCCTGGATCAGATTGGGAACCATTAGCTACTTTTTCAACAGATGGGGCACTTTTAGCCTTATCTTGTTCTCTAAGCATGTTAAGCAACAATTCCAAGGAAGGATTCTTCCCTACACTCAAACCTCTCTCTATGCAGAGACTCCTTGCTCCTTTCCAGCTAAGGTGATCATATGCAATCTTAGACAGGTCAACCTTTTGGCCTGTGCCAGACATTTTTTAGAGAGAGTTAAAGTGATAGAAAAAGAGAAAAAAGTTTGTCAGAGCTTTTTAGAAAGACAGAAAAAAAACTTTTTAAACTTTTAAGAACTTTTTGAAAGTTTAGAAGTACTTTTCAGCACTTTAGAAAAGAGTGAAAAGAGGAAATGCAAAACTTTTTAGTTATGTGTACACACACTGAACTTGTTTTGTATATTTTTCTCTTATGAAAAGTACAATGACAAGAGTGGTAAGTAGTCTCAAAGCACTTATCCCACCGCTGCACAACCAATGTAGGAGGCTGGACTGGCTTGTAGTGAGTACCAAGGGGTACTTGCACCTTGCACCAGGCCCAGTTATCCCTTATTAGTGTATAGGGTGTCTAGCAGCATAGGCTGATAGATAATGGTAGCTTAGCAGAGCAGCTTAGGCTGAACTAGGAGACGAGTGAAGCTCCTACAGTACCACTTAGTGTCATATGCACAATATCATAAGAAAACACAATACACAGTTATACTAAAAATAAAGGTACTTTATTTTTATGACAATATGCCAAAGTATCTTAGAGTGTACCCTCAGTGAGAGGATAGGAAATATACAGAAGATATATGTACACAATACCAAAAATATGCAGTATAGTCTTAGAAAACAGTGCAAACAATGTATAGTTACAATAGGGTGCAATGGGGACACATAGGGATAGGGGCAACACAAACCATATACTCCAAAAGTGGAATGCGAACCACGAATGGACCCCAAACCTATGTGACCTTGTAGAGGGTCGCTGGGACTATTAGAAAATAGTGAGGGTTAGAAAAATAGCCCACCCCAAGACCCTGAAAAGTGAGTGCAAAGTGCACTAAAGTTCCCCAAAGGACATAGAAGTCGTGATAGAGGAATAATGCAGGAAAGACACAAACCAACAATGCAACAACGATGGATTTCCAATCTTGGGTACCTGTGGAACAAGGGGACCAAGTCCAAAAGTCACAAGCAAGTCGGAGATGGGCAGATGCCCAGGAAATGCCAGCTGTGGGTGCAAAGAAGCTTCTACTGGACAGAAGAAGCTGAGGTTTCTGCAGGAACAAAAAGGGCTAGAGACTTCCCCTTTGGTGGACGGATCCCACTCGCCGTGGAGAGTTGTGCAGAAGTATTTTCCCACCGAAAGAATGCCAACAAGCCTTGCTAGCTGCAAATCGTGCGATTAGTGTTTTTGGATGCTGCTGTGGCCCAGGAGGGACCAGGAGGTCGCAAATTGGACCAGGAGGTAGAGGGGACGTCAAGCAAGACAAGGAGTCCTCTTAGCAGCAGGTAGCACCCAGAGACATGCCAGAAACAGGCACCACAAGGATGCATGAAACAGTGCTGACCCAAAGTCGCACAAAGGATTCCCACATCGCCGGAGACCAACTTAGAAAGTCGTGCAATGCAGGTTAGAGTGCCGTGGACCCAGGCTTGGCTGTGCACAAAGGATTTCCACCGGAAGTGCACAGGGGCCGGAGTAGCTGCAAAAGTCGCGGTTCCCAGCAATGCAGTCTGGCGTGGGGAGGCAAGGACTTACCTCCACCAAACTTGGACTGAAGAGTCACTGGACTGTGGGGGTCACTTGGACACAGTTGCTGGATTCAAGGGACCTCGCTCGTTGTGTTGAGAGGAGACCCAAGGGACCAGTAATGCAGCTTTTTGGTGCCTGCGGTTGCAGGGGGAAGATTCCGTCGACCCACAGGAGATTTCTTCGGAGCTTCTAGTGCAGAGAGGAGGAAGACTACCCCCACAGCATGCACCACCAGGAAAACAGTCGAGAAGGTGGCAGGATCAGCGTTACAGAGTTGCAGTAGTCGTCTTTGCTACTATGTTGCAGTTTTGCAGGCTTCCAGCGCTGTCAGCAGTCGATTGCTTGGCAGAAGGTGAAGAGAGAGATGCAGAGGAACTCGGATGAGCTCTTGCATTCGTTATCTAAAGTTTCCCCAGAGACAGAGACCCTAAATAGCCATAAAAGAGGGTTTGGCTACCTAGGAGAGAGGATAGGCTAGCAACACCTGAAGGAGCCTATCAGAAGGAGTCTCTGATGTCACCTGGTGGCACTGGCCACTCAGAGCAGTCCAGTGTGCCAGCCGCACCTCTGTTTCCAAGATGGCAGAGGTCTGGAGCACACTGGAGGAGCTCTGGACACCTCCCAGGGGAGGTGCAGGTCAGGGGAGTGGTCACTCCCCTTTCCTTTGTCCAGTTTTGCACCAGAGCAGGGCTAATGGGTGCCCTGAACCGGTGTAGACTGGCTTATGCAGAATTGGGCACATCTGTGCCCAAGAAAGCATTTCCAGAGGCTGGGGGAGGCTACTCCTCCCCTGCCTTCACACCATTTTCCAAAGGGAGAGGGTGTAACACCCTCTCTCAGAGGAAGTCCTTTGTTCTGCCATCCTGGGCCAGGCCTGGCTGGACCCCAGGAGGGCAGATGCCTGTCTGAGGGGTTGGCAGCAGCAGCAGCTGCAGTGAAACCCCAGGAAGGGCAGTTTGGCAGTACCAGGGTCTGTGCTACAGACCACTGGGATCATGGGATTGTGCCAACTATGCCAGGATGGTATAGAGGGGGCAATTCCATGATCATAGACATGTTACATGGCCATATTCGGAGTTACCATTGTGAAGCTACATATAGGTAGTGACCTATATGTAGTGCACTCGTGTAATGGTGTCCCCGCACTCACAAAGTCCGGGGAATTGGCCCTGAACAATGTGGGGGCACCTTGGCTAGTGCAAAACTAGCACACTGAGCGAAAAACCTGTGAATATTCCCAGTCTGCTGCCGAGGGTGTGGAGGGAAGTTCGCTGTCTACCCATGTTAGGAGTCAGGGCTGTGGTATAGTTGTCTATCAGATTATACAGCAGCTAATGGATTACATGGTTGCAGCTGCCGTATAACTGCAGTGACCCTGGTTTTGAGTATTTTAGCCTGTTACATAATATTTAATCCAGTATGAATTATTGACTCTCTAGTGTGCTTACTTCACATAGATGACAGTTTCAGGACATAATTAAACAGCATGCTGCATTGATCAGATTACACATTCCAGTTCCTCTGAGTAAACAGTGGGAAGGCTTTTAAGAAGGTCAGCATTGCTGTTGGGGTGAGAAAGTTGGGGCAGGAAAGTTGGGAGGTGGGGTTGAGGGTGGGTGGAGCTGGAGGAAGGTTCGGCAATGATCAGCACATCCAGTTGGCATCACTGTAGGTAGAGCTTCTGGTGAGGGTGCATCGTTAAAGTCGTTGATAGGGGAGTGTTCTGCTCAGGGTGCAGAGTGGGCGTATGTTGGACCTGGCTTTTTGACAGGGTCATCCCCAAACTTTTTGCCTCCTTCCTCCTAATTTTTCTGACCTGTTGTTGTTGGCTTTTCAACTCTGGGCACTTTACCACTGCTAACCAGTGCTAAAGTGCATATGCTCTCTGTGTAAATTGTACTGTTGATTGGTTTATCCATGATTGGCTATTTGATTTACTTGTAAGACCCTAGTAGAGTGCACTATATGTGCCTAGGGCCTGTAGATTAAATGCTACTAGTGGGCCTGCAGCACTGGTTGTGCCACCCACTTCAGTAGCCCCTTAACCTTGTCTCAGGCCTGCCATTGCAAGGCCTGTGTGTGCAGTTTCACTGCCACTTCGACTTGGCATTTAAAAGTACTTGCCAAGCCTAGAACTCCCCTTTTTCTACATATAAGTCACCCCTAATGTGTGCCCTAGGTAACCCCTAGAGCAGGGTGCTGTGTGGGTAAAAGGCAGGACATGTACCTGTGTAGTTTATACGTCCTGGTAATGTAAAACTCCTAAATTCGTTTATACACTACTGTGAGGCCTGCTCCCTTCATAGGCTAACATTGGGGCTGCCCTCATACATTGTTGAAGTGGCAGTTGCTGATCTGAAAGGAGCAGGAAGGTCATATTTAGTATGGCCAGAATGGTAATACAAAATCCTGCTGACTGGTGAAGTCGGATTTAATATTACTATTCTAGAAATGCCGCTTTTAGAAAGTGAGCATTTCTTTGCACTTAAATCTTTCTGTGCCTTTTAATCCACGTCTGGCTAGGTTTAGTTGACAGCTCCTTGTGCATTCACTCAGACACACCCCAAACACAGGGTACTCAGCCTCACTTGCATACATCTGCATTTTGAATGGGTCTTCCTGGGCTGGGAGGGTGGAGGGCCTGCCCTCACACAAAGGACTGCCACACCCACTACTGGGACCCTGGCAGACAGGATTGAACTGAAAGGGGACCTGGTGCATTTCTTAGCCACTCTTTGAAGTCACTCCCACTTCAAAGGCACAATTTAGTATGAAACAGGGCCTCTGCCCTACCTCATCAGACACTTGCTGGAGAAGAAACCTGAACCAGAAACTACATCCTGCCAAGAAGAACTGCCTGGCTGCTCAAAGGACTCACCTGTCTGCTTTCTACAAAGGACTGCTGCCTTGCTGTTGGCCTGCTGCCTTGCTGAACTCTTGTCTGGCTGTAAAAGTGCTCTCCAAGGGCTTGGATAAAGCTTGCCTCCTGATCCCTGAAGTCTCAGGACCAAAAAGACTTCTCTTTTTTATTTGGACGCTTCGTGTGGCGAAAATTTTGACGCACAGCTTGTTCTACGGCGAGAAAATCGCCGCACGCCTACGCTGCTTGACGCAACGCTTAAGGGGCGATCGGAACTTCGACGCACGGCCTCGCATGGACAACGCCGCCCGATTTCCAGAGAGGAAATCGACACGACGCCTGCCGTGAGAAAGAAAATTCTGCACAGCCTCCCGGAACGACGCGCAGCCGGAAAACAAGCCGAAGAATCCACGCACAGATCCTGGGACATCTGGTAATCCTGCGATCCGTAGAAGGAGATGGTCCGCGTGCCGGAAAACGACGCACGTCTTCCCCGATTGAAAAATAACCACGCAAGTCCGTGTGTGAAGGGGCGAAACCGACACACACACCATTTTTCCTCCCGTAGAACGACACACGTCTCCCTGCGTGAAAAATACCGACGCAAGTCCGTGTGTGAAGGGGCGTAACCGACGCACACACCATTTATCCACGCATCTCCTCTTCTGCGGCCCTCTGCGTAGATTTTCCACTCCAAACCAGGTACTTTGTGCTTGAAAGAGACTTTGGGGGTCATTACAACATTGGCGGTAAAAGCCGCTTACCGCCGTGCAGAAGACCGCCAACACATTGCCGCGACCGTGGAATTCCGCCACAGCTATTATGACCCACATCTCGAAATCAGACAAAATTCAGACACCCACACAAGTCCGCCACACCAAAGGTCAGTGATAAACTGGCAAAAACAAAACCTCCACCGTCACGCCAACAGAAACACGCCCACACTATCACGACACACGAATCCACGCGGCGGTCTTTCACCTCGGTATTCCATTGGCGGTACACACCGCCGTGCTCAAAATACACGCACTTCTACAAAACACCGCCACATTGGACAATTCGAAAGACACACACCTGATACACATACACACACCACTCCCACACACCCAACACAATATAAAACACACACCCACATCACCCACAAACCCCTACTGCCAAAAATTCAGAAAGAAGGCCAGAGAGAGACACCAGCATCCACAAACTACCATCCACAGGCACTCAACACAACCACACAACTTCCAAGCACAAAACACCACACACCACTACATATCACCACACATATCACCACACACACCACCCCACACATCACCCACACCACCCCATGGCACGGCAAAGACACCCCAGGTTCTCAGAGGAGGAGCTCAGGGTCATGGTGGAGGAAATTGTCCGGGTAGAGCCACAGCTATTCGGATCACAGGTGCAGCACACCTCTATTGCAAGGAAGATGGAGCTATGGCGAAGAATAGTCGACAGGGTCAACGCAGTGGGACAGCACGCAAGAAATCGGGATGACATCAGGAAGAGGTGGAACGACCTACGGGGGAAGGTGCGTTCTGTGGTCTCCAGACACCACCTGGCGGTACAGCGGACTGGCGGCGGACCCCCACCTCCTCCCCCACAACTAACAACATGGGAGGAGCAGGTCTTGGCGATTCTGCATCCTGAGGGCCTCGCAGGAGTCGGTGGAGGAATGGACTCTGGTAAGTCAAAGCTTTAACTACCATATCCCCCACCCTACCTGCATGCTATCACAGACCCCCACCCTCACCCCCTCCCCTATCACTCCAACTCCTCACAAATGTACCAATAACACAAACCACACATCCAAACACCAAGCCCTGCATGACACAACAAAGCATGGACACCCATCACTAAAGCATGCCCACTGCACATACCCATAACACCCCCCTCAACCATCATCCCACAAGCCCCCACACAGGAATGCTAGCACTGGGGTACACGGTCACCCACCTATTGCACACCATGACACACACAGATGCAATAATCATGTTTTTCCACCCCTGCAGGACCCCTACCCAACGTCACCAGACAGGAGGGTCCAGACATCTCCACCCCACCCACAGAAGAGGCCCACAGTGATGACAGCAGCTCTGTCCTACTGGATCCAGATGACCAGCCCGGACCATCGTGGGCCTCGGGACAGTCAGTTCCCCTCACACAGGCACAGCCCACCACAGACCCTCCACCCTCTGGTAACACCAGCACAGCACCCACCCAGCAGGCCCATACCTCCGTCCCCAGGACACGTCAATCAGCTGTGTGTCCACCACTACAGGGAACCCAGGATAACCCACCACCCCAACAACAACAGGGACCTGGGGGCAGTGGGCACACGGTCCAGGGGACGGAGGCCCAGGAACACAGGGGAACTGGGAGGGCTGCTGTGCGACAGGGGGCGGACAGGCCAAGGGAACCCACTCTCCACGAGGCCCTCTTCTCCATCATGGGAGCATACCACCACTCCCAGGAGAGGATGGCAACGTTCCTGGCCGAGTTTCAGGAGACCCAGCGAATGCAGGAGGAACAGTATTTGGGCCTCAGGGAGGAACTCAGGACCATCAGCTCCTCCCTGGGCACCATCGTAGGGGTGCTGAAGGAAATACTTAACACCAGGAGGGACACTGTGGCACTCCAAGGGGCCCCTGACACTAGCATGGACGATGAACTGCCCACCACCTCCGCCGGCGCTAGTGGACAGGAGGCACCGCCACAGGACCACCACACCAGCACCCCACCCCCTGCAGACGGAGAACCACCCCGCAAGCGGTCCTTGAGATCCAGGAACAAGACAGAGCACGATGCCAAGACCCCCGCCAAGAAATGAGACCACCCTGATTGTCATCCTACTGTCCCACTTTGTAACCCTGTCTATATTGGAACTGCCCCAGCTCCACTTCCTATGCCCATATGGGCAATGCACCTGTGAGACTAATAGACTGGACTCTGCCATGGACATTCCTCCACCATCCCCCCTCACCATTTTACAACCCCCTCCAATATTGAGCACTTCAATAAACACCCTTGAAGCACAAAACAATCTGGAGTCAGTGTGTGATTTCGAAATTGTGTATTAGCAATTACAGTGACAAAATGCTTTTTCAAATGTCATGTCAACATACCTATGTCACACATCTCAAGTCCATGAGATATCTAAGCAGATGACACATGTTGGAAACCACACATGTGGAACCGTAAGGGAAAATGACAACTGAGTGACCATACACTGGGTGAAATCGACAGACAGGATAGAGGTAGAAGTGTTAAAGTACTTGTCGTAGGAAGGAATGTTTTCTCACCTGTGTGGAGATATTGCTGGATGACTGAGTCCCTGTTGTCAATGTCTTCTTCCTCTGCTTCCTCCTCATCACTGTCCACAGGCTCCACAGCTGCCACAACACCGCCATCTGGACCATCCTCCTGCAGAAAAGGCACAAAGCCAAGTTGTGAAGCACAGAGCAGGCCACGATGATCTGGTACACCTTCTTTGGTGAGTAGAATTGGGATCCACCTGTCATATGGAGGTACCTTAACCTGGCCTTCAGGAGGCCGAAGGTGCGTTCGATCACCCTCCTATTCCGCCCATGGGCCTCATTGTAGCGTTCCTCTGCCCTGGTCCTGGGATTCCTCACTGGGGTCAGTAGCCATGACAGGTTGGGGTAACCAGAGTCCCCTAATAGCCACACCCGGTGCCTCTGGAGTTGACCCATCACATAAGGGATGCTGCTATTCCGCAGGATGTAGGCATCATGCACAGAGCCAGGGAACATAGCATTTACCTGGGAGATGTACTGGTCTGCCAAACATACCATCTGTACATTCATGGAATGATAACTCTTCCGGTTCCTGTACACCTGTTCACTCCTGTGAGGGGGGGACCAAAGCTACATGGGTCCCATCAATGACACGTATGATGTTGGGGATATGTCCCATGGCATAGAAGTCACCTTTCACTGTAGGCAAGTCCTCCACCTGAGGGAAAACGATATAGCTCCTCATGTGTTTCATCAGGGAAGACAACACTCTGGACAACACGTTGGAAAACATAGGCTGGGACATCCCTGATGCCATGGCCACTGTTTGAAATGACCCACTTGCAAGGAAATGGAGTACTGACAGCACCTGCACTTGAGGGGGGATTCCTGTGGGATGGCGGATTGCTGACATCAGGTCTGGCTCCAACTGGGTACACAGTTCCTGGATTGTGGCACGGTCAAACCTGTAGGTGATGATCAAACTTCTTTCCTCCATTTTCGACAGGTCCACCAGCGGTCGGTAAACCGGAGGAAGCCGCCATCTCCTCACATGTCCCAGCGGACGGTGCCTATGAAGGACAACAGCGACCACAGAGTCAAACTACTCAGAGGTATGTACCCACAGTCTACACAGAACACCATTCATACACAAAATGTGGCCTGTATTTGTGTTGTGAGACAAGGCCTAGGTATGTGTGACGCAGTTGGTAATTAGGCCATGTGGGCCCCTGAAATGGCGGCTGCCTGACCTCTAAACTGGGACAATGGGACGTGAGGTAACTGCGCTGGCGTTGTACACCGTCGCGGTAGGCGGTCGAAGACCGCGGCGCAATGCTGCATTGGTTAACATTGGACCCTATGGGTCCCAGGAGCCAATGACGATGTACGCCGGCGGTGATGGTACACACCGTCGCGGACGTGACCGCCGCGGATGTGACCGCCATTTTCTGGCTGTTGAATCACTTGATACCTGATCTTCGACAGGAGAGGACCTACACTGCAAGTGCTGCTGTGACCTCGGTCTGGAAGAGACAATGGCTCATGCGTCTGGGGAAAGGGCCCCTGCCTTCACATCGGAGGAGTTGGAGAAGCTCGTCGACGGGGTCCTCCCCCAGTACACGCTACTCTACGGTCCTCCAGACCAACAGGTAAGTACACAGGGAGCATGTTGTATGGGCTATGCCTGTGTGGAGAAGGCTGGTTGTAAGAAGGAAGGGGGCAGAGTTCTGCGTGCATGAAGGACTGTGAATGCATGTGCCACATGGCAAGGGTAGGGATGTGGGCCACTCACTTTGACGGTGCAGTTGGTAATGACTTCTCTTCTTCCCCTGTACATGTCATGTAGGTCAGCGCCCACCAGAAGAAGGATATTTGGCGTGCGATCGCCAAGGACATCCGGACCCTGGGGGTTCACCACAGACGGAGCACCCACTGCCGTAAAAGATGGGAGGACATTCGCTGCTGGAGCAAGAAGACGGCGGAGGCTCAGCTGGGGATGGCCTCCCAACGTGGGAGGGGTGCCCGTCGAACCATGACCCCCCTGATGTTCAGGATCCTGGCGGTGGCCTACCCTGAGTTGGATTGGCACTTGAGGGCATCACAGCAGACACAAGGGGGTGAGTACACTCTCATTCAGCGGACTTTGCGCGCAGTGAAGGTGTCTGGGTGGGGGAGGAGGACTGTGGGTTTCCCTAGGCCAGGGCGAGTTCCGTAGGCAAGGCCCCTCCGTAAGGCAGGCCATGTGGCACCCCACCCCACCTCTGTAGAGTGCCAAGTACAGGTATTCATGCCCCTGTGTCATCTATGTGTGCAGATGTCGTCCATAGCCTTGTAGGCCATTTCCCAGGAATTGCATCTGTAGAGCCCAACAGCGCGACGTAGTGCAGGGGGCTGCTGTGTCTGTATTGTCCGACCAACGGTAGCGGTAAGCCATGCACTCAACCTCTCTTTCTTCTGTCATCCCCTCCCTTTTTGTGGTCTCCCTGTTCTTGTGTGCATTAGCATCATCAGGCGGAGGTACAGTGGCACCGGAGCACGAGGGAGCTGCATCCCACATGGCCATGGAGGGCCACACTACGGTCTCAGAATACACCAGTGGGACGGAGGGCAAGGGGAGCACCACGGCAGTCACAGGATCTGCAACCAGCGACACGGACTCATCCTCCGATGGGAGCTCCCTTGTGGTGGTGGCAACATTTGTGCCCCCCACTTCAACAGGTACAGCCGCCACCCCCCCTACCAGTACCCCCCTCCCAGCAGACCCTCAGCCTTTGCCCCGTGCCCGCTCACCCAGGAGGGTGGGCATCACCTTCGCCCCAGGCACCTCAGCCCCTGCCCCAGTCACCTCTGCTGCCCTCAGTGAGGAGGCTATTGACCTCCTCAGGTCCCTCACTGTTGGGCAGTCTACCATTTTGAATGCCATCCAGGGTGTAGAAAGGGAGTTGCAACACACAAATGCATTCCTGGAGGGCATTCATTCTGGTCAGGCTGCCCTTCATCGAACCGTTCAGACTCTGGCCTCAGCACTGATCGCAGCCATTGTCCCTGTGTCTAGCCTCCCCCCTCCAACTTCCTCCACCCAGACCCAATCCCCTGTACCTCTGCCTATCCCAAGCACACCATCAGACCAGCCTGCACACACCTCAACACACAAGGGAAGCTCAGGCAAACATAAGCACCACAAATCCCACAGGCACTCACGCCAGCATCACACACATACAGACACACCAACATCCACTGCCTCCACTGTGTCCCCCTCCTCCTCGTCTCCCTCCTCCCTCCCAGTCTCGTCTACACTCACACCTGCATGCACTACCACTACAGCCACTACGTCCCGCACCAGCACACCCACCACCACACCCCGGTCACGTGCACTCACCACCCCCACTACCATTTACACGTCCCCTGTGTCCTCTCCCAGTGTGTCTGTGACGCCCCCTCCGAAGATACACAAACGCAGTCACACACCCACCCAACAGCCATCCACCTCACGACAGCCTCCAGCGCATGCAACTTCACCCAAAGTCCCAAACGTACACCTCCTACAACCACCACCTCTTCCTCCACTCCCAAACCCCCTCCAGCTACCCATCCCAGTGTCTCCAAAAAACTTTTCCTGTCCACCCTTAACCTATTTCCCACCACCACCCCCCCCGTCCAACTCATAGGTCCCTTACGAGCACCTCAGCCAAAAAATCTCCGGGACCAGTGGTGTCTGTTGTTCCAGGTATGTGGAGTGCACCGGCCACCAGGCCAGCCAGTGTGGCACGGAACCACAGCACAGCCAGTCCCCCCCGTGTGAAGCACCAGAAGTTGGACAGTGCCCCGCGGGAGAGGGGGACTCCAGCCAGCCAAGCCGCTCACAGGGGTCCCGGGGGGAGTGTCGACTCAGCTGTGACTCCTTCCAAGGTGGGGAAGGGGCAGAAGAAATCTCCAAAGTCTGGGAGGAGCAGCACGGCGGAGGAGACCGCCATCATCCCCGCTGCCCAGGAGGCCACCGCCAGCCCCATCGTCACTGCCCAGGAGGCCACCGCCAGCCCCATCGTGACTGCCCAGGAGGCCACCGCCTGCCCCATCTTCACTGCCCAGGAGGCCACCGCCAGCCCCATCGTCACTGCCCAGGAGGCCACTGCCAGAGTCACTGCCCAGGAGGCCACCGCCAGCCCCATTGTCACTGCCCAGGAGGCCACCACCAACCCCATCCTCACTGCCCAGGAGGCCACCGCCAGCCCCATCGTCACTGCCCAAGAGGCCACCGCCAGCCCCATCGTCACTGCCCAGGAGGCCACCGCCAGCCCCATCGTCACTGCCCAGGAGGCCACCGCCAGAGTCACTGCCCAGGAGGCCACCGCTAGCCCCATTGTCACTGCCCAGGAGGCCACTGCCAGAGTCACTGCCCAGGAGGCCACCGCCAGAGTCACTGCCCAGGAGGCCACCGCCAGCCACAGCCCAGCTGGCCAGGAGGGCCCCGCAAGCCACAGCCCAGCTGACCCATGAAGGACCGCCAGCCACAGCCCTGCTGGGCAATGAAGGACCGCCTTGGCAAGGACCGCTGAACAGGTCAGACACTAGCAACTCAAGCACCGCTGAACAGGCCAAGGACCGCTGAACAGGGCAAAGACCGCCATGGAAGCAACCGCTGAACAGGTCAGACACTGGCAACTCAAGCACCGCTGAACAGGCCAAGGACCGCTGAACAGGGCAAAGACCGCCATGGAAAGCACCGCTGAACAGGTCAGACACTGGCAACTCAAGCACCGCTGAACAGGCCAAGGGCCGCTGAACAGGGCAAAGACCGCCATGGAAAGCACAGCTGAACAGGCCAAGGACCGCTGAACAGGGCAAAGACTGCCATGGAAGCAACCGCTGAACAGGGCAAAGACAGCCATGGAAAGCACCGCTGAACAGGTCAGATACTGGCAACTCAAGCACCGATGAACAGGCCAAGGACCGCTGAACAGGGCAAAGACCGCCATGGAAAGCACCGCTGAACAGGCCAAGGACCGCTGAACAGGGTAAAGACTGCCATGGAAAGCACCGCTGAACAGGCCAAGGACCGCTGAACAGGGCAAAGACCGCCATGGCAAGGACCTCTGAACAGTGCAAAGACCGCCATGGAAAACATTGCTGAACAGGTCAGACACTGGCAAATCAAGCACCGCTGAACAGGCCAAGGACCACTGAACAGGGCAAAGACCGCCATGGAAAGCACCGCTAGCCCATTTGCGGCAGGGGCAGTGACGCAACTGGGACCGTCACGGGGTGAGTGCTGCACTCTGGGCACCAGTCCCCCTCCAGAACCAGTGGAGCCCTGCATCCACTCCGTCTGTCCTTGGCAGGATGAAGCACTCTGGGCACCAGTCCCCCTCCAGAACCAGTGGAGACCTGCATCCACTCCGTCTGTCCTGCACAGGATGAAGCACTCTGGGCACCAGTCCCCCTCCAGAACCAGTGGAGACCTGCATCCACTCCGTCTGTCCTTGGCAGGATGAAGCACTCTGGGCACCAGTCCCCCTCCAGAACCAGTGGAGACCTGCATCAACTTGAGAGACTGTGGCTTTGCACTCTCCAGGATGGAACAGTGGGCAAACCACCCACTGGAGAGACTTGAGAGACTGTGGCTTTGCACTCCCCAGGATGGTACAGTGGGCAAACCACCCACTGTAGAGACTTGAGAGACTGTGGCTTTGCACTCCCCAGGATGGTACAGTGGGCAAACCACCCACTGGAGAGACTTGAGAGACTGTGGCTTTACACTCCCCAGGATGGAACAGTGGGTAAACCACCCACTGGAGAGACTTGAGAGACTTTGGCTTTGCACTCCCCAGGATGGTACAGTGGGCAAACCACCTTTGCACTCCCCAGGATGGAACAGTGGGCAAACCACCCACTGTAGAGACTTGAGAGACTGTGGCTTTGCACTCCCCAGGATGGAACAGTGGGAAAACCACCCACTGGAGAGACTTGAGAGACTGTGGCTTTCCACTCCCCAGGATGGTACAGTGGGCAAACCACCCACTGTAGAGACTTGAGAGACTGTGGCTTTGCACTCCCCAGGATGGAACAGTGGGAAAACCACCCACTGGAGAGACTTGAGAGACTGTGGCTTTCCACTCCCCAGGATCGTACAGTGGGCAAACCACCCACTGTAGAGACTTGAGAGACTGTGGCTTTGCACTCCCCAGGATACATCAATGGGCATGGAGCCCCCTCGTGGATTTGGCGTGGTGCACTCATCCGGCTGAGGTGCCCCCCCCTTCCCTTCCCCCTGAGGTGCCTGTTGTATTTCTATCTGATGCCCCTGCAGTGTTCTCTCCGTTTGGATCGGGTATCTTGTGTGGGCCTCGCCCATGCATTTTGGGTCCAGTGGTCCACGGACTATGAATGGTGCAATAACTGCACTACTAATCGTGGAGTATATTTTGTTTATTGTGTATATATATATGTATATATATTTTTGCTTACTGTATTTTGATATATTACAATGGTTCCACTCATTTCCTTTTGTCTTTGCATTCTTCCGGGGGGTTGGGGGTGTTACTGTAAGGTATAGATAAGCATTGGTGTGTGTGTTGTAGTGGGTGAGGGTCGGGATAGGGGTTGGGGTGTTGAGTGTGTGTGTCCCTGTGTTTTTGCCTCCCCCTCCCCTATGTCGTAGGTGCAGTACTCACCATGGTCTTCGCCGCCGACGTTGATGCTCCTCGTAGAAGAGCAGGAAGACTAGTGCTGGAAGAATATGAAGTTCCGGTTCCATGGTGCCCTCCTTCCTCGTGAAGTGTGTAGAGGTGAGCGTTTTCCCTTTGAAATGGCTGTTTCCGCTGCGTTTTTATCCGTGGTGAATCCGCCCCGGAAAGGTGGCGGATTGGTAGGTTGTGATACTGTGGGCGGTACATTGTCTTCTGCCTGTCTGTTGGCAGTGACCGCCGCGCTGTTTGTTTGTACCGCTGTGGCGGTCGGAGTGTTAAAGTGGCTGCCTTTGTTGGCGGTTCCCGCCACGGTCATAATTGCAAAGTTTTTACCGCCGGCCTGTTGGCGGTTTTACCGCCGCTTTAACACCGTCCGCCAGGGTTGTAATGACCACCTTTGTTTGCTTTTTAAAGACTTAAGACACTTTCTATCACTTTTTAGTGATATCTTTACAAATTCATATTGCATCTTTGATCGTTTTGACCTGCAAATACCCAGATAAATATTATATATTTTTCTAAACTCTGTGTGTGTATTTTTGTGGTGCTATATTATGTTATTGTATGATTTATTGCACAAATGCTTTACACATTGCCTTCTAAGTTAAGCCTGACTGCTCGTGCCGAGCTACCAGAGGGTGGGCACAGGATAATTTGGATTGTGTGTGACTTACCCTGACTAGAGTGAGGGTTCTTGAATGGACAGAGGGTAACCTGACTGCCAACCAAAAACCCCATTTCTAACAGCGTCATTACAGTTGTTCGAAATGCGTGACCCAATAGGTGCACTGCTTCAGTCATTCCCTGAAGACGGTATTCAGCAGCTAATGGGCTATATGCAATGAGGATGCAGTTACAGCAGTAATACTATGATCTATAGAGTGGCGGCTGAGGTTTTCGGTGACCTGCAGGCCACAAGTTTGAATCCCGATTTGAATGTCAGTGTTGCCATTGTTTTGTTATCGTGACATGTTCTGCCCGTCGCAGCTTATTTGTCATTCTTGTCCGTCTGCTGTCAGCCGAGGTCCGTGGTCCGCTCACTGGTCACACTGCATTTATTAGCCTCGTAGTCTACCCCCACCCGCCAACACTCTTCCACATGCATGGGATCTGCAGTATTACATGCTTCTCTGTCTCTTGTACACCTGCCTACTGCAGGGAGCACCCTCTGTACGTCTGCCTTGCTGCCGTCACCACCCCTCTCCCCCCAAAAGCGTCCTGTAGTGCGACCCCTCTACTCCATAGAAATCGGTTTGCTCTTGTCAGCAGTCCCAGAGCCCCTCTGTCCGTCCTGTGTAAAGCTACCTACTTCTGGGAGCACCCCCTTCTACTCCATGTATGGCTGCATGCTGGCGATTACCCAGTGCTTAATTTGTAAATAAAAAGGTGCCGGTGCTCAAAGTCCTCCTCAACACGAGGCTGCTGTAATGAAATATGCCAGCACTGAATACGGAGGCAGCGTAAACCTGAAGCCATCTCGGGCCTCGTCAACCCATTTATGCCACCCTCTGCCCCTTCAGTTCATCTGCAGCTTTCTACTTTCTCCCTTTATGACGCTTTTTCGTTTTTCCTTCTTTGGTCTTTCCCATATGTGTCTTTTGCTTGCAGCAAATGCTTGAGGCATAAGAATAAGCCCTGGCTCTCAAAAATAAGTGCCGGTGCTCAGCATCGGAAACAACAAGCACAAATTAAGCACTGCGATTAGCCCAAAATAAATGGTCCCTGCTGTCCCTTTTAGCCTCTGCTGCGAACACCCCTGTAAACCTCTCTGCTGGGGTACCTTTAGCGACCCTGTAATCCACCTGTTCCTAGGAGCACACTGTGACTCCATAGGAAGATGCCTGCTGCCGGCAACACCGCCTCTCCCCGCTGTAAAGGTGCCTGCTGCTGGGATCAGCGCCCCTACCGGCTGTAACGGTGCCTGCTGCTGGGAACAGCGCCTCTACCGGCTGTAAAGGTGCCTGCTGCTGGGAACACTGCATCTACCCATGCAAAGCTACCTGTAGCACCATCTTTCCCCGTAAGATACCTGCTGCTTTCATCTGCTCTCTTTTCAAAAGTTCTTCCCTTGTTGTATTGTGTCAGCATACACATCCCACAATCACATAAGCTCATCTGCACCTTTGTAGGTTTCGGGAGCGGGGGCAGTGTCTTTTATATAATGTTGGTAATTATCATCTTTTGTGTGACATCCTAACCCCCCTCTTTAATTTTTGCCTTCTTTAACTGAACCTATTTTTGTGAGTCAGAAGACTCTGCGCTTCTTTGGTCAAGCGTGTATGCGCTTTGACCTGTTTTAAGTATTATTGTGTGCTTTTAACCACGCCCACCACATGGCCATCACTTTTATTTGTTCATGCCTTTCAAAAATCCTTTATCATTGGTAAATGCTTTATGTTTGTCCCTCCTTGGTTTGGTTTTGTTACTGCCTTGTAGACTGCGCTTGTTACATGGATAATTGCACAATTGCTGATACATTTGACTCCGAGCGAACGTTTTTCTTATTGTATCTCTCCTTCACGCTCATGGCGGTAATGGCACTTTGAGTCGGCTCCCTTATGTCAACTGTTTTACTTTTCATTTTCAATTATTTGGCAAGAACAGTCCAGTTAGGAATTTACAACGCTAATAGCTCTAACTCGAGCAAATGCGAGACCCATTGCATTGCAATTTGCTTGTTCACTTTGGAGGGATATAAGGTAGAGTCGACCCCGCTGTGATTCAAACATGGGAACTGCAATTGTACGCTGAATAGTAGTAGGAGGCTAGCCCAATTGACCTGCTAGGGCCTGAGTACCTTATCACAAAGGCCCATGTCAATTTGAATCTGTGATTGCTATTTTCTGGGGACATCGGAATCTTGTGTTTTTTTAACGGAAATAAAAATAAGTGAATGGTAATTCTACTTCAAACGTACCTCTTCCACGTGCGTCTTTTTTGTTGTGATCTCTGTATATCATCAGGCTAGATGCTATGTGCCTGTATATTACAGCACGCTGCCAGAGGGGGAAGTGTGCCAAACGCATGTCTTTGTAGTCCCAAACCCAGACCTTCCCGTTGTGTCCTAAATGACTCGCCCTTTCATTCTTCTGATGCCGATAACATGGGGTCATTTGAGTTTGGTAATGGCAATGCCTTTTGTTCGTCACCCTATGATAATAAACAGGAAGCCTGCAAGCAAGATCAGAGTAGCACGTCAGTTTCTGCCATTTCTAATAGCTTTAAAACACACATGCTACTATTACCCATCCTGAACGTACCGCCCTGGCTCATATGTACCTAAACAGGTTTCCTGCTTTTCAGCCGCCGTCTCCTTAGCAGAACTTCGAGAAACTAGGAAAGCAGAGAGCCAGTACAGGAAGCTTTTATGACAGAGAGAAAACAATGCCCTCTGCGCTGTAGTAAAAATACACATTTTATCTTGCAAGGCCTGCAGGGTCACCCCTAGTTGTGTAAAAAAGCCAGCCTGCTGATGAGCGTGGTTTAGTGTGGGTAAAACAGACTCTCTCCTAAATGCCACACACCAACCTCAATAACACTGCGCGGCACATGTCGTAGGAGCTGCCTGCTTAATTAAAAATTAGCATATAAACACAAACAAAGCCAATAGATTTTCGCACAATTATAGATTTGCCGCATTTGCCACATAATACATCATCTGCCCCATAATCTGCATATTTCAGCAAAAAAAGATAAATGTTTCTAGCCCAAACAGTTCAAAAGTTACTAAAAATGCAGTGATACATGTGGCCGCGCAGTGGAAGGCCCTTTGCAAAGCTGGACTGGCCACCTTTGTTTTCCTAATTGTAACTGGTACTAATGAAGTGCAACCAATGCCCAGACAGTGCTACCAAGTTTATTAAAAATGACAAAATAATAAAGCAAAACGATTACAAAATATACGCATTATTCATCATAACTGTCTTTTTCTCGCCGCATATTTTACTTAGCTCTGCGGCATAATTTGGCCCTTTCCTGTGGCATAATTCCAATAGCCCTAACTATAATTTAGCTCATACGAGAGCATAAGTGAAATCTTCTGGATTTACACTTATTAAGCCGAAAAATATTACTTACATTCTTTTAAGTAAGTAGACTTTTAATATCCTGTTTCTTTAAATTATTTTTGCTTTAACTATTTCTTTGGCACACTCATTATTCCTCTGAAGCGAACTAAACTCTTGCTGCAATACACCCTAAAAGGAAGTCCATCCTGACTTTTGCCTCCATTAGAGATCCTCTGATTTGCAAGATGTAACTTCATGCCTGTACAAAGGTGTGAAGTGCTCCTACTGTTCACGGTTCTTCTCCATGCTGATGGGCGCCTTTGAGTCTGCAACGTTACGCTTTGGTAGTTTGTCTTCACATTTACCAGAAATCCCACAGAAATTCGCTGCTAAAGTCCATAGATGGCTGTGCTCGGATTTTGCAAGTAAGGGCTTTTGTTATGTGCAATGCAACATTTCATGAAAACTTTTTCTGAATACAATTATACTTTTTAAAGGGTTCTGTTGGAGATGGCCCTTCTTGCAGGGTCATCCCAAGTCTTTTTGACACCTGCCTCCTATTTTTTCTGACCTGTTGCTGTTGGCTTTTGAACTCTGAGCACTTTACCACTGCTAACCAGTGCTAAAGAGCATATGCACTCTGAGTAAATTGCATTGTTGATTGGTTTATCCATGATAGGCATATTTGATTTACTAGTAAGTCCCAGGGAGAGTGCACTAGAGGTGCCCAGGGCCTGTAAATCAAATGCTACTAATGGACCTGCAGCACTGGTTGTGCCACCCACATTAGTAGCTCTGTAAACATGGCTCAGACCTGCCACTGCAGTGTCTGTGTGTGCCGTTTTAAACTGCCAATTCTACTTGGCAAGTGTACCAACTTGCCAGGCCTAAACCTTCCCTTTTATTACATGTAAGACACCCCCAAGGTAGGCGCTAGGTAGCCCCATGGGCAGTGTGCAGTGTATGTTTAAGGTGGGACATGTATTAATGTGTTTTGTATGTCCCAACAGTGAAATACTGTTAAATTCGATTTTCACTGTTGCAAGGCCTATCCCTCTCACAGATTAACATGGGGGCTGACTTTAAATATGATTAAAGTGTAGATTCCCTTTAGGAGCGGATAGACATGTGGAGTTTGGGGTCTCTGAGCTCACAATTTAAAAATACATCTTTTAGTAAAGTTGATTTTAAGATTGTGAATTTGAAAATGGCACTTTAAGAAAGTGAGCATTTTCTTGATTAAACCATTCTGTGACTCTGCCTGTTTGTGGATTCCCTGTGTGGGTCAGTTTGACAGTTGAGTTGTTTGCACCTCCTTCTACACAGTGACACAAAGGGAGCTGGGGTGTAGCCTGCATATCCTGATGAGCCATCTGTGCTAGGGGGGAGGGGAGGAGTGGTCACTCACAACTGAAAGGGCTGTGACTGCCCTCACACAATGCAGGCTCCAACCCCCTGGTGTGTGTCTTGGGCCTGGCCTGGGAAAGGCAGGATTTCACAAACAAGAGAGACTTTTCTTTGAGGTAAGCCTACTTCAAAGGTGCAAAATGGGTATTAGAAGGGCACCCAAAACCACAGACTTTAGATCACTTCTGGAAACCAAGAGGAATCTTTGCCTGGAGAAGAGCTGAAGAGCTGAGGAAGAAGAGCTGCCCTGCCTGTGACTGTGCTTTGTGGAGCTATCCTGCAGTTGCTACTTCTGCATGTGCAAGAGGACAAAGACTGGACTTTCTGTGCCTTCCTTCTTGTGAAGGACTCTCCAAGGACTTGAAACTGAACTTGCCTCATGTTGTTGAAGTCTCAGGGACAGCAAAGACTTCTCTCTGCCAGCACCTGGAGCCTCTGCTGAGACTCCTGCCCTGCCAAGTGGTGCCCTATCCAGTTCCTGCAGCCTTGAAAGGAGAAGCTGGCAGGCCAAGTTTAAGAAATCCACGCATAGAAGGCCGTGCAGGGAAAATTTTAATGCAACCTCCGGAAAAACAACGCGCCACTGGCTTCGCGGCTGAAGTCGATGCTCCGCCTGATGCGGGCTGGGAGATCGACGCATGCAGCTGTGGAAATGACATGCAGCATCACTGATGGAGGCTGGTGAGATCCCAACCTACACTGCACATTTTTTGGATCACTGTGCGGCAGGATTTCTGATGCAAACATCGCTGGGCATGTAAAAATGACGCAAAGCCTGCCCGGACCCGAGAGTGCTTGTTCGGATCGACGCATCGCTCTCCTGAGGAGAGAAGAAATGACGAACGCTGACCCAACGGAAGAAGAAACGACGTGCAAGCTTCTTTTGACGCAAACTCACATGTGCTGGGTTATTTTTGACGCGACCCAGGTACATTTTCATGCTAACAGCACTAGTGTTGTGTTTAAAAGAACATGAAGTCTCTTTGCTTTTTAATTAATAACTTGACTTGTGTATGTTGGATTTTTGTCATTTTGGTTTTGTTTTCTTTAGAGAAATATTCTCTATTTGTCTAAACATGTGTTGTGTCATTTTGTAGTGTTTACATTGAGTTAATGTGTGTGCTGGTACAAATACTTTCCACCTAGCACTCTGAAGTTAAGCCTGCCTGCTCGTGCGAAGCTACCAAGGGGGTGAGCGGGGGTTAGCTGAGGGTGATTCTCTTTCAACCTGACTAGAGTGGGAGTCCTTGCTTGGAAATGGGGTAACCTGACTGTCAACCAAAGACCCCATTTCAAACAGGTTCCTTTATTAACTATGTTTTAGCATCAGCCCATACTCCCAGCCTTCTTCTCTCTAAACTCTGCACATCCTTTCTTTATACTCATTCATGCTTTCTGTTTCTACCTATCCTCTAGTTTGCCCCGGCCCTGCTCTCCCGCAATATTGATCACATTTCATTCCTTTGGAATGATTGTATTCTCTAACAATGATATCCAATATAACATACCACTTTATTGGCCTTTAATCCCTGCCTCACAATATTTGAATCAGATTTGTTTATTAAGTTCGCAAGAATACAACTGTGATCAAGTCGTAATGCGTACATTGACCAGGTACATGTATTTGCAATATGAAGAAATGTCAAGGAGTCTGGCCATATCGCCCACATGGCAGGGAGAGGGACTTGGTACACAACTGGGGTAGTGGGGAAACGCAGGTGTAAAGGAATCCCGATGAGAGTGTTGATAAAAGGAGAGCTGGCCATAGGTAGTTTAAGATTGTGTGCATGATGCAATGGGTGCTAGCATGTGAATATTGAGATCACATGAGGAAGGAAGTAATGCCTGTGGGAGGCTGCTGCATGTTCATATGTAAGCACTGAGAGGGTCAGAGAGAATGGCAGTGCTTACTTGGTTCATGATAGGTGGACGTGTAACACATGAGGGGTATTCTTTGTTCTTCGGGTGTATGGTGTGGGTCCCGCAAATCATACCACCTGATAACAATATCTCTACGTCACACTTCTCTGTTAATTTCAATTGCCCTTTAATTTTGCTCCCAATGTATCCATAAAAATTACGCAACAATGAATAAATGAACCATGCCATTATCAACATTAAAATTATTGAATTCAATATATTCGGAGATGCCTTAAGATAGATATTTAATTGCTTTTTCTCACGTATTTTGGCTTTGCCAAGGCTTGTTTAATGGTATTTTCTAACTAAAACATCCATGTAACCTTTGTTTTTTTACGTTTTTTAATGCTATTTCCTAAATATGAAGTCCCTGTTACCTTATGTTTTTTTCAGTAAATTTCTAAATTTTTTATTGGCACCTCCTAACTATAATGTGCCTGTAGCCTTTGGCTTTTTGAGTGAATTTCTGTGTTTTTTTTTTTTAAAACATCTATTAATGAAACAAACCTAACTATAACATTACTTTAAGCTCAGATTTTTTAATTGATTTTAATCTGGACATGTTTTACATAAAAAAGGACCTAAAAATATTAAATTACATAAATTCCATTCTTTTAAAAATAAAAATAGTGTTTAAAAAATATATATTTTTGGATTTGTGAATTCACTGCAAGCCCAACCTATGAATACCTTCTGTTCTGGGGTTCATGGAGGACCCATGAATCGGGTGTAATTTCTAACAACACTTAAAAATATAAATGTGCAAAATAAGATTGATATTTGAGGTAAGTGATTTAGAAAAATAACATGAAAATGTATATATAGTCAAACAAGTAATTCAAGATTACCAGGTTGTTTTGATACATGTTTCCAGATTTGCAGTGACGCCACAACGGATCCGCAAATGCCATGTGATAGAGCAACAAATACATGTGATTGGTTTAAACACCTGCCAACCTTTTCTACAGGAAGTTCCTTCCCATTTCTTCTTTCTTTGGGTGTGTCGTTTTAGTCATCACACCTCTCTAGCACATGTGGAACTTTGTTTCTGAATAACTTTTTAAAATGGCATCAGGAGGAAAGAGACAGAAGAGGAAGGCAAAAGAGAAGCAGAAGAAGGAGGAGAAGAACAGGAACTCTCAAGAATTAAGGAGCTTGATGGTCTTTTCTCCATTCCTTCTGGAGAAAAAAAGTGGTCGTAAAGGTGGTCAAATGAAACCTTTGCAAGAAAACAACTGTCTATAGGGGTAAATATGAAAACTTAAACTTAACACTTGTATAGCGCACTACTCACCTGTTAGGGTCTCAAAGCGCTGTCCGCATACCGCTGTGGAACCCCTCCTGGCTTTTCACTGGGAGGAACCCACTCCTGGCCAACCCCCAGGGTGAAGCCAGGTATCCAAGTGCTGTCAGGGATGTTGTGGAGATTAAGCAAGCTATTGCCCAGAGTTACAGAGTGGGACCTATTAATTAGATAAGGCACTGATGCAAGATTTATCTGGTCCAAGGGAATTGAACCCAAAACCCACTGAGGCGGGAATTGAACCCTGGTCCCAGGCAAGATTTCTGCCTCAGGGTCTGCCGCTCTAACCACACTTCTCCACTATATGAGATATTCAGATAGAACCAGCAGCGTGCTCAAGCATCTCAGGACCATCCACCCCGTCACCTGACGAGAGTGGAAATCCAGAGGGATGCAACACAGGCATCCACATCATCAGCTGCAGCACCTGTTGCTCCTGGAGACCCGGTTCCTGCTGGCATGACAACTAATAGCCCTGCAGTTGTGCCGCATATGCTAAATATTGCATCCTATTGCAGTGTGAAATACATTTATTTCTGTTTGAGAACAGTCCATGCCAGTATTTGTGCAGGCTGTGATGAACCACAATGCTAAATATTTTGTTTAAGAAGACTATTTGCACACGTTCTGTGCATTTCTCCAGTTTATTTTTTATAGTTAGTTTGCTTCAGAAAAAAAATAAAAGAGACACCAAAAAAAGTTCCAAAACACTTTTTAGAACCACCTATTTTGGTTAATAGAAAGAAAAATTATATTTTGTTAGAAATGGCATTTCTAGTTTGCAGAGGTATACACCATTGTCTAAATAAGGATCACAATTCTAGTCAGGGTAAGTCACACACACTACAAATTATCCTGTGCCCACCCTCTGGTATCTTGGCACTGAGCAGTCAGGCTTAACTTAGAAGGCAATGTGTAAAGTATTTGTGCAATGAATCATGCAAATAACACAGTGAGAACACCACAAAAAGACACCACACAGGTTTAGAAAAATATAAGATATTATCTGATTAAATTAAGGTCAAAACATTCAAGATTTGATAATCACAAGTTGAAATGTCACTTTTGTAATAATAAGAAGAGTTTTTAGTTCTTAAAAGCAACAATTGTCACTTGCAAGCACAAAGTACCTGGTTTGCGTCAAAATTACACACACGAGGACCGCAGAGGAGGAGATGCGTGGAAAAAGGTAGGTGTGCGTCAGATTTCCAGGCACACACAGATGAAGCATTGAATCTTTTTTACATAGCAAGGGCTTTGCGTCGAATTCCGGGGTGCAGGCCTGAATCCTCTTTGTGATGCAGGTCTTTTGACGCTCAGGGATGATGTGTGGAAATCCTGTGTGTGTGGAACAAAATCACAGCTGTTGCATTGATCCGGTGGGTGATGCAGCAGAGTTTCTGTTGCACGGCTGGCGCTGCGTTGATTCCTCTCACAGGAAGTCGGGCTGCATTGTTCCAACTTGGCATTGCGTCGATCCGGTGGACTGTGCGTTGATGCGTTGAAGTTCCAGTCACAAAGCTGGTGCTGCATCGATCTCCACCCAGGAAGATGGGCTGCGTCGTTCCGGTTCGGTGATGCAGTGATTTTCTCACTGCTGGACAGGCTGTGCTTGGAACTCCGGCAGGCTATGCGTCGATTTTTGCCACACAAGGAGTTTCTGTGGAGAGATTAAGGCCCATATTTATACTTTTTGACGCACAACTGCGCCAACACAGTTGTGCATCAAAAATTTTAACGCCGGCTAACGCCATTCCAAAGCGCCATGCGGGCGCCTTATTTATTGAATGACGTTAGCCGGCGCAGCTGACTGGTGTGCATCAAAAAAAATGACTCACACCAGGCAGCGCCGGCGTAGGGGAAAATGGAGCTTGGGCGTCAAAAAATGGGGCAAGTCAGGTCTGAGGCAAAATATTGGCCTCAACCCGATTTGCGCCATTTTTTTGTACTCCCAACCCCCATTGAAATGACTCCTGTCTTAGCACAGACAGGAGTCATGCCCCCTTGCCCAATGGCCATGCCCAGGGGACTTATGTCCCCTGGGCATGGTCATTGGGCATAGTGGCATGTAGGGGGGCACAAATCAGGCCCCCCTATGCCACAAAACAAAAACAAAAAAAATACTTACCTGAACTTACCTTAAGTTCCCTGGGATGGGTCCCTCCATCCTTGGGTGTCCTCCTGGGGTGGGAAAGGGTGGCAGGGGGTGTCCCTGGGGGC
This sequence comes from Pleurodeles waltl, assembly GCF_031143425.1. Classification (NCBI taxonomy): domain Eukaryota; kingdom Metazoa; phylum Chordata; class Amphibia; order Caudata; family Salamandridae; genus Pleurodeles; species Pleurodeles waltl. Next base: position 251,902,719 of record NC_090443.1, read on the forward strand.
ATGGGAGGGCACCTCTGGGCTCCTTCCGAGCCCACAGGTCCCTTAACGCCTGCCCTGACCAGGCATTAAAAAATGACGCAAAAGCGGCTGGACGTCATTTTTTAAGGCCCGCCCACTCCCGTGCGTCATTTTAAATAACGGGAGTTTAAATAAGGCGCACATGCCTTAGAGTCATTTTTTAGAAGGGAACGCCTACCTTGCATATCATTAACGCAAGGTAGGTGTCCACGCTAAAAAATGACGCAAACTCCAAGATCTTTGGCGCTAGACGGGTCTAACGCCAAAGTATAAATATGGAGTTAGCTTTGCGTCGGATTTGCGTAACAAAAAAAAGACGCAAATCCGGCGCAAACAGAGTATAAATATGCCCCTAAGTCTTTTTGGCCCTGAGACTTCAGGAACAGGAGGCGAGCTCAATCCAAGCCCTTGGAGAGTACTTTTCAGCAGAGCCAGAGGCAAGCAAGGCAGCAGAGCAACAGCACGGCAGCAGTCCTTTACAGCAAAGCAGTCCAGGTGAGTCCTTTGGGCAGCCGGGCAGCTTCTCTTGGCAGGTTGCAGGTTCTGGTGCAGAATGTCTTCCCAAGAAGTGTCTCATTTGGTAGAGTCAGGCCACTGTCCTTTGAAATGTAAGTATCAGGCCCTCCACCCTTCCAGCCCAGGAAGACCCCTTCAGTATATGCAGATGTGTGCAGGTGTGACTGAGCATCCTGTGTTTGTGGTTGTCTGGGTGGAACGAACAAGGGAGCTGTCAACCACCAGCCCAGCCAACACATGGATTGGAGACAGGCTGTAAGGCACAGAAGGATTTTAAGTGCAGAGAAATGCTCACTTTCTAAAAGAAAAACAACAGATGATGGACGGAATGCATAGAAAATCAAAAATTCACCCCCAGTCATACATCTGGGTTTAATCCATCAGTTTTTTTGCTTGCCATTCCATTCCAGTTTGGACCCAGCCATATGCAAATCAGTCTTGACCCTGGGGAACAGTCCAGCCCAAACCGCCAGGCCAGGTCCTTCCTGGACCAGAAACAAGCATCCTGGGACAGGTTTCAGGGTATTACCCTTCATCAGCCAGGCTAGCTTGAATCTGGTGGCATAGCAATCACAGGACCCACGTCTGGGCATACCCTTCCCACTTGGGGCGACAAATGCAAAAACAGCAGATGATGGACGGAATGCAGAGCAAATCAAATGTGGCATTTCTAAAATAGTAATATTAAATCCAACCTCATCATTCAGCATGATTTTGTATTACCATTCTGGCCCTACTAAATATGACCTGTTTACCCCTTTCTAATCAGAATCTACCACTCAAACAGTTTATGATTTTAGCCCTAATGTTAGCCTTTGAAAGGAGCAGGCCTAACAGCAGTGGAAAACAAATTTAAGAGTTTCCACTACCAGGTATGTAAAACACACAGATATATGTCCTGCCTTTTACCTACACAGCACCCTTTCCTCTGGGTTACCTATGGCCTTCCTGAGGGGTGACTTATATGTAGAAAAAGGGGGGTTAAAGGCTTAGCAAGTACTTCTAAATGCCAAGTCAAAGTGGCAGTGAAACTGCACACACAGGTTTTACAATGGCAGGTCTGAGACATGGTTAAGGGGATACTTAGGTGGGTGGCACAATCAGTGTGCAGGCCCTTTAGTAGCATTTAATTTACAGGCCTGGGGCCCATGCAGTGCAATTTACTAGGGTCTTACAAGTAAATTAAATATGCCAATTGGGTATGAGCCAATGTCACCATGTTTTATGGAGATAGCATTTGCACTTTATCACTAGATAGCAGTAGTAAAGTGCTCAGAGTCCTAAAACCAGCAAAAACAGTGTAAAAAAAGTGGAGGGATGAAGGCAAAATGTTAGGGGTGACCATCCTAAGGCTGTCAAGTCTAACATATGTTATATGTTGTTGCCATATGTCTACATATATGTCACTGTGAGTGGATGTGTGAGTGTTTGTTTCGGTGTGTGCGGTTGTGTGAGTAGCTCTATGGGTTTGTCAGTGGCTGCAATACTAGTTTTGGGGGTCTGTGAGCAGATGTGTGAGTGGCTGTGTGGGCCTGTTAGGAGGTGCAGTACTGGTTTTGTAGGTGTATGAATGGATGTGTGAGTGTGTGAATGAATGGGTGTATGTGTGTGCATGGGACCTTAAGTGGGTGTGTGAGTGTGTGAATGGGCATGTGAGTGGGTGTGTACATGGTGGTATGGGTCTGTAAGTGGCTGCTGTAATCGTTTTGTGGGTGTGTGAATGTGTGTGACTGCATGTGTGAATGGCTATGTGGGTCTGTCAGGAGGTGCAGTAGTGGTTTTGTAATTGTACGAATGGGTATCTAAGTGTGTGAATGAGTATGTGTGTGCATGACTGGGAGTGTGAGTGGGTGTGTTTGTGTGTGAAAGGGTGTGTGAGTGGGTGTGTGAGTTTGTGAATAGATGTGTGAGTCTGTGTTGAAGTGGCTGGGTGGGTTTGTGAGGAGGTGCAGTAGTGTTTTTGTGGGTATGTGTGTGGATGTGTGTATTACTGGGTCTATGACTGTGCAAATGGGTTTATGACTGTGTGTGTAAGTGGCTGTGTGGGTCTGTGAGTAGGTGTTGTAGTGGTTTTGTGGGTCTGTCAGTGTGTGTGTGAGTGTGTGAATGGGTGTGTGATTGGGTGTGTGATTGGCTGTGTTAGTCTGTCCAGAGGTGTGGTAGTGGTGTTGTAGGTGTATGAGTGGATGTGTGAGTGGGTGAATGAGTGTGTGAGTGTGTGTATGTGTGAATGGTGAGTGGGTGTGTCAGTGTGCAAATGGGTGTGTAAGTGTGTGAATAGGTATGTGATTGGGGGTGTGAGTGTATGAATGGGTGTGTGACTGTGTGAATGGATGTGTCAATGGGTGTGTAAGTGGCTGTGGGGGTCCATGAGTGGGTGTTGTAGTGGTTTTGTGGATCTGTGAGTGAGTGTGTGAGTGTTTGATTGGGTAAGTGACTGGGTGTGGGTGGCTCTGTTGGTCTGTCAGAAGGTGCAGTAGTGGTTTTGTAGGTGAATGAGCAGATGTGTGAGTGTGTAAAATAGCGAGTGAGTGGATGTGTGTGTGAATGGGAGCATGAATGGGAATGTGAATGGGTGTGTGAGTGGGTGTCTCAGTGTTTGAACAGAGGTGTTAGAGGGTGTGTGAGTGTGTGAATGGGTGTGTGAGTGAGTTTCTGAGTTGCTGTGTGGATCTTCGAGGAGCTGCAGTAGTGGTTTTGTGGGTGTGTGCTTGGGTGTGTGAGTGGGTGTGTTGATATCTGAGTGGATGTGAGAGTGGTTGTATGAGTGTGTGAATGGTTGTCTGAGTGGCTGTGTGGTTGTGTCAGTAGGAGGAGCTACCAAAGTAACTTTGTGGGTGTGTGTGAGTGGGGTATGAGTGCCTGTGTGTATCTCTGAGAGGGTGTGAAAGTGGGTGTTTGTGTGTTTATTAGTGGGTGTCAGAGTATCTGTGTGGGTGCCTCAGTAGTTGTGAAAGTGACTCTATCGCTGTTTTAGTGGAGATGTAAATGTCTGTGTGGGTGTAAATGGGTGTGTGAGTCAATGTGTGAGTGGCTGTGTAGGTAGGTGAGTGAGTGTGGGAGTAGCTGTATGGGTGTGAATAGGTGTTGGAGGTGATGTGTTCTGGTTGGCTGATGCTGGGCCTTAACCAGGCAGAACTCACCACTCCCATTAGGTGTGGGTAATTACACTCATTGTATAATCTGCAATCACCCCTGGGTAGCTTGACCCCGAGCAGTCAGGCTTATCACAAGGGCAATGTGTAAAGCAATGGCACCGCAATACCACACAAAAATTGCGTTGAGCATCACAAAAGAGGCTTCACATGAGAAGTATGTAAATAAGTTTTGTACTCAACACACATTAATTAACACAGCATGAATAACATGTAACTCTGGGCAGGAATCCCCAGTTGAAGCAACACTAGCAGGACTAGGTACAACTGTGTTAAAACGACATTTGCAGTATGCACTTGTGAGAAAAATAATACATTCCTGCCCAGCACATACATGAGGTGCCGAACGTTGTCAGCACAAAACTTACCCTAGTGATTACCACAGCTCAGTTATACCCACTCCTTGGGTGCACCCTGGTTCACAACAATAGCAGTAATATGCACATACAGAACAATTCAGCACTTTAAATTAGCTCAGCTGCCTGGGTCACTCAGGCAAACTCTTTGGTTAACCGTGAAATTCCTCTGGCAAGAATTAATGTGTCTGACAACACAGTTGTACGGTGTAACAATCAACTGCAATTGCTCCCACACACACTCTGCACTGCCAAACAGTGCCATTGATATAACATGGCTCTTAAATTACGCATTTGCATACACTCACTCCCAGCACTTGTACGGTGCACTGTTTTCCAGCAGGTTAGCTGTCACTGTGATCCCAGACCCCCCCTTTGGCCCCAAACCCTTCCGCCACCCTCCAACTGTCCCTACCGCAACACCTCCCAGTATCAGAAGATGCGAACAGCCTGGGGGGAAAGGAAGAGATGCCAGCGAAGCAGATAATAGTCAACAAATGGAGGAATAACCACCGGTCGGGAAGTTCACTAAGAGGTCTATGCAGCATGCCTTCAGGCACAGGCCCAAGCCCACAAAGCAGGGGAAGAGTGTTATTGGGAACACACACTGGTCACAGTGGGGACCAGCAGAGCCAGGAACTCTCATGCACAATAGTTATGAAAACCCACACCTCCCTGGGAGGAGGCGCAGCGTTTGGGGTGGGATGACTTGAGAAGCCCCTGACGGTCCCGGCTGCACATAAAGAGATACCAATCCACAACTCCCTGAATGGAGGCACTATGTCAGGTGTGCAATGACTTGAGTCACACTGGATGATTACGATCACAAAAACAAAGTGCTCAAATGCTGCACCTCCCTGAAATGAAGCACCTATGTCTGGTGCATGATGACTTGAGTCACACCAGATACCTCCAATCACAAACACAACATGTTCAATGTCGTGCCTCCCTGGAATGAGGGACAACGTCTGGGAAGTGCTGACTTGATTTGTACCAAACAAACCCGATTGCCAACACAAAGTGCTAAATGTCATACCTCCCTGGAGTGAGGCAGAACGTCTGGTGCGTGATGACCTGAGTCACACCTGACAATCCCTGAGCAGACACACAAAGTTTTGTGCCTCAATGTTCGTGCAAGTTTCGTGCCTCAATGGAATAAGGCACAACATCTGGTGCACAATGACTTGAGTCACACCAGACGATCCGGCTACACATATAACGTAAGTTCAGTGGGGACACCCAAGGTAGGATATAGTACTTCTCCTAGGACACCCACACCACCGAGGACCGTCCCCTTCGACACAGACACCGCACACAATGTGCCTGAAGTTGCATGAGAGAAATGAGATGCACTCGACAAAGGCGAGCCACGCGGGTCCCACACCAGTGAATCTGCTCACAACAAACCAGTCACTTATGCGTGTCATGGCCCCACAATGAAGGAACACACTCCTTTAAATGCGGATGTTGGAAAGTAGGGTTGTCCCTAAACCTTTTGCTTCTGACCTCCTGTTTTGGTCATGTGCTGAATTTTGTTTTTGCTGGTTTTAGGACTCTGAACACTTTACCATTGCTGACCAGTGCTAAAGTGCAATTGGTCTCTGTCTAAATGGTATTGGTGATTGATTTAACAATGTGTGGCATATTTGATTTACCAGTAAGTCCCTAGTATAGTGCACCAGGTGTGCCCAGGGGCTGTTAATAAAATGCTACTTGTGGGCCTGCAGCTCTGATTGTGCCATCTCACATGAGTAGCCCTGCAAGCATGCTTCAGACCTGCCTTTGTGTACACTTTTAAACTGCCAATTCAACCTGGCAAGTGCACATACTTACCAGGCCTTAACCTTCCATTTTACTACATGTAAGTCACCCCTAATTCACCCCTAAGGCAGGACCAAGGCAGCCCCATGGGCAGGGTTCAGTGCATTTAAAAGGCAGGACATGTACTGTTGTGTTTTACATGTCCTGATAGTGAAATACTGCTACATTCAGTTTTCACTATTGCAAGGGCTATCTCTCCCATACAGTAACATGATGATTGCCTTGCCTTGAAATATCCTTTGAGTGTAATTTCCCATTAGAAGCAAATAGAGAAATGGAGTTTGTGGTCTCTGAAGTCACAATTTAAAAAGGCATCTCTTGATGAAGCTGTTTTTTTAATTGTAAATTGTAAATTGTAAGGTTACCAAGGGTAGGTCGCTCCCCCTGCCGCTGCAGCTCCTCCAGCTCCTCCAGGTTCCTGAGACCACCCAGCTACCTCACAGTAAGTACCCCCACCTCCCAGCCCCTCGCCCTGCCCCGCGCTACTCACCCTCTCTCCTGCTCCTGCTCCTGCTTCTTTACTTCCTCTCTGTTCTTCCTCCTCGCTCCTCTTCTGTAATCTTCTTCTGTACTCTTCTTTTCCCCGTCTTCTCTCTTCATCTGTGTGCTTCTCAGCCTCTCCTGTCGCCTCTCTTCTTCTTCATCTTCTTCTGTGGTCTTCTGCCTTCTGTTCTTCGTCTTCTGTATCTTCTTCTGTGATCTTCTGTCTTCTGCTTCTTCGTCCTCTGTCTTCTGTCTTCTGTTCTTCATCTTCTGTCTTCTGTTCTTCTGTTCTTCTGTTCTTCTGTTCTTCTGTCTTCTGTTCTTCTGTTTTCTTCGTCCTCCGTCTTCTGTTCTTCCTGCGCCTGCCCTCCTGCTCCTGTCTCATCTATCTCCCTCACTCGCCTCCCCCTCTCTATCACCCCTATCTACCCCGTTCGCTATCTGCCTCCCTCACTCCTCCTATCTACCAATCTATCTATCTCTCTATCTCACTATCTTTCTCCCTCACTCACCACCTATCTACCTATTTCTCTAGCTCTCCACCTAATTCTCTACCTCTCCCCCCTCCCGCCACCCCCTCTGTTACCTATCTTCCTATCCTCTCACTCTACCTCTCACCCTCACCCACCTCTACAACCCCCCTCCCCTATCTTCCCAACCCTACTCCTATCTCTCTCCCTAATCTCCTAATCTCCTAAACTTCCTAACACTCACCCCCCTCCACCCTTAAACCCCCCTCCCCCAGCTCTTCTCACTCTACCTGTCCCCCCTCCCTCCCGCTTTCCCGCCGCGACCTCCTGCACGCCCCGCCCCCCAGCTCCTATTCGCCCCCAGCTGACCCCTCCCCCCCTCCTCCCTCTTATGGCGGGCGCTGCGCGACAGTGGTAGCGACCCTTGACCCAAGGGTAGGTCGCTCCCCCTGCCGCTGCAGCTCCTCCAGGTTCCTGAGACCGCCCAGCTACCTCACAGTAAGTACGCCCCTCCCAGCCCCTCGCCCTGCCCGCGCTACTCACCCTCTCTCTTGCTCCTGCTTCTTTACTTCCTCTCTGTTCTTCCTCCTCGCTCCTCTTCTGTAATCTTCTTCTGTACTCTTCTTTTCCCCGTCTTCTCTCTTCATCTGTGTGCTTCTCAGTTTCTCCTGTCGCCTCTCTTCTTCTTCATCTTCTTCTGTGGTCTTCTGCCTTCTGTTCTTCATCTTCTGTATCTTCTTCTGTGATCTTCTGTCTTCTGCTTCTTCGTCCTCTGTCTTCTGTCTTCTGTTCTTCATCTTCTGTCTTCTGTTCTTCTGCTCTTCTGTCTCCTGTTCTTCTGTTCTTCTGTTCTTCTGTTCTTCTGTTCTTCTGTCTTCTGTTCTTCTGTTCTTCTGTCTTCTGTTCTTCTGTCTTCTGTTCTTCTGTTTTCTTCGTCCTCCGTCTTCTGTTCTTCCCGCGCCTGCCCTCCTGCTCCTGTCTCATCTCTCTCCCTCACTCGCCTCCCCCTCTCTATCACCCCTATCTACCCTGTTCGCTATCTGCCTCCCTCACTCCTCCTATCTACCAATCTACCTATCTCTCTATCTCACTATCTATCTCCCTCACTCACCACCTATCTACCTATTTCTCTAGCTCTCCACCTAATTCTCTACCTCTCCCCCCTCCCGCCACCCCCTCTGTTACCTATCTTCCTATCCTCTCACTCTACCTCTCACCCTCACCCACCTCTACAACCCCCCCTCCCCCATCTTCCCAACCCTACTCCTATCTCTCTCCCTAATCTCCTAAACTTCCTAACACTCACCCCCCTCCACCCTTAAACCCCCCTCCCCCAGCTCTTCTCACTCTACCTGTCCCCCCTCCCTCCCGCTTTCCCGCCGCGACCTCCTGCACGCCCCCGCCCCCCTGCTCCTATTCGCCCCCAGCTGACCCCTCCCCCCCTCCTCCCTCTTATGGCGGGCACTGTGCGACAGTGGTAGCGACCCTTGACCCAAGGGTAGGTCGCTCCCCCTGCAGCTCCTCCAGGTTCCTGAGACCGCCCAGCTACCTCACAGTAAGTACCCCCCCTCCCAGCCCCTCGCCCTGCCCACGCTACTCACCCTCTCTCTTGCTCCTGCTTCTTTACTTCCTCTCTGTTCTTCCTCCTCGCTCCTCTTCTGTAATCTTCTTCTGTACTCTTCTTTTCCCCGTCTTCTCTCTTCATCTGTGTGCTTCTCAGTTTCTCCTGTCGCCTCTCTTCTTCTTCATCTTCTTCTGTGGTCTTCTGCCTTCTGTTCTTCATCTTCTGTATCTTCTTCTGTGATCTTCTGTCTTCTGCTTCTTCGTCCTCTGTCTTCTGTCTTCTGTTCTTCATCTTCTGTCTTCTGTTCTTCTGCTCTTCTGTCTCCTGTTCTTCTGTTCTTCTGTCTTCTGTTCTTCTGTTCTTCTGTCTTCTGTTCTTCTGTTCTTCTGTCTTCTGTTCTTCTGTCTTCTGTTCTTCTGTTTTCTTCGTCCTCCGTCTTCTGTTCTTCCCGCGCCTGCCCTCCTGCTCCTGTCTCATCTCTCTCCCTCACTCGCCTCCCCCTCTCTATCACCCCTATCTACCCCGTTCGCTATCTGCCTCCCTCACTCCTCCTATCTACCAATCTACCTATCTCTCTATCTCACTATCTATCTCCCTCACTCACCACCTATCTACCTATTTCTCTAGCTCTCCACCTAATTCTCTACCTCTCCCCCCTCCCGCCACCCCCTCTGTTACCTATCTTCCTATCCTCTCACTCTACCTCTCACCCTCACCCACCTCTACAACCCCCCTCCCCTATCTTCCCAACCCTACTCCTATCTCTCTCCCTAATCTCCTAAACTTCCTAACACTCACCCCCCTCCACCCTTAAACCCCCTTCCCCCAGCTCTTCTCCCTCTACCTGTCCCCCCTCCCTCCCGCTATCCCGCCGCGACCTCCTGCACGCCCCCACCCCCCAGCTCCCATTCGCCCAAAGCTGACCCCTCCCCCCTCCTCCCTCTTATGGCGGCCGCTGCGTGACCGTGCTGCTGGCGCGCCGGAGGCGTACCAGAGGCAAGCCCGTCTGCGCCCGTCCGCGCCTGGCCCGCGCCCAGCGCCACGACCCCTGGTCCCCAGCTCTCCCAAACCCCACTGCTCCGCTACGACCCCACCACCCTTCACGCCCTCAACCCAGGGCGCTCCAACACCTGCTTCCAAGCTCACCCCAAACGCACCCATGGTCCATTCGCCTGCAACTCCTGCAAACGCATCTTCCACCTCGCAACTACCTCGACCACCAGCCCACGTGCCATCAACCACCTCAAGTGCATCCTGGTCAACGCTCGATCTGTCCACAAGCACGCCGTTGAACTCTGGGACCTCCTGGACTCCACAGCACCGGACGTCACCTTCATCACGGAGACCTGGTTGAACGCCTCCTCGGCCCCAGACATCGCCACTGCCATCCCCGAAGGCTACAAGATTTCCAGAAAAGACCGCACCAACCAAGTAGGTGGAGGTATTGCCATTGTCTTCAAAGACTCCATCAGCGTCACCACCTCCACCGAAGACACCCCTCTCGCCACTGAACATCTGCATTTTCAGATTCGCACCGACCCCATGACCACCCTCAGAGGATCCCTCCTCTACCGTCCCCCCGGACCGCGCGCCCCTTTCAGCGACTCCATCGCCGACTTCATCTCCCCGCACGCCCTCGCCTCACTGGACTACATCCTCCTAGGCGACCTCAACTTCCATCTGGAACAAAATAACGACCCCAACACCACCGCCCTGCTCGACAACCTTGCCAACCTCGGCCTCAAGCAACTGGTGAACATCGCCACCCACATCGCCGGACACACGCTTGACCCTATCTTCTCCACCAGCAAACACGTCTCCTTCAGCCACACCTCTGCTCTACACTGGACCGACCACAGCTGTGTCCATTTCACATTCCGAAGCGAGACCCACCACCTCTGCACTCAACCCATCCCTCGTCGACAGTGGAACAAAATCCCCGAAGAGCAACTCTTCTCCGCACTCGCCGTCAACCAACCTACCCTCACCACCGACCCCAACGACGCAGCCCTCAGCCTCTCGAACTGGATGTCCAACTGCGCAGACAACCTTGCTCCCCTCAGACGCACGCATCAACAGGCCATCACCAAAAAACCTCTCTGGTTCTCTGACACCCTCAAAGAATCAAAGAAAACATGTCGCGCCCTCGAGAAGGCCTGGCGCAAGGACCACACCGCCGACAACATGACCGCCCTCAAAAACGCAACCCGCGAACACCACCACCTGATCCGCGCAGCCAAAAGGAACTTTTTCACCGACAGACTGGACAAAAACAGCCACAACAGCAGAGAACTTTTCAGCATCGTCAAAGAGTTCTCCAACGCCAACGCCGTCACGCCCTCACAAGACTCCTGCAACTCCCTTGCCACCTTCTTCCATCGCAAGATCAGCGACATCCACGACAGCTTCGGACACCAGACCCTACCAAGCATCACCGAACCCACACCCGAGGCCATCACCCTCAACGCCTGGACCCACGTCAACACTGAAGAAACCAAAACCACCATGAACTCTATCCACTCCGGCGCCCCATCGGATCCCTGCCCTCACTTCATCTTCAATAAAGCCGACGACATCATCGCCCCGCACCTCCAGGCCGTCATCAACTCTTCATTTTCTTCTGCTACCTTCCCCGAAAGCTGGAAACACGTCGAAGTCAACACCCTACTAAAGAAACCTATGGCTGACCCTAGCGACCTGAAAAACTTCCGCCCCATCAAGCTCCTCCCCTTCCCTGCCAAGGTAATAGAGAAGACTGTCAACAAACAGCTTACCACCTTCCTGGAAGACAACAACCTGCTCGACCCCTCACAAACCGGATTCCGAACCAACCACAGCACTGAAACCGCCCTCATCTCAGTCACAGACGACATCAGAACCCTGATGGACAACGGTGAAACAGTCGCCCTCATCCTCCTCGACCTCTCGGCTGCCTTCGACACCGTCTGTCACCGCAGCCTAATAACCCGCCTCCGCTCCACCGGGATCCAAGGACAGGCCCTGGACTGGATTGCCTCCTTCCTCTCAAACCGCTCTCAAAGAGTTTACCTCCCACCGTTTCGCTCAGACCCCACCGAGATCATCTGCGGCGTACCTCAAGGCTCATCGCTCAGCCCGACACTCTTCAATGTCTACATGAGCCCCCTCGCTGACATCGTACGCAAGCACGACATCATCATCACCTCTTATGCCGACGACACCTAACTTATACTCTCCCTCACGAAGGACCCCGCCAGCGCCAAGACCAACCTACAAGAGGGCATGAAGGACGTCGCAGATTGGATGAGGCTCAGCCGCCTAAAGCTGAACTCTGACAAAACGGAGGTCCTCATCCTCGGCAACACCCCGTCCGCTTGGGATGACTCCTGGTGGCCCACGGCCCTTGGCACCACACCGACCCCCTCAGACCACGCCCGCAACCTCGGCTTCATCTTGGACCCTCTTCTCACCATGACCAACAAGTCAACGCCGTGTTCTCTGCCTGCTTCCTCACCCTCCGCATGCTCCGCAAGATCTTCCGCTGGATCCCCGCCGACACTAGAAAAACCGTGACCCATGCCCTTGTCACGAGCCACCTGGACTACGGCAACACCCTCTATGCTGGGACCACCGCTAAACTCCCAAAACGCCTGCAACGTATTCAAAACGCCTCAGCCCACCTCATCCTCGACGTACCCCTCAACAGCCACATCTCCGCACACCTGAGACACCAGCATTGGCTCCCAGTCAGCAAAAGGATCACCTTCCGACTTCTCACCCACGCACACAAAGCCCTCCACAACAAGGGACCGGAATACCTCAACCATCGCCTCAGCTTCTACGCCCCCACCCGTCGCCTCCGTTTCTCTGGCCTCGCGCTCGCTGCCGTCCCTCGCATGTGCCACTCCACGGCGGGTGGGAGGTCCTTCCCCTTCCTGGCAGCCAAGACCTGGAACACCCTCCCCACCAGCCTCAGGACCAATCCGCATTCCGGAGACTCCTCAAAACCTGGCTTTTCGAGCAGCAGTAACCCCCCCTTCCCCCTAGCGCCTTGAGACCCGCATGGGTGAGTAGCGCGCTTTATAAATGTTAATGATTTGATTTGAAGTTTGAAAATACCACTTATAAAGAGTGGGTGTTTTCTTGCTTAACCATTTTGTGCCCCTGTCTGTCTGTGGAATACACGTCTGGGTCAGGATGACAGGTGGGCTGTTTGTGAATTTACTCTAGACAGTAAAGGGAGCTGAGGTGTGTTGTGCATATCCTAATTGGTCTTCCTGAGGTGGAGTGGTGGGAGGAGCTGACACTTGTACCTGAATAGGACAGTGTCTAACCTTACATAATGCATTCCCCAAACCCCTGGAGTGTGTCTGGGGCCAGGACAGGAATGGCAGGGTCTTGTGCACTACAAATACTTTTCTTTGAAGGCAGAAACAGGTATAAGAACTGGACCTCTGACTGCACAAACTTAGAATCCTTCTGGAGTGAGGACATTCTGCAAGGAAGAAGAGCTGCCACTTTGCCTGTTGCTTTGCTGTGCTGGCCTGAGGCTTGATGCTTCGGTCTTGGAAGGGAAAGGACTGGACTTTGCTTTCTACATCCTGCTTCCAAAGGATCTCCAGGGGCTTGGACTGAGCTTCCCTCTTGTTAAGAAGTCTTAGGGACATCAAATACTTCATTTGCCAGCACCTGGGCTCTCTTCTTGAGAGTCCTGAATTACCAAGTGGTGCCAAATTCAGTTCCTGAGCCCTTGAGAGTGAATTCTGGTGTAACCAAGAATAAATAAGCACATCGACTCCAGAGAGACTTTGGACCTTTGTCCGTATCTGCGCCTCTGCCTGCACTGGACCCGTGGTCCCCACAGAGTGTAATGACCGCAACAGACACCACATGCCTGATGCCACCACAATGTCTCCAAAGTCCCATCACAGAGTGAGTCCCGAGTGCTGTGTCCCCGATGTCCGTGACACCTGACTCTGACTTTGCCGCAGCACCTGTGGCCCTGTTGTGTGGTCACAAATTTGATGCCTTACATCTTCACCTGCTGGATAAATGGACTCTGCCTTGATGTAAGGAACTGACACCTTGCTACCGATGCAGCATCAACTTCCCTGCACCCACAAGGAAGTGATGCCTCACCTTCCCTGCCTAGCAGTAAGGAACCAACACCTTACCTCCACGGTAGCCATAAGGAACCAATGCTGCACTTGTCCAGCAACGCCTCCCCTACCCAGTTCCCTGCATTGTCTTTGTTTCCTCGGTTTCCAAGGTACTGTACCAGGGGTCTGCGCATCTCCATGACCGACCAGAACTTCATCATATGTGGTGCCAGACTGTTGGGAACGACTCCCTCAAGACGTTGTGACATCCCCATTTAGAGCTATTGTGTCTCTTAGTGCTAGGCTAAGATTTATATTTTGAAACTTCGTATCTTTGCTTGTGCATAATCGATTTTTGTCACTTTGCTCTTGTTTTACCCAGAAAAATATTGTCTATTTTTCTAAACTGGTGTGAAGTACTTTTGTGGCATTTTCACTGTTACTGTGTGTGTACAAATGCTATTCATGTTGCCTCTGAAATAAGATTAAGGCCCATATTTATACTTTTTGACGAAAAGCTGCGCTGGCGCAGTTTTGCGTCAAAAATATTACCGCCGACTAACACCATTTCTGTGCACTGTGCGGGCGTCAAATTTATAATGTCCGGCGGCACAAACCACAGGTTTAAGTAATTTTTTTTTAAGCACACCGCAGCGTTAAGTCGTAAAGCAAAATGACGTTAATGCGGCGGAAATGACTGTGGGTCGATTTACGACACCGCACACCGGATATGCGGCGTTTTTTGACGCAATAGAGTCAAAATTCCCTACAAACACAGCCATTTCAGCAAAGGAGAGCCAAAATGGATCCCAGATGCCTGTACAGACCCCAGGAAGATGACAACAGACCAGGAACCAGTCAGGAGGACCCACACAAGACCCAGGACAGTTTTAAGAAAAAAAGGAAGTGTTGCTTCAGTGCAGAGGAACAGGAAATTCTGGTGAAAGAGGTTACAGAACACAACCACCAACTGTTTGTCACCTCAAAGTTGCCAATCAGTAGGAGAGAGGCTATATGCCAACAAATTGTTGATAAGATTAACAGTGTGGCAGAAGTACGCAGAACAGTCATTAAGTGCAAGAAACGCTGGCAAGCGCGGGACCAAGGAAAAGATGGCCAGGAACAGGAAGGCAGCACGGCAGACTGGAGGTGGGAGTCCAGCATACCAGGAGGCCCTGGACCACATGGAGGAGATGGTGGCAGCCATCATCCCTGAGGAGATCGTCACAGGGATTCAAGGACAGGACAGCGCAGACTACCAGGAGACAACACACATGCAGGGTAAGTCGCATGGGGAATAAAAATGCACTAATGTCAACTGTAAGCAGGGGGGGATACCAACCACAAATTGCATGGAAGTCATCATATACATGTAGTGGCATGGGTAAAGGGGTATGGCATGGGGGCTTGGCCTGCACAGAGAGAAGCTGGGGCACACCATTACACTACACCAACAACAGTCCCATGGGGGCATGCCGCCATGCCAACGATGGAGCAAAGGTGAAGCCACACCAGGAGGGAAGGGCACAACGTCAAACTGACATCCCGGCACACGTCATCCACTATACCCCCTACATTAACTAGGGCCCAATTAACAACCTCTAGCCATACCAACAACTGGAAAGTAACAGTGACAACAGTTGCCACTACCACCTCTGCTGTGTGTGCTGGTCAAGTAGCCAATGGCAGTAACGTCCCCATGGATCATACACACCTAAATTAGTGGGTTGAGGATGACAACTTCAACAATTCCCTGAAACAAGACAAAGGCTCCAGTCCTGTCAAATGTGAATGCCCATAGTTGCCGCAAACATCAGCCAATGTCATCAACAGTAGGAGCTACACAGCACTAAGGACACACCCATGCTGCATATGCCAGGGTCCATCCTGTGCCTGGGTCACAATGCAACATCCCAAATGGCATACTGCTCAGACAACAGCATTGAGGGGGAGGACACATGTAACTGTTCACTGAAATACACCTGCACAGTCAGAGGAGGAAATAGGACACTGCTACGACTATCAGGGCAATCCAATGTACCACACATTCCCCAACATCAGCTGTACACATTACCAATGCTAACATCCATATCGTGCCATAACTATGCTATGCATAGGATACGCTACATGTCAACTGCATATAAGTGGATGTGAAAGATCAGAGACTAGGGCAGGTCCAGATTGTTAAGTGTGCTGCTAGTGCCATCAGAGCACCCAGTGAAAGGCCTCACCATGAGAATGGATGTAGACGGAGGCTTGAGTAGGACAAGAAGGTGGCAATTCACTATTTGGCCTAAAACAACACTAGAGGAGATGATGCCGACAAGTCTAATAACTTAATACAATACATGTGACATGCAGGTGGGCCATAGCCCTGGGAGAATGCCCATCTGAAAGACTGGAGCACTGAACAGGAAACAAGAGTGCAATGTGAATTCATCACAAGGCAGGCATGTCACATCACCAAAGCCACAACACAAACACACTAATTGTACCCTATTTCATTGCAGAGGATGATGGCTCTCCTGTTGATATGCCTGTCCAGGACTACCCTGATGACATGGATGACGCGCTGACAAACATCACCCAGCAGACCCTCCAAGATGTCCTTGGAACCCTCCAGACCCCACCTTCAGTCACAAGGAGGAGCTCAGAACAAGCAGCCATCACAGAGGACCCAACCACAACAGCAATTGTAAGACCTGCCAGCTCCAATACAGCTGAGGACTCAGACGACACAGGCACCAGCTTTGAGAGAACTGTAGTCGGAATACAGCGGGAGCTGGCCAAGGAAGTGCGGGTGGGGATGCAAACTATGGCAGCCATCCTAGAGGGGGTGCGTTCGTGCATGATGTCATCTGCAGATCAGGCAGCAGCCATGCAAGCCCTAACATCCATCCTGCAAGGACTACAACAAACTGTCAAGGAATTCACCACTGCAGTAAGGGAGTTCCCACAACACCTCGCACCCCAAACCTTCCACTGCATGCACGAATGCAATCATGACCCCCTCAGGGCTGACCTGGCTGCCTACCATCATGATGTGGCTGCTATTCTTAAGAAGCAGCAGATCCTCCTTGCAGCAGTACTGCCATCTCCGCTCTGTGTGCAGCTCAAGTAGCCAATGGCAGTAACATCCCCATGGATCATACACACCTAAATTAGAGGGTTCAGGATGACAACTTCAATAATCCCCTGAAACAAGACAAAGACTCCAGTCCTATCAAATGTGAATGTCCATAGTTGTCCCAAACTTCAGCCAATGTCATCCACATTAGGAGCTACACAGCATTAAGGTCACACCATGCTGCATATGTCAGGGTCCATCCTGTGCCTGGGTCACAATGCAACATCCCAAATGCCATACTACTCAGACAACAGCATTGAGGGGGAGGACACAGGTAACTGGTCACTGACATACACCTGCACAGTCAGAGGAGGAAATAGGACACTGCTACGACTATGAGGGAAATCCAATGTACCACACATTCCCTAACATCAGCTGTACACATTACCAATGCCAACATCCATATCGTGCCATAACAATGCTATGCATAGGATACGCCACATGTCAACTACATATAAGTGGATGTGAAAGATCAGAGACTGGGGCAGGTCCAGATTGTTAAGTGTGGTGCGAGTGCCATCAGAGCACCCAAAGCCAATGAAAGGTCTCACCATGAGAATGGATGTAGACGGAGGCCTGAGTAGGACAAGAAGGTGGCAATTCACTATTTGCCCTAAAACAACACTAGAGGAGATGATGCTGACAAGTCCAATAACTTAATACTATACATGTGACATGCAGGTGAGCCATAGGCCTGGGAGAATGCCCATCTGAAAGACTGGAGCAATGAACAGGAAACAAGATCACAATGTGAAATCATCACAAGGCAGGCATGTCACATCACAAATGCCACCACACACACACACTAATTGTACCCCATTTCATTTCAGAGGACAATGGATCTCCTGCGGATATGCCTGTCCCGGAATACCCTGATGACATGGATGACGAGCTGACAAACATTCCCCAGCAGACCATCATCCAAGATGTCCTTAGAACCCTCCAGACCCCACTTTCAGTCACAAGGAGGAGCACAGAACAAGCAGCCTTCGCAGAGGATCCACCCACCACCCCAATTGTAAGACCTGCCAGCTCCAATACAGCTGAGGACTCAGACGACACAGGCACCAGCTTTGAGAGAACTGTAGTTGGAGTACAGCGGGAGCTGGCCAAGGAGGTGCAGGTGGGGATGCAAACTATGGCAGCCAGCCTAGAGGGGGTGCGTTCGTGCATGATGTCATCTGCAGATCAGGCAGCAGGTATGCAAGCCCTAACATCCATCCTACAAGGACTACAAGAAACTGTCAAGGAATTCACCACTGCAATAAGGGAGTTGCCACAACACCTCGCACCCCAAACCTTCCACTAAATGTACAAAGGCAATCATGACCCCCTCAGGGCCGACCTGGCTGCCTACCATCGTGATGTGGCTGCTATTCTTAAGAATCAGCAGATCCTCCTTGCAGCAATACTGCCCTTAAGACCTTCACAGGTAGCAGCCACCGGGATGTCTGACTCCACGTCTTCTAACACTGAGGTGTGTGTTGCCCCTTCACAACCATCACCACCAGGAACAGAGGAGGCAACACACACATCAGAAGAAGAAGACATGGAACAGATCACCTTCACATGGAAAAGTACCCGGAAGCACTAGTCCCTGCCACATGGCCAACTATTACCAAGGTCCAGCGCTTTGTAACATGCCAGTCTTACAACAACTGTACTCAATGACTGTTCAGCAAACCACTGTTTATCTTGTCATCCTGCCCAGTGATTGTCTCTCACTTACTCATTGGCAAATCCTGTCTCTCTGCACTGTCTGACACATCACCCCAGCATGTAAAATGCATTTTCCTTTACCACTTGTGTAGGATCACAATGGAAGATGTCACTATAATGGACTCACAATCATGGACAATGTACATATAGCACTACAGCACCTTTCAATAAATAGCACTTCCACAACCACTTTGTCTCTGTGTAATGTGACACATCAACTGTGCAGTAGATAACTGAAATGTGTCTCCTGTCAAATTACGTAGCTTATCAATACAACTGTCCTGAAATTATGTAGTCAGATAACTTTGCACAGTGGCCTGGATTGCATCATACTCTGCCCTACCTGAGGGTAATATCTGATGAAAAGAGAAACCATACACCATCATGCTGTGTTGGACAGAATAATGCTTCCTCAAGGGATATCTAAGCCATCAAATAGTGGCAGCAAAATGTTGTCACCATGCAATACTAACACATATAACAGTGCCCACAAATCTAAGCAAACACTCAAAACACTGCATGAATGAAGGTGTCTGAGTTTCCATCCATATAAGTAATCATGCTGAACAGTGTCACAAATGATGTCTGTGAGTCATGAAGATGATACTACAAGAGTGCTTACGACCACTCAAGGGTGTCCTTGAACATCACACTGCAGTCAGACCTAAAACAGTTTCCCCAATACCAAATCTGTAAGCACTGTTTGTGACTTTGAAAACATACTTATTGAAAAAAACATGTTGGGATCCATATTAACTGTGATTGGTGGTTGCAATGAATGGTGGAATCTTTGCAAGGTAGCTCTGTGGTAGCTGCCAATCTTACAGCTTAGTTGGGATTTGTTCGTAGCATAGGACACAAATGTAATAGAACAAAATTCATGTACACTTATGCCAAGGCCCTAATCAACAAGCATTTAACACATACTCTAAAGGGTTCACTATAGATTTATTAAACTGTAATAACAGAAGAGGAAACTCAGGGAAAAGTCTTACCTACCCTAACTACTCATTACCCACAACTGTCCCTAACTAACCTAAGCTAAACTTACTTAAATCACATGTAACGAAATGTTCTAAACATCACCCCCCGCGCCCTTTATGAGACGGGACACATGGAGGATAACAGATACTAACCTAAACACATACTATCCTATACTAAACAAATATATATTTTTTTGTATTTATTTATATTTAATTTTTGTTTTTGTAAACACACAAGAACCCCAACATAGCCCTCACCCACCCACACACTCAAAAAGAAAAAATAGAAATAATCAGGACCCCCCACCCACTAACGCTAACTAAACTAACAGCCTATACTAACCTAACACTAAGTCCCCTGAGCCCACTAAGTATAAGAACAAGGAAAGAGGAGGGAGGGGATGGAATCATGTCAATTTAAAAAGTCTAGAGGTTGGCCCTCCAGAGGGTCTGCTTCATGGACCGCACACGCCTGTTCATATGGTGAACATCCCGGCTCAGGTGACTAATTTTGCCTAGGACACGGTCCATTTTTCGTTGCATTTCCTGAAAAGCTGCAGGGTCAACTTTAGCAGCTGGGGCGGTCTGGGTGCCAGCTGAGGACTTGTGTGGGTGTGTAGAGTCTATGCCTGTGGGCTGCCCTGAAGGTGTTCCACTGCTAGGGCCTGGAGCTATGCAGACGTTGGGACAACAGTCCCAGCTGTGGGTGGTGCCACCTGGGTGGAAGTGGTGGTTGTGCTGGTGGTGGCTGTGGTGGGCAAAGTAGGGCCACCCTGTGGGAAAGCCCTCCATGCTCCGGAAGCCCGTTCGTTCCTGTATCTTCGGGCCATCCATCTGAACCCCGACTCTACCAGCAGGAAATGCTGGTAACGCATTGCCTGCCTCTGGAACTCACGGACCTGGATGGGTGTCATGTTCGCAGCTGTGAAGACGTAACTGTATTGTGTGAAATGGCACAAGGAGTCAATCAGACAGTACATCTACTGTACTTGTAACAGCTCATATCATCATACAGATCATTGAATGTCCCTAAGGAAGTACATGGCAGGCAAGCCTACAAAGATCGTACACACATAGCACATGCCTGTGTTTGTTATAAACAACTAACAATTTCAAACAACATTGACACCCAGGAAGCTATAGAAAGCTGGAGATGTGTTTGGCTCTACACACACACCACAGGTAAGGTCTATCAACAAATAGGAGACAGCAAACCCTTGACCAATCCCAGCACCACACATGTCTGGAAATGCAGACCTTTGTCCACATCATATACTTCCAATAAGGCATGACTTACAACAGACACAGAGTTGCAAGAACACCCATGGTCATGATTTGCATGCACACCTAGGCCATTGCACTCAAGTGCCACATAGTTGTAGCACTACATGTGGAGCTACATGCTGCTAGGAAGTTCAACCTACAGTTTAATAAGTGCTTTGGTGAATAGGGAAGCAGAAGTGTATGAGTAAGCATTTTTCAGCCCCATTCTGGGAGAATGTGGGTCTGACAGGCAGACTAAATCTGAGATTATTTCCAGTGCGACTCTTGTTGATACAAGTGTTATCCACACGACTCACCCCAGTTCACATTGCGGGGCCTACAGGAATAACCTAGAATCCCTAGATAAAACAATAGGATAAGCATTGGCAAACTCCAAAATGCTTAGAAAATTAAATCCCACTCATGGAACAAGACAAATGATGGGCCAGCGCATCATATCTTGCTATGTGTTCAACACACAGGAGTCCATCACACATCACCAGCAAACACAACACATAACAGACATATCAACACTTAGTGTAGTTGTCGGGGTCCTCAAATGAAGCCACCTCACCCACAGTGTAGGGTGCCGGTCCACCTGTAAGGCATGGAAGGAAGAAATGTGCTCAAAATCTGTGCACTGACCAACAATTCCAAAGACATAAACTATGTGTAAGATGACCTAAGTAATTAAAGCCACTCAGACATGATGATACTGCATCCGATATAGCACGGCTAACTTGTACATAGCATGGGTCTCCTGTGGCAATTACACACATATCTGCACACATGCAGTGGCCCTAACTATCCTGTAGTGGCAAACATGCTCCGTCATAAGTGAGCAGACATAATAATGGCGTGTATTCGTCTCATCATGTGCATCCAAGAGAGACATCCAAAGCCTGGTTACTTGAGGACTGCATTACCAGTCAAACAGCCTATGTGGCCATGTTACATTTATGACACATAGGTACAATGTAGAAAGGGGCAGGGACTTTTGTAAGCTTCATGTTGTTGCAGTTTCTTCATTTGATGTGGCCCAGCTATGGTGATTTGCACCAACCTTAGAGATATGAACCCATGTGCATTCCATTGGCCTGCCATCCCTAAACGAAAGGTGGAACACCAAACACCAAATACCAGTGTAAGATGTTAGCTGAGGGCACCTTACACCTTTTCCCTATGTTTACAAATCCAGATCTGACATGTATCCAAAATGATGAAGGACCACAATAATCCCTAACATTCATAGAACTTCCAAAAACGCTTTCCTCACACACTCACCAGACACACATGAGACATATGTCTGTGCCACATTGCTATCATCAATTGACGTGAAGCCAGCACTCAATTTCTGCATCATGTAGTGTTTAGAAAGTCAGTCTAGCTATTGCGTCAACAAAGGTTGCCAATATTTTAGAAAATCTATACTTCACTGCCAAATGTGACCTATATAGACATGATTGGCTCCTATTTTGTGTTGCTGTCTGACACAAAGGCGGCACCAAATTACATTAAGCAAAAGTATTCTGTAATTTTGCAGAGCACGTGCTTCCTGACAGCTAGCAGTTGTGGTCCTTCACATAGTCCATCAATAACCCTGTATGTTTCCGAAGCATTCCACACAGTCAGCAACTTAGCCAGCAGATATTGTACAAATCATCTGATGTCACTGCAGAGCTTTTAATTGTGCACATTTACATGATTTGTACTCACCAACAGGGCCACCAATCACTATTCCCAGGTGGTCCAGCAGATCTTGCTCCCTGGTGATGAGGTCAACCCAGCGGTGCTTCAGCTGGTGGTCATTCCTCTGGCTCCCATACACACGCTGCAAGTGATGCAGGACCTTTCCCCACCGGATTTGTCGCGCCTCGGTGTGATACCCCTGTATCACCCTGCCTCAATCATGAGTGGGAGGAAATGGCACACCAGCCATATAAACCCCCCAAGCTCCTCCTCACCCATCCTGCCAAGACGTGGCCTACCCAACATCTTAGCACCGAAAAGGGGAAAAGTAGAAGTACAAAAAAAGTAAACTTAACAACTAAAAGAGCCGAACTATCCCCAAACTAGCAATACCCACAACAGACTCCCACAAACAACAAATACAATACAATACTGGAGAATTGTACACACAACACACTCAGACAGTATACAACAACAATATTTATTTCACAAACTAACAAGTAATGGAGCACACAGGAGACAAAAGCACAATTTCACTGGACAACACTCAGAACACAGCCACACAGTCTAGAAGAATCACAGACTGTGAAAGTGAAAGTACACCCACTGTACATAATCTATAAACAGGATATCCTATTACATCACTTCCTGCATAAAATGGCCGCCGTTTTTATCGGGATGCGTCATATTTTTTCATGCATACAGTATGTGTGTCATTTTCTTCGACGCGCGGGAGAAACAATTATGCCCCATCCATATATTTGTAAATAGTCTCAACACTTAACCAATTTTCAGGGCATTATGCGTCGTTTTTCGGGCATAAGCGTAATGTTTTGACGTGTATGCGTCAACATTTCAGGGCATGAACTGGTTTGGGGTATTTTTTCCATTTTAATGTAATGTTACATTTGGGACACAACTGAGATAGGCTGATTGCACCCACTTTGGTGTTGATGGTGTATGTTCACATGTGAGACATCATACTGCTGCGGACCATGACCCGCTACTTCCTTGACAGGACACCACAAATGACAAAGCATGCACCGGATAGATGGCAGACGCTTGTTCATGTCAATGGTCCGCAAGTTGGCCATCCCATGTCCTAGAATTTTGGGAACTGATTCCTAGGCACTTGTTGGTAAACCCACAGTGAGTCAGGCACATGCATAGACGAAGTGGGTACCATGTCATTGGCCCAGACAGCCAAAGGTGAACCACAAATGTAATATGACGCCACAGTAGTGGTCATATGACAGAGCCACCACTCTCCAGTGGCAGTGGTGTACCAGCAGACGAGGCAGCACCTGTCCACATATTTCCAGTGATCAATTTCACAGAGGTGTCTTGTTCATGTGTGTAGTCCAATGTTGATCCTGTATATTTTAAGGGGTGTATGTTGTCACAGTTACGTCCAGGTCTCATCATGAGTCAGTGGCAGCTATTCCTGTATCTACTGAGTAACCTTCGGAGATCAATGTGAGTAAAGTGGATGAGGACATGTGAACCTACATGGGGATGGTCCCACCCTGTCACTGAAGATGTGTAATGAGAATGTCAACAGGGCAACCTTGGTGTGCTGAGTGAGATAATGTCTCAGGTGTCATGTTCCGGCAAGTGTCATTACATCATTTGTACACAGGTTGGCCTGTGAAGTTCCCACTGCATCTGGGAACATCATAGTCTCTGTGTTGATTAATGTAGCAGCTATTCAGCATGCACAACCCATCAATATGTTGTGAGCAATGTGATTCAGCGTGTGAACTGTCAGGGTCCTAACATGTGTGGACTTTTCATGGACATTATCAGAGGTGGCTGGTTCTGCTTGGAGGCACTATACCCAATCCCTGCATACGGCCCTGGTACACTGTCACACTTTGTCGTTCATGCATACATGAGACCCAGACAAGGGATGGGCCATGATTTTGGTATTCAAATACAATTTTACTAATATGGTACAATTAAAAAGCAGATGGTGCTGTACAATGTATTTGGGTATGCATTGATGAAGCACATGACAAAATACCCTCTGAGGAATGAGAGGTTTGCTAACGCAAGTATGGTACATATGTAGCCACAAAGAACCTTTAGGGTAACGCACAGACAGGTGCCACTCAGTCTGACAGGATGCAGGGTAAATCTGGATCCAGCAATTTCACAAGGTACATAATCAGTGGTCAGACAAAGACAGGTCGGAGGAAGAACAAGACAGATGACATGGAAAACTGTGTATGTCCTGTGTTTTTGAAGGTGACACATAAACCCAAGGGCTGTGTTTCATGGCTTAATTACTAGCAATGCATATTGGTGTATTTGACAAAATTGAAACTTCTATGCTGTTCCAGGCAGCAGCAGGGGCAGTGCATGTTCAAATGGGTGGTGTGCATGAAGGTGATCACAGGTGTGTGCTGCATCAGTTTCTCACAAGTCATGTATGCAAGATTGAATTCAAATGGCCAACAGTACCTTTCACACGGGAAGCAATCTACAGGTGATAACAGGGCTTAGAAACTACAAGCCAGTGTATTTATTGACCTGATGTCCATGCAGTCAGATGTACTATGACAATGGCATAACATAGGAAAGGGTGTAGCACACGGTATTAGTATTGTTTGTCTGTGTGTGTAGAGGAGGGAATATCAGGGTAAACATATTACCATTCCAGGGACCTCTTCAGAAAGGTGGGTTGTGACCAGGAGCATGGGTGTGTCAGGAGTTAGGAAATGGGCTGGCATGTACATGGAATGTCATGTGCGCAATGCTTGTCATAGGTGTGGCACTTGTGCTGTCTATGTTCTGCTTATATGGAACTCTAGTCACAGATAGTCCTTGCAAAGATCGGTGCAGTTGGACTTACTGTCAAGGGTCTGGTCATACATTCCTGTTACCAATGCAATAGCACATCCACTGCCTCATGTATGAGGCTTGTTTTCCCCTTATTGAGTGATGGTGTCTTAGTTGTGTGCCATATGCTGCGATGAACCATGTTGCCAACATGTAAGTGTGAAATAGGTGTGGTCCTCTGCTATTACCCTTCAAAGGTGAAATGTACAGGATATATGTCATTTACAGTGTGTGTGTATGTGACTGTTGTATGATACGCATCACAATTGCTCTGGGATTTTCTGTGTCCTGATCAGTATATCAGCAATGCTCCATGAGGCTACACTCCTATTCTGATGGTTAGAGATAAAGGTTAGCAAAAATGATTAGCCAGACCATGATATGGTGATTATTATCGGTGTTTATTTACATGAGTTAATACAGTGGTGATGGTGATTAGTTTGAAAAGAAATTGTTCACGATATGTTGGCGCCTACGCATTCCAGCAGCCGTGTTTTGTTGTTCCCACTCATGTTGCAGGCCACCATCCTCCTCTTTCTCCTCTTCAGGCATGTGTGGCTCTGGTTCCAAGAGGGGAATGTTCCTTCTTATGCAAATGTTGTGCAGGATGGCACATGTTAGAATGATCTTACAGACCATTTCAGGGGAATATAGGAGGCTACCACCAGTGATGTTGAGGCACCTGAATCTCAACTTGAGGATGCTGAAGGTCGTCTTGACTATGCTGCGTGTCCTCCTATGTGCGTCATTTTAGGCACGCACTGCTGCAGTGCTTGGGTTGCCAAATGGTGTCATAATCCATGGTTGGATCCCACACCCCTGATCAGCTGAAAAAGAAAATGAATGGGATCATGTTGTTGTAGCTTGCCCCATTGAAATCACCTTGCATGGCAGTAGTTGTCTTGTGTTGTCTGTGACTCTTTTGTATTATAGTGTTCCTTCTTAGGCTTGTAGGATGTAACATCTGCATTGTGTTGTTTCCTTGGCTGAACGAGTGTTTAGCTGCCGGTTGTCAGCAGTATGTTTTGGGATTTGCAGTACAGTGTGCACTCCCTAGCATTGTGACTTGTGATACAGGTGTCCCTGTGTCTTCACTGGGGGTGAGATGATAGTTCCATACACAGATTAATTTTGACAGTGTTGTTAACACATTCACATCAATGTACCCTGGACATCCCATACCTTTAGACTTCTGCAATGGATTAATTTAAACATCATTGAGAAGCTTACATTTTGAAAGGTGACAATTAGGCAAACCACTCCAAACGTTGTGATCATTGAAGTCTTAACATTAGACTGTATACTAATTTCAGATGTGTGACAGGTTCACTGCAGACCTATGAAACATGTCACGTCCTCAGTGTGTTCCTGTCGACATGTTGCTGTTGTGGTGTATGTGTTGTGTGTCCTAGAGGGTTGCTGTACAGTGTGTATATAAGTAGGTTTCTGTACTTACCAACAAGTAGTCCATTGCCATACCGTCCATCCTGGAAGTGCTGATTGATGGTGCTGTGACGGAAGATGAATGAGTCATGGACACTCCCAGGATATTTTGCCACGATGTTGGTGATCAATCCTTGGTGATCGACAATGGCCTGCACATTGATGGAATGTGTGTGCTTCCTGTTGTGGTAGAGGTGTTCAGTTGCAGCAGGTGGCACGAGTCGTACATGTGTGCAGTCGATGGCACCAAGGACGTGTGGGAAGCCACTAATGAGGTAAAACCCCTGTTTTGTCTCCTGCTTCTGCAGTGTCTTTGGGAAGCTCATGTGGCGGGGTGTGAGTCCAATGATGGCATCCAGTACTTTGGTCAAAAAGGCAGAACATTATGGCTGTGATATTCCGGCAACCAGGGCACCAGTTGTTTGAAAACAGCCACTTGCCAGCATGTGAAGTACAGCTAGCAGCTTGGTTTCTGTTGGGATGGTGCGGGGTGTCAGCAAGGTGGGTGCCAACTGTGGCTCTATGTTTCGCAGCAGCTGCTGAATGGCTTGCCAGTTCAACCTGTACCTCTGGATGATGTCATGTTCCCTGAGGCCATGAAGGGTTGTTCTGGTGCGGAATATTCTCTCCTGCCTTCTCCACTACCTTTGGGGTCCCTGCTGGTGTTGTGGTAGCTGCTGTTGTTGTTGCTGGGCTCTGAGTCTGCGTGCACACTGGATGAGAATCACCTCCATGTCTCCCTTTTGCTGCTCTGCTGTTGCTTCTGTGTGTTCTGATTAAATACAGATGTGTTTGCCCCATTTTAACGCCTACCCTGACCCAGGCGTCAATTTTTGATGCAAATCGGGCTGTGCGTCATTTTCCGGCTCCGCCTCCCGGCTGTGTGGCATTTTTGCCTGGAAGCATAAATACAACGCACAGCCGTTTAAGTCATTTTTTGGACAGTAACGCCTACCTTGCATATGATTAACGCAAGGCGGGTTGCCGCATCCAAAAAATGACACACATGGCGGGATTTTGACAACCGCGGGCTCGGGCGTCAAAGTTTAAACATGGGGCAAGGTTTGCGCTGAATATGCGTCAAATTTTTGGATGCACATTCGGCGCAGACAGAGTATAAATATGCCCCTAACTGCCAGGGGGACGGGCAGGGGTTATCTTAGCTGTGTGACTCCCTTACCCTAACCAGAGTAACGGTACCTTATTGGACAGGGTGCAAACGATTGCCAACTAGAGACCCCATTTCTAACAGTAGGCAATACTTTAAAAGCACTGCACCAGGCAAAACCTGGCTCTAGATACTTGCTTCAGTGCTTGCACCGCTGCTGCCTGATGAAGTCCAGCTGACGTTGCAAGTACTTATAAGGGCAGCGCTTTCCGAATGGTACCGGTAAAAACATTTAGATTCATCACGGAAGGTCTTTGATATTACTGAGACCTCCATAAGAGAACAGGGGACATGCCGTCGTACCCTTGGAGAGCATATGTGAAAGTGCCACACTACAGCAACCAGTTTGCCCAGGTCAATCGTAATGTTGGATGGGTGCGCGGTCACTTCCTGCGGGCAGTAAATACTCCTCATCCACAACAAATTTCTCTGGCAGTGTGCACCAAGCGGTCCAGCATCTCTGTCCTTTGTTCCTGCAAGTGTAGCTCGAAGTTGCTGAAGTGTGGTACCAGTAGATATACTGAATTGTGCCTTTGAATATGGGGGTGGTTGATGGGGTTCCCCTTTTAACCACAAATGCCTCCCCTAAATTTCAGACCTGTCTGCCATAGGGTGCAGATCCTTATCTTTAGTGGCGTCATGATCTGGCTCTGAGAGGCCAAGTGTCAAAACCTCTCCCTCCAATCTATCCAACCAGACCCTCAACTGGCAGAGACCTGTTATCCGGTTGCCCAAATTTTATGGCTGTTGCTGGAGAATGCACAGAAGTGCTTTTCCCATCCTCCAGTGAAATGAAGTTGAAATTAAGTACCGAAAGAGAGTTTTAGAACATAGAAATGCCCACTTCCTAGAAGTGGCATTTCCAGAGCATTACTGACAAAAAAGGGGTTTGTCCTTGTGAATCCAGTGATAGGAAACACCATTGAGACACCTTCATGCAAGTGTGCACATACTGTTATGCAATGGCAGACCAAGTCCCTTAGTGTGCAAAAAATGACTCTATGGCCTTAACACCATATTTAGGGGCACATTTATATTGTGGGGCATATTTATACTCTCTTTCCACTGAATTAGCATCATTTTTTTTACTCTAATTTGATGCAAAACTAACTCCATATTTATACTTTGGTGAGCACAAGATGAGAATGTCATGCAAAGAAATTAATAACAGTTTTTGCAAGGAAGGACAACTCATAAAAGGAATAAAAAACACCTCCACTAAAATGATGCGTTGCTAAAATAACAAAAGCGAAGTGTTACTAGGTAAAAGGGCACAGGCCTCAGGCTCACAGCTAAAGAATACACCTGTGTAAAGTGGAAAAATAACCTCACAACACCCTTCCCGTTGTCAGTTAAAAGGTGCAGTGTTCTATATCAAAACCCAATACTAAAATCACCCATCTCGAATTAGTCGTCTACAGCCATGCGGAAGTCAATGTTCTGCCCACCATATTATGACATGCCAATCCGCCACCTTTCCTGGGGCGGTACCAATGACATCAAAAGCCTGGTGGAAACACTGTACAGAAGTGAAAGGACTCATCATTGAAGACAGAGGGAACAACAACACCTCCATGGACCCGAAGCTGCATGTTTTACCCATGGTCTTCTACGACCTGCTGCACCACGAACACCGACGGCGATGAAGACAACGGTGAGTACAGCTGCCTTGCACACAAGGGAGGGAGGGAGGGAGGAAAACGACAGTGACAACACACGCACCACACACACCCAACATTCACACCACATACACACAACCAGATGCACAAGAAAACAAGTTATTCCCCCTAAATCGGCTGAATAATGCAAGGGCAAAATGAATTTACTAAAGTGAGTGTAATAAGAGCAATACAGCATACATAATAATTTAGCCAATGTTACAGAAATGACAAATGCACAGTTCAAGGGACACTGCCCAGTCCTCAGTGTGCGTGGGCCACATGGCCACAGGCCAAATTCCAAGGCCCCACTTGTCACCTGCATCAACACGGAGAGAACACTGCATGGGCATCAGTTGGTAAATAAGCAGGCACCTCAGGGGGACGGCTGGGCACCTCAGCTGGGAGATAAAACAGACCACTGGTTCTGGAGGGGGCAACATGCCCTGTGCATGGTCCTGAGGAGTGCAAGGCCACAGTCTCTCAAGTGAGTGATTTGCCCACATGCTCTGGAGGGGCAAAATGCCCTGTGCTTGGTCCTGGGGAGTTCAAGGCCACAGTCTCTCAAGTGGTTGACTTGCCCACTTGCTCTGGAGGAGGCAAGATGCCCTGTGCTTGGTCCTGGAGGAGGCATTGTGCCCTGTGCTCTTGATCCTGGGGAGGCTGGGGAAGGTGGGTGTCTTACCCACTGGTTCTGGTGGGGGCATTGTGCCCTGTGCTCTTGATCCTGGGGAGGCTCAGGTTGGTGGGTGTCTTACCCACTGGTTCTGGAGGGGGCATCGTGCCCTGTGCTCTTGATCCTGGGGAGTGCAAGGTCACAGTCTCTCAGGTGGGTGTCATACTCACTGGATTTGCAGGGTCCAGGCCGCATAGCAGCCCATGGAGGCAGGACTACATACCATTCGCCGGTGGTGATGGCTGCTCAGTGGTGGTGGTGGAGCTACTGCAGCTGCTGGTGGGGGGAACCTCCTGCCCATCCCCTGTAGCCTCAGACAGCTGCTCCGTGTTGGTGGTGGTGCTGCTGCTGGCGGGGGGAAGCTCCTGCCCATCCCCTGCAGCCTCGGTCAGCTGCTCAGTGGTGGTGATGGTGCTGCCGCTGGTGGGGGGAAGCTCCTGCCCATCCCCTGCAGCCTCGGACAGCTGCTCAGTGGGGGTTGGTGGTGGGGGCTCCGTCACAGTTCCAGCCCCATGCTCCTTGCTCTTCCTGGCAGCAGCTGAGGCAGGCTCTTTAGTCTTCCTGGCAGCAGCTGGGGAATGCTCCTTGCTCTTCCTGGCAGCAGCTGGGGCAGGCTCCTTTCCCTTGAGGCTGCCTGGTGCAGGCTCCTTCACCCTCAGGACATGTACCCCGGCTCCTTTCCCACCAATATTGGGTATGGTGACGACTGGACCTATGGACTGGGTGGCTGAGGTGCTTGGCTGGGTTTTTGCCACCCTTGCTAGATGTGCAGGATGGGGGGTAGGGCTAGGGAAGAGGTCATTGGTGGATAGGAAAAGTTTTTTAGGGACACTGGGGCGGGAACAGGGAGAAGGTTTGGGAATGGAAGAAGAGGGAGTGGTTGTCGGAGGTGTCTGTCTGCTGATTTTGGGTGAAGGTGCATGGGTAGGATGCTGTTGTGAGGTGGGTGGCTGTTGGGTGTCTGAGTGCTTGCGTTTGTGTACCTTGGAGGGGGGCAGACACAGTGGGAGAGGACACAAGGTACATGTGCATGGCTGTTGTGGAGGTGTCTGCCAGTGAGGTGTGTGTTCTGCTAGGTGTGGTGGTGCTGCTGGTAGTGGATGATGGTGTAGTTCATGCAGGTGTGAGTTTATACGGAACTGGGAGGAAGGTGGAGGAGGAGGAGGAGGGGGTAGACAGTGTAAATAGTGGATGTTGGTATGTCTGCATCTGAATGGTGTTTGTGTGAGTGCCTGTGAGATGAAGTGTGGTGCTTGTGTTTGCCTGAACCACTCTTGTGTGTTGTCTTGTGTGCATGATCGTCTGCCCTGTGTGATTGGGATAAATTGGGGTTGAGGAGATTGGGATTGGGAAGAGGAAGTTGGAGGGGGAGGGTGGAAACAGGGACAATGAATGCCATCAGAGTGGAGGCCAGAGCCTGGATTGGTCTCTGTTGGGCCACCAAGCCAGTGTGAATGCCCTTAGTCTGTTGCATCTGGGCTGCCAGCCCCTGGATGGCATTCACAATGGTTGACTGCCCTACCGAGATGGATCTCAGGAGGTCAGTAGCCTCCTCATTCAGGGCAGCAGGGCTCACTGGGGCAGGGCCTGAGGTGCCTGGGGTGAAGGAGATGCCCACCCTCCTGGGTGAGCGGGCACGGGCAACTCGACGAGAGACTGCTGGGAGGGCAGTGCAGGTACGGGGGTGGCAGCTGTAGCTGGGGTGGTCGCAGAGGTGTCCGCCACCACAAGGAGCTTCCATCGGAGGAGGTATCTGTGTCAGAACTGTCCCCTCCAGTCTCAACTGTGGTGCTCCCCTCACCCTCCGTCCCACTGGTGCCCTCAGCGTCAGTGGACTCTGCCTCCTGGGTCCTGTGGGATGCAGCTCCCTCCGTCGCCAGTGCCTCTGTCCCTCTGCCAGATGATGCTAATGCACATAAGAACAGGGTGACAAAACAAGAAGCGGGGAAAAGACAAAGAATACATTTCATCAGTGGCTGCACCAACACCACTGTTGGCGTACACAGCACCCTTACACACAGGGAACAGGCCTATGCACTATGCATTTCACTAACCAGTGATATTGC
Organism: Pleurodeles waltl; assembly: GCF_031143425.1. Lineage (NCBI taxonomy): Eukaryota > Metazoa > Chordata > Amphibia > Caudata > Salamandridae > Pleurodeles > Pleurodeles waltl. Next base: position 251,934,813 of record NC_090443.1, read on the forward strand.
TAGACACCAAGGCATGGGGAGGGGGGGACACCACCAAATTCAGCACACCTCAGACCCACGCAGCCCGACCAGTAGTGGGTGCCTACGAGCTAGATAGCAGGACTATCAATTCAGAACCCTAGCCACCAGGGGACCTAAGCTGCAATGTCAAGTCTGGCATAGGGGTACCCACTGACACACATCCCCTACCCAGATACCACCTCACCAGGAGTTAGTAGTCATGATGGGCACTGTACTCACCCACTTGTGGCTGCTGTGATGCCCTCAACTGCCCATCCAGCTCTGGATAGGCCATTGCCAGTATGCAGGCCATCAGGGGGGTCAGGGTTCGACGGGCACCTCTTCCTCGTTGGGAGGCCATCCCCAGTTGGGCCTCTGCCGTCTTCCGTGCCCAGCATCTCAGGTCCTCGCACTGTTTCTGACAGTGGGTACTCCGTCTGCCGTAGGCCCCAGGGTCCGCACGTCCTTGGCGATGGCACGCCACATACCCTTCTTTTGATGGGCTCTGACCTGCAGATCCAATACAGACAGGAAAATAGTATTAGTCAGACAGTCCTGCCTGTTACACTTATGACCCACCATACCCCTTCACATCAATGTGTGCACACACATGGCCTGCACACAACCAATATGTCACCCACCCCCTTACACGAGTCCTTCACACACATAATTTCATGCATTCATGCCATATGCATCGTGCCCACAGTGAACTCACTTGTTGGTCTAGAGGCCCATACAGCAATCCGTACTGGGGTAGGACCCCATCCACCAGTCTCTCAGACTCCGCCGAAGTGAAGGTAGGGGCCATGGTAGGTTCCATACACAGGTCACAGCAGGACACGCAGTGTAGGTCCTCTCCTGTTGAAGATCAGGTGGCAAATGAGGAATCTGATATGAAATGTCACTCACGTCCACGGTGGCGCATACCATCACCGCCGGCATAGATCACAATTGGCCACTGTAACCCATAAGGCCCAATGTTATCCAATGAGGAGTTGCACGATCGCCTCCTGCAATGGCACACAACGTCAGCAGAATTACCTCACTTCCACCTGTCCCTCCACACAGGACAGGCAGATGCTATTTCAGGGTTGGGGGCAAACCCTGGATAATTGGTGCATTACAGTTTAAATTAGGACATACTGGACAATTCACACTGACCCATTACAAATTAACAGCATGAATGTTCTGTTGTAGCCCACTTGTTCAGTTTGTGACCGGTTCCTCACTCTTTTGCCTCATAGATTGCTACCGCTGTGGATGAATAGGAGATGGAGACATACCCTCGTGTACAGACTCATGGTGGACCTGGCAACACTGGAGGACAGGCACATTATCCTCACCTATAGACTGTATAGGGCCACAATCACAGAGTTGTGTGCCCAATTCGAGCCTGACCTTTATCTGCTATCTGTCACCCCACTTGGATCCCCCCCTCTTGTGCAAGTGCTATCAGTGCTCCATTTCCTGGCAACTGCTTCTTTCCAAGTGACAGTGGGCTTGGCAGCAGGAATGTCACAGCAAATGTTCTCAATAGTTCTGACAAGAGTGTTGTCTGCCCTGATTAAACACATGTGCAGCTACATTGTATTTCCCCAGGTGGTAGATTTGGCCACAGTGAAGGCTGAATTCTAAGCAATGGGACATGTCCCCAACATAATAGGGGCGATTGATGAAATACATATTGCATTATTTCCCCCGGTCAGAACGAACAGGTGTACAGAAATCGTAACAGTTTTGACTCTATGAATGTGCAGATGGTGTGCTTGGCGGACCGGTACATCTCCCACATCAATGGTAAGTATCCTGGATCAGTGCATGCTGTCTTTATCCTGAGGAATAGCAGTATTCCAAATGTGATGGACCAACTACAGAGGCACAGGGTGTGGCTAATAGATGAGCCCTGGTCACCACCCAGTATATGTTGGTGTATGGTTATTGTGTGGGCCATACGGGATACTGTGTGGCTAAATGTCCCTCAATATCTGCAGGTGACTCTGGTTACCTCAACTTATTTTGGCTGCTGACCCCTGTGAGGAGTGCCAAGACAAGGGCAGAAGAACGTTACAATGAGGCACATGGGCGAACCAGAAGGATTATAGAACGAACCTTTGGCCTCCTGAAGGCCAGGTTCAGATGCCTGCATCTGACAGAGGGAACCCTGTGCAACTCACCCAAGAAGGTGTGCCAGATAATAGTGGCATGCTGCATGTTGCACAACCTTGGCCCGAGTCGCCATGTGCCTTTTCTGCAGGAGGAGGAGGCTGGAGATGCCCGTGTAGCAGCAGTGGACCCTGTGGACAGTGAGGATGAGGAGGCAGAGGATGAGGATGAGGACAACAGAATAGCAGTCATCAGACAGTACTTCCAATGACACACAGGTAAGACTGTGTTACTTCACATTTCATTATAATTATATTTAACTTCTATGGCAATGGCATGCTGTTATTTCCCCTTCTATGCCCACTTATTGTACCCTTTGGCAACTCATTTGACAGATGTTGGTGCCTCACAATAGTTCCTGGTGTAATCACTGCAGGTCATTAACATATGCTCATTTACTGAACAGTTGATTTGAATTATTTGAACCTGGTTAAATGAATACATATTTGAAAAATGTGACATAATCCATATGGATGTTTATTGAAGTGCTAGGGAAAAAAGAGGGGCAAGTGCAATGGGGTGGGGTGAGGATGGAGGAAAGTCCAGGGTATTGTTCAAGTCTATTTGTAGCACAGATGAATTGTTCAAGGGGACATAGGAAAGGGAGCAATGGCAGTTCAAGGTGGATAGGGTGAATTTGTGGGACACAAGGGTGACAATCAGGAGAGTCTCATTTCCTGGTGGGGGTCTTGGCAAGTGTCTCTGGCTTCAGTCTCGATCGCAGGGAACGTTTGTGGGGTGGTTCTCCTACTGCAGGGAGAGGGGTGCTGGTGGCCTGTTGGTCCTGTGGCGGGGCCTCCTGTCCACTAGCGGCAGCGGGGGTGGAAGGCAGTTCAGATGTCTGGCTAGTGGCAGTGGCATGCTGTTGGAAGACTGCCTCCCTCGTAATATTGGCCATGTCTGCCAGCACCCCTGCTATGGAGACCAGGGTGGTGTTGATGGCCTCCAAGTCCTCCCTGAGCCCCTGGTACTGTCCCTCCTGCAGCCACCTGTTCTCCTGCACATTTTCCAAGATCTGTCCCATTGTCCTGGGAATGTTGGTAGGCTACCAGAATCTTGAAGAGTGTCTCCTGGAGAGCCGGTTCCCTGGGCCTGTCCTCCCCCGGCGCACAGCTCTCCTCCCTATTTCCCTGTTGGCCTGTGCCTCTGTTCCCTGAACCGTGTGCCCATTGCCACTGACCCCAGTTCTCTGATTGTCTTGGGTATGAGGTGTGCCCTGGGGTCCCTGTAGAGGTGGACACACTGCTGATTGACGTGTCCTGGGGACAGAGGTATGGGTACGCTGGGTGGGTGCTGTGGTGGTGTTTACTGATGGGGGAGGCTCTGTGGTGGTGTGTGACTGGGTAACCGGCTGTCCAGAGGTCTCTGATGGGCCAGGTTGGTAATCCAGATCCTGAAGTCCAGAGTTGCTGTCATCACTGTGGGCCTCTTCTGTGGGGGGACTGGGTATTGCTGGCACCTCCTCTCCACTGACATTGGCTGAGGTACCTGTGAGGATGTAAATGTTGTGTTATTGTTTCTGTGTCTAACATATTGTGCATCCGTGGCTTGCCCTCTTTGTTTGTATTTGCTCTGGCATTTTTCACTTGTGTACGTTGGTATGTGGTGCGATAGCTGATTCTCTCTAGTGTGCATGCTTTAGTGATAGGTGTCCATGCAGGTCTGTGAGTGGCATCCATGCATTTGGTTTGGCATTGGGATGAGTGAGATGTGATGGTGGGGTGTGTGGGAAGTAATGGAGTGATGTGAGTGAGGGTGAGGGTATGTGATGGCATGCAGGCATGGGGGTAGTAGTAGTAGAGAGTTGACTTACCAGAGTCCAGTCCTCCTCCTACTCCGGTCAGGCCCTCAGGATGCATGATTGCCAAGACTTGCTCCTCCCATGTTGTTAGTTGTGGGGGAGAAGGTGGGGGTCCACCGCCAGTCCTCTGTACAGCGAGTTGGTGTCTTGCTGCAATGGAACATATGTTCCCCGTAGGCCATTCCACCTCTTCCTGATGTCATCCCTGGTTCTTGGGTGCTGTCCTACGCCATTGACCCTGTCCACAATTCTCCACCATAGCTCCATCTTCCTAGCTATAGATATCACTGCACCTGTGCTCCAAATAGCTGTGGCTCTACCTTGATGATTTCCTCCACCATGACCCTCTGCTCCTCCTCTTAGAATCAGGGGTATCTTTGTGGTGCCATTGGTGTTGTGTGCGTGGGTGGTGTATAGGTGTAGGTAGTGTATGGCTCTGGCTTTGTCTGTGGTTGTGGTGTCTGTCTTGTGCCAATTGTTTGTGGTCGTAAATGGTTGTAGGTAATGTGGGTGGGTGTTTTATAGTGCTGTGGGTGTGGTGTGTGTACTGGTGTCAGGTGTGTGTTGTTTGAATTGTCCAATGTGGTGTTGTGTTATATGTTGGTGTCCATTGTGAGCACGGCGGTATGTACCGCCAATAGTTTACCACCATTGAATGTCCACCGTGGTGATTTGTGAATCATAAAGTGATGGGCGTTGTTCTGTTGGCTTAACAGTGTGGGTTTTGATACCGCCAGTTTATCACTGACCTTTGGGCTGGCAGAATTGTGTATGTGGCTGAATAGTGACAGATTGGTGTATGTGTGTCATAATATGGTGAATGGATATCCGCAGCGGCGGCGGTATGTTGGAGGCAACCAGCGTGTCGGTAAGTGGGATTTACCGCCAATGTCATAATGAGGGCCATAGTGTATAAGATGAAATGTCCATGTTGAAGAAATGAAACAGTTCAAAAATTTAGCCAAATAAAGGTCAATTTAAAATTATGCAAAACTCAAACATCAATTGAGGCAGATGTCAGCACATCAACAATAATCATGATCCTTTTAGAAAATCGCCAATGTCAACAAGTGTTATCGAATCCAGAGAAGACCCCATTTTGGCATATGGTAAAGGAACCAGGACTAATAAGATAGGTAGTTTTGAGCCAAGTAGATAGCTTACATATATTTGATATAGGTGTAGTTGAAGATGCTGAAGGGTTTGAAAAAGCTGCTGGCCCATTGTATGTACTACATGGGTATTTGGTAGCTTCTCCTTTAGATCAGCTGTCTTTTTCCACAAGAAACTGTGTTTGATGGTGCTCCATTTTGAATCTCTGAATCCATTCTGGTGCCAGGAATGCAGGTATTCATTATTGGACTTGACACAATAGTACAAATCACATACAATGAGTGTCAAAGGGTCAGGATCCGTATGTTCAAGTTCTGATAATAGAACCTTAAGCTCCGCCAATTTTACAGTACAGTCCCCTAAGCCCTGCTTGTAGGTGTTCTGAGGGTGGAACTTGCCATCCCTCATAAATGTGCTCACAGCTGCACAAGCGGAGGAGTATTAATGTTTGATGCCTACTCCTTGATATACTGAACCCTCAGTGTATATTATCATTTTATACTAATCAATGTTTTTAGGTGTTGGCTATTCAAGTTTATATTGAAGGACTCTTGTGTCTGAAGTTTTGGAGCAAAAACATAATCAACATCAGTGGCAGTCAGAGAGGTGGCTCATTGGATCCAATGTGGATGTAATGCTTTCATGTTTGGAACGCTGGCTCTTGTCACAGCCTCTAAGACTGGCATTTGGGTCCCGACAACAATGCGTTTCCCTTGGGCTAGAGATCTCTCTTTTATGACAGCCATCTGAACAGCAGTTAGAATTTTTTCAGTGGGAGCAAAGTGTTGATCAGCTGTTGAATGCAAATGTGATTTGTATGCTATAGGGACGGTATCACTTTCATTGAATGTTACATAGGTGAACCCAATGGACCACCATTTACTCTGATGATCAAGTTTGTTTTATTATCACATGTGTGTATTTTGCTTCAAGCATGTCCTGTTGTAATGCTCTGAGAATTTGTGTGTGTTCAACCATCCAGTATTTACTTGAGAAGTGTGGATGTATCAAGTCAGAAAGAGGATTTATGCATTTTGCATGATCTGTAATGTAAGTTCTGCCAAATTTTAAAAAGCCCAATAATGATTGTAGCTTTTTGTAGCTTTTTGATGGAGTTTGGTGTTTGTAATTGTGTGCATTTAATTAGAAAGTACAGCACCGGGCTCCTTCCTTCATCTGATTACTCGTATCCCTAAAACAGTACACTGAGAAAGTAATTTTTTGTTTTCTGGAAATGTAATTTGTAGCCTATTTCAGCAAAGCTCACCACAATGCGGTCCTCCCTTCTTAGGTGTGTGATCTGTTCGTCATCTGTCAGGTATATGTCATCCACATAGGACAATGCATCAGGGTTTATGTCATGTAGTATAAATGTTACAAGTGCTGAGAACAGTCCAAGACTGTTCTTATACCCTTGTGAAAGTCACGGAAAATTCCTCTGCGAGCCTAATGCACTGAAAGTAGTCAAATCTCTGCTTTCAGGTGCCATATTTTGGCAAAAAAAAAACTCTGGAAATGTCCAGGGTTGTTTTGTATTTTTTGCACACTAGGGCCCTAATTTATACTTTCTGATGCTAAACTGCACAAATGCAGTTTAGCGTAAAAAAATATCCCGCCGGCTAGCGCCATTCCACAATGCCAGCTGGGCGTCTTATTTCTAGGATGGTGCAATCCGGCAGAAAGGGTGGGCTAACGTCATGGAGAATGACGTTAGCTGGGTGGGGGTGGCGTATGGGAGTAGTGGGTTTAGCGTTAAAAAATAACGTTAGGCTGGTTGGAGTAAAAAAAGATTACTCTAACCAGCCTAGTGTCATTTCTTGATGCTAAACTTACCATACCACATGGCTCATGTCTTATAAAAGACAGGAGTCATGCCTACCACCCCAATGGCCAGCACAGGGGATAAGGGTCCCCTAGGCATGACCATTGTACCCAGTGCCATGTATGGGGGCCCATTTCAGGACCCCCAATGACACTTTTAAGGAAATACAGATATACTTACCTCTACTTACCTATACGATACGTACCTGGGATGGGTCACCCATCCTTAGCTGTCCCTTTGGTGTGAGTAGGGATGTCGGTTGGGCCTGGGGCGGACACCTGTGTGCTTATTCCATGGTGTTCCACCATGGGAGTTGGCCAACAGGTCCCCTAATGCCTGCCCTGACCCAGGTGTTAAATAGTGGAGCTAAGCAAGCTCAGAAGGCCGCCCACCAGCCCAGCGGGAAACACCCTTCCATGAGGATGCCGGCTCCGAATGGAGGCGGCGGAGTGGAAGGGGTGCGACGGGTGCAGTTGCACCCGTCACGATTTTCAGTGTCTGCATGGCAGACACTGAAAATCTTGGTGGGGCCCTGTTACGGGGGCCCCACGACACCCCATACCGCCATCCTGTGCCTGGCGGCCAAAACCGCCAGGAACAGGATGGCGGTATGGGGGTCGGAATCCCCATGGAGTATTCCCCAGGGCAGCGGAAAACCGGCGGTACACCGCCGGTTTTCCGTTTCTGACCGCGGCTGTTGGCGGTGCTCCCGCCGTCGTTGGCCCTGGCAGATTTTACCGCCAGGGTCAGAATGACCCCCTTAGTCTCTTTTTTGGAGATTTTCTTCACCGGGACGAACCTGCATGTCAGGCCGGGTCGCGGTTGAGGCAAGCCGGCTAGAGTTGCTGCGGCAGGTCGGTCCCCCTATGGAGCTTTTTTCCAAAAGTTCTCCAAAGATCTCCAAACTTCTGGATCTTCTTCCAGATGTTCTTTTAAGATTATTTTGGGGTCCACAGCTCACCCCAAGGTTCCATAAGCTTTGAGATGCTCCTTGGGGGTGTGGACTACAACTCCCAGAATGCACCTGGCGCAAACTCCTTTTTGGCCACTGGACAGTGGTCAGCTGGATGGTTTCTTCAGGAGTTGATGCATGGGACTCTGGTTAGCAAGTTTTCACCTGTAGCAAACAGGGAGTCCCTCCTTGAACCAGTTGAAGCCAGGCAAAGTCCTTCTTGTGGTGAAGCCCAAGTGTGCCGCTGGTGCAGTCCTTCAGAGTGCAGGGTCCAGGTGCAGGCCAGGTCCAGGCGGGGATGGAAGGGGAAGACCTTCCCCTTCCACCCCCGCCCCCCCACGGCAATCCGATGACGTCAGTGCGCGCACAGCGCGCTGACGTCATCTAGTGTTGCCGGGCGCGCTGGAAGCCATTTGCTTCCAGCGCGTCTTCGGAGAAGGACACAAAAGGTGAGTCCTTTCCGTTTTTGGGGGGCGGGGGGTGGTGAAAACAGACACGGGGGCAAAGGAAAGGGTTTTTCCTTTCCCCTTGTTCCTGTTTTCACAAGATTCCTGCTCCACGATCGCGGGCAGGGCCCGCGAACGTGGAGCAGGAATCTCCACTAGGACACCAGGGATTTTCTTTTTTGTTTATTTTGGGGGCGACCCCTTGGGCAAGGGTCGCCCCCCCCGGGCCATTGTTTTTAGTATTTCGCCCCCCCTGGGGGCAGATTCGCCGATTTTTCGGCGGATCTGCCCCCAGGGGAGGGGCGAAAACCACTAGACACCAGGGATGTTGTTTTTTATGTGTATTTTGGGGGCGACCCCTTGGGCAAGGGTCGCCCCCCCCGGGGGCAATTTTTTTTTGTATTTCGACCCCCCTGGGGGCAGATCCGCCGATCTTTCAGCAGATCTGCCCCCGGGGGGGGCGAAAACCACTAGACACCAGGGATGTTATTTTTTTATGTGTATTTTGGGGGCGACCCCTTGGGCAAGGGTCGCCCCCCCTCGGGGCAATTTTTTTTGTATTTCGCCCCCCCCCGGGGCAGATCCGCCGATTTTTCGGTGGATCTGCCCCAGGGGGGGCGAAAACCACTAGACAACAGGGATTTTATTTTTATTGTAAAGTTTTTTGGGGGGGCGACCCCTTGGGCAAGGGGCGCCCCACTGGGGGGCTATTTTTTTAGTATTTTGCCCCCCCAAGGCAGATTGCCAATTTTTGGGCTGATCTGCCGCCGGGGGGGGGGGGGGCGAAATCCACTAGACACCAGGGATTTTGTTTTTATTGTTTATTTTGGGGGCAACCCCTTGGGCAAGGGTCGCTCCCCTGGGGAGCTATTTTTTTTTCTGTTTCGGCCCCCCCGATGGCAGACCAGACATTTTTTTGACGATCTGGCCCCCGGGGGGGGTGGAAGCACACTAGGCGCCAGGGATTGTGTGGTGTGTGTGTGTTTGGGGGCACCCCTTGGGCAACGGTTGCCCCCCTAAGGTGGGGAAAATTCGTATTGGCCATCTCTGCCCCTAATTTTGTAGGCCCATATGCCCCCAAGGAGGGCAGAACCACCAATACGGCAGGGATTTTTTTGTTTTGGTTTGTGTTGTGCTGGGGGTGCCCCCTTTGGGAAGGGTCTCCCCCTAAAAGGGGGCACAGAGGTGTCGCCCATTTCTGCCCCCCTTGGGGGCAGATTGCCCAATTTATTTACGCCCATCTACCCCCGAGGGGGGCAGGATCCACTTAGGTACCAGGGACAACTTCTAAGTTCTTGGTGGTGTCTTGGTGGTGGGGTGTTTGTCAACTGGCAAAGTATTTGTATTTATGATTATAACAATTTATTTCTTCTTTTTCTTCTAGTTCAACGCTTTTGCTTCCTTTGCTGTGGATCTTTGCGGTTTTGGCAGTAGTTGTCCTGCAGTTTGCATAGTTGCATGTTTTAGGTAAGTGAAAGCAATTTACTCCAAAGGAGTATTGTTGACATGCATGAATGACACGTTTGTAGGTGGTGTACTAAATGCAGTATTGTGTGTTTGACATTATCCTTAGATTTGAGCTCAGTGATGTTTGTGTTGTCATATGTCTAATTTGCTTTTTTCTTTTTTCTTTTTAGTGGGATATCATTGGTGATTGCTGTGTCTGTGCAGAGTAGTTGCTTGGTGAGTAGCTATTTCAGGCAACTGAGTGGTATAGTTTTTTGTAGTACATAACTCTTTGTGATAAAGCTACACTTTGTTTATTACTTATTTTAGTGCTAGTTGTTGTTGGCAATCCATTTGTTGTTAGGATCATGGCTAGCCGCAAAGTGACCGCTCAGCAGGTTGTTCGCATGCTCTTTGAGTCGTCTTCAGACCATGATTACGACACTGACTCTGCATCTGAGGCAGAGGAGGAAGCAGGAGATTCTGGAAGTGAGTTTTCTGTCCGAGAGTATTCTTCTGATGAGGAAGCTACTCTCAGTGCAGATGAAGGGCCTGTGTTACAGGAGGACATTGATGAGCCAAGAGTGCAGCAGCCTGGGGCTGAAGGGTTTCCCATTGGAAGACCTGACACCTGGATTGCCCCAAACATGGAGCAGCCACAGTTACCTGCATTTACTGGTCTCACAGGGTGTAGAGTTAATAGGGAAAACTTTTTGCCTGTCCATTTCTTTCACTTGTTTATGGACGATGTATCTTTGGAAGAGATTGTGGAGCAGACAAATGTGTATGCAGAGCAATATTTGCGGGACAACGCTGCCAGACTTAAGCCTCAGTCTAGAGCTACTCAGTGGGTTCCCACATATCTGGAAGAGATGAAAAGGTTTTTAGGTTTGTCTTTTTTGATGGGGTTGATCAGGAAGCCGTCACTGGCTTCTTATTGGTCTACTAGTCCCTTGATGGCAACTGCTATATTTCCTGCAACTATGACACATAATCGGTATTTTCTTCTTCTTCGTATGCTGCTTTTTGCAGACAATGCTTTAGCCTTGCCACGAGATCACCCTGATTGTGACCCCCTTTTTAAGATTAGGCCTGTCCTTGATCGTTTTGTGGATCGTTTTTCAGAGGTCTATGTTCCAGGCAAAGGGATAAGTGTGGACGAGACTTTGGTCCTTTTCAAGGGGCGTTTAGTTTTTAAGCAGTACATTCCTAGTAAGAGGGCACGGTATGGGATTAAATTGTATCTGCTGTCAGAAAGCAGTACAGGATATGCGTATAATTTCCGGGTCTACACTGGTAGGAATTCCAGTATTGACCCTCCTGGTTGTCCGGCCACTTTTGGAGTTAGCGAAAAAATTGTGTGGGAACTTGCTAGACGGCTGTTTAACAAAGGTCACCATTTGTACGTAGATAATTTCTACACTGGAGTGCAGTTGTTCAAGGAGTTGTTTAGGGTGGACACTGTTGCTTGTGGCACAATCCGTTCTCACCAGAAAGGCTATCCAAGGGAGCTTGTCTGTAAAAAACTTGAGAGGGGACAGTGCAGTGCCTTGCGGAATTATGAGCTGCTAGCTCTGAAATTTTCAGACAGGAGGGATGTGTACATGCTATCGACCATCCATGATGAGTGTACTTCCCCTGTGGCTGTTTGGGGTCAGGTTGCGGAAGTGCGCAAACCTGCGTGCATTTTGGACTACAATAGGCACATGGGTGGTGTTGATAGAGGAGATCAGAGGTTGGAACCTTACACTGCTCTTCGTAAGTCTTATTTGTGGTATAAAAAGTTGGCCCTACATTTATTTCATTTGGCAACTTTTAATGCCTTTATTGTATACAAGGATTGTTCACCTGAGTCAAGGATGACATTTGTTAAATTTCAGGAGTCGGTGATAGAAAGCCTTATTGTGGTGGAACCGGCAAGAGTTCCTAGAGTAGAAGTGGTGGAGGATGTGGCTAGATTGAAAGATCGGCACTTTCCAGATCACATTCCTCTCACCCCCAAAAAAGACATGCCCACAAAGAAATGTAGAGTATGTGCCCGGAGATTAATCCGGAGGGAGAGCCGGATGTACTGCCCCGAATGCCCTTCAAAGCCTGGGCTGTGTGTGCCCGGCTGTTACAGAAGTTACCATACCAAAAAAAAATTCTGGGAAATACCTTGAGCGGAAGCTGTCTGTTTTATATTTTCATATGTTTCACGGTTGGCATCTCTGTCATGTATTTAGTTAGAGCTTTTGTGTTTGTAGTTTTGTGCTTATTTTATAATTAGTGGTTTCTTTGTTGTATATAAACAAAAAAGGTGATGGTGGTGTGCTTGGGGTGGCGCTTGGCTGGCGGTGTGTGTGGGGTGGCGCTTGGCTGGCATTGTGCGTGGGGTGGCGCTTGGCTGGCGGTGTGCGTGGGGTGGCGCTTGGCTGGCGGTGTGCTTGGGGTGGCGCTTGGCTGGCGGTGTGCGTGGGGTGGCGCTTGGCTGGCAGTGTGCGTGGGGTGGCGCTTGGCTGGCGGTGTGCGTGGGGTGGCACTTGGCTGGCGGTGTGCGTGGGGTGGCGCTTGGCTGGCAGTGTGCTTGGGGTGGCGCTTGGCTGGCGGTGTGCTTGGGGTGGTGCTTGGCTGGCGGTGCCAGCCAAACGGCAGTCCACACTCCCATCAGCTGGTGTGATTCTTGTATCAGGCATGTGGGCGTATGTAAGTGATGGGCCCTTGAGTGGCGTGGTCTGTCAATGTGAGTGTTGTAATGTGCTGGGCCCGTGGCTGGCGATGTGAATGGTCTTGTGCGTGTCATGTATGAAAGGTGTGTGAATGGACTGTAAAGCGGTTGGTGCCTTGTCACGGCTTTACAGCTCACGAGCTGTGAGTCATTGGTTCAATTTTTTGCCTTTCAGTTATTAGCAGTGCATTTCATTTTTGTGAAGTCTCTTGTTAATAAAATTTGATCCACTCAACCATCACTCACCCCCGTGCCAAATCCAACCAGTATGTGTGGTAAAAAGGACAAAACCTGCTCCGCTGTAATCAGGCGTCGCAGCACACCTGTAACACGCTAGGTGCCTCGGGTGGGACCCCGATGATGAAGCATGCCACCAACTTGGTTGGTGGGTGAGGGGTCTTCTTCACATAACCTATGTGTGTTTCTTTTCACAATTTTAGTGTTTGGCACATCACAGACGTATGTGCACACATCAATATGATATATTACAAAAATACCTGTTTTTGGGGGGGAGGGCCCACCTATGTTTTTGGTCCTAGGTGCGGCCTTCATCTAGGGAAACCTACAAAACCCAGATGTTTTTTAAAACTAGACACCCCAAGGAGTCCAGGGAGGTGTGGCTTGCGTGGCTCTCCCAACATTTTCTTACACAGACTCCTCTGTAAACCTCAAAATTTGAATAAAAAAGTATATTTTCCTGACTTTTCTTAGTAGGATCACCGCTCCAGCACAAAATTCCTACTCCCCAGTTTTCCCCTCAGTCTCCCAAGTAAAATGACACCTCACTTATGTGGGTCCCCAAAGCAGAGTCCGTCTAAAGATGTATAAAAGAATATGCCCTTATAAACTTGCTGGGCTATCCCTTCTATCTCTTCAAATTCTGGGCCTTATTCTGTTGTAGGCACCTGGCCCACCCACACAAGTGAGGTATCATTTTTATCGGGAGACTTGGGGGAACGCAGGTTGGAAGGAGATTTGTGGCTCCTCTCAGATTCCAGAACTTTCTGTCACCGAAATGAGAGGAAAGGGTGTTATTTTAGCCAAACTTTGAGGTTTGCAAAGGATTCTGGGTAACAGAACCTGGTCCGAGCCCCACAAGTCACCCCATCTTGGATTCCCCAAGGTCTCTAGTTTTCAAACATGCACAGGGTTGGTAGGTTTCCCTAGGTGCCAGCTGAGCTACAGGCCAAAATCCACAGGTAGGCACTGTTTTCTTTCAAAAAATGGGATGTGTCCACGTTGCGCTTTGGGGAGTTTCTTGTCGCGGGCGCTAGGTCTACCCTCACAAGTGAGGTATCATTTTTATCGGGAGACTTGGGGGAACGCTGGGTGGAAGGAAATTTGTGGCTCCTCTCAGATTCCAGAACTTTCTGCCACAGAAATGTGAGGAACATGTGTTTTTTTAGCCAAATTTTGAGGTTTGCAAAGGATTCTGGGTAACAGAACCTGGTCCGAGCACGGCAAGTCACCCCATCTTGGATTCCCCTAGGTCTCTAGTTTTCAGAAATGCACAGGTTTGATAGGTTTCCCTAGGTGCCGGCTGAGCTAGAGGCCAAAATCTACAGGTAGGCACTTCGCAAAAAACACCTCTGTTTTCTTTCAAAAATTTGGATGTGTCCACGTTGCGCTTTGGGGCGTTTCCTGTCGCGGGCGCTAGGCCTACCCACACAAGTGAGGTATCATTTTTAATGGGAGACTTGGGGGAACGCTGGGTGGAAGGAAATTTGTGGCTCCTCTCAGATTCCAGAACTTTCTGCCACAGAAATGTGAGGAACATGTGTTTTTTTAGCCAAATTTTGAGGTTTGCAAAGGATTCTGGGTAACAGAACCTGGTCCGAGCCCCGCAAGTCACACCATCTTGGATTCCCCTAGGTCTCTAGTTTTCAGAAATGCACAGGTTTGGTAGGTTTCCCTAGCTGCCGGCTGAGCTAGAGGCCAAAATCTACAGGTAGGCACTTCGCAAAAAACACCTCTGTTTTCTTCCAAAAATTTGGATGTGTCCACGTTGCGCTTTGGGGCGTTTCCTGTTGCGGGCGCTAGGCCTACCCACACAAGTGAGGTATCATTTTTATCGGGAGACTTGGGGGAACGCTGGGTGGAAGGAAATTTGTGGCTCCTCTCAGATTCCAGAACTTTCTGTCACCGAAATGAGAGGAAAGGGTGTTATTTTAGCCAAACTTTGAGGTTTGCAAAGGATTCTGGGTAACAGAACCTGGTCCGAGCCCCACAAGTCACCCCATCTTGGATTCCCCAAGGTCTCTAGTTTTCAAACATGCACAGGGTTGGTAGGTTTTCCTAGGTGCCAGCTGAGCTACAGGCCAAAATCCACAGGTAGGCACTGTTTTCTTTCAAAAAATGGGATGTGTCCACGTTGCGCTTTGGGGAGTTTCTTGTCGCGGGCGCTAGGTCTACCCTCACAAGTGAGGTATCATTTTTATCGGGAGACTTGGGGGAACGCTGGGTGGAAGGAAATTTGTGGCTCCTCTCAGATTCCAGAACTTTCTGCCACAGAAATGTGAGGAACATGTGTTTTTTTAGCCAAATTTTGAGGTTTGCAAAGGATTCTGGGTAACAGAACCTGGTCCGAGCACCGCAAGTCACCCCATCTTGGATTCCCCTAGGTCTCTAGTTTTCAGAAATGCACAGGTTTGGTAGGTTTCCCTACGTGCCGGCTGAGCTAGAGGCCAAAATCTACAGGTAGGCACTTCGCAAAAAACACCTCTGTTTTCTTTCAAAAATTTTGATGTGTCCACGTTGCGCTTTGGGGCGTTTCCTGTCGCGGGCGCTAGGCCTACCCACACAAGTGAGGTATCATTTTTATCGGGAGACTTGGGGGAACGCTGGGTGGAAGGAAATTTGTGGCTCCTCTCAGATTCCAGAACTTTCTGCCACAGAAATGTGAGGAACATGTGTTTTTTTAGCCAAATTTTGAGGTTTGCAAAGGATTCTGGGTAACAGAACCTGGTCCGAGCCCCCCAAGTCACACCATCTTGGATTCCCCTAGGTCTCTAGTTTTCAGAAATGCACAGGTTTGGTAGGTTTCCCTAGCTGCCGGCTGAGCTAGAGGCCAAAATCTACAGGTAGGCACTTCGCAAAAAACACCTCTGTTTTCTTCCAAAAATTTGGATGTGTCCACGTTGCGCTTTGGGGCGTTTCCTGTCGCGGGCGCTAGGCCTACCCACACAAGTGAGGTATCATTTTTATCGGGAGCCTTGGGAGAACGCTGGGTGGAAGAAAATTTGTGGCTCCTCTCAGATTCCAGAACTTTCTGCCACAGAAATGTGAGGAATATGTGTTTTTTTAGCCAAATTTTGAGGTTTGCAAAGGATTCTGGGTAACAGAACCTGGTCCGAGCCCCGCAAGTCACCCCATCTTAGATTCCCCTAGGTCTCTAGTTTTCAGAAATGCACAGGTTTGGTAGGTTTCCCTAGGTGCCGGCTGAGCTAGAGGCCAAAATCTACAGGTAGGCACTTCGCAAAAAACACCTCTGTTTTCTTTCAAAAATTTGGATGTGTCCGCGTTGCGCTTTGGGGCGTTTCCTGTTGCGGGCGCTAGGCCTACCCACACAAGTGAGGTATCATTTTTATCGGGAGACTTGGGGGAACGCTGGGTGGAAGGAAATTTGTGGCTCCTCTCAGATTCCAGAACTTTCTGCCACAGAAATGTGAGGAACATGTGTTTTTTTAGCCAAATTTTGAGGTTTGCAAAGGATTCTGGGTAACAGAACCTGGTCCGAGCCCCGCAAGTCACCCCATCTTGGATTCCCCTAGGTCTCTAGTTTTCAGATATGCACAGGTTTGGTAGGTTTCCCTAGGTGCCGGCTGAGCTAGAGGCCAAAATCTACAGGTAGGCACTTCGCAAAAAACACTTCTGTTTTCTTTCAAAAATGTGGATGTGTCCGCGTTGCGCTTTGGGGCGTTTCCTGTCGCGGGCGCTAGGCCTACCCACACAAGTGAGGTATCATTTTTATCGGGAGACTTGGGGGAACGCTGGGTGGAAGGAAATTTGTGGCTCCTCTCAGATTCCAGAACTTTCTGCCACAGAAATGTGAGGAACATGTGTTTTTTTGGCCAAATTTTGAGGTTTGCAAAGGATTCTGGGTAACAGAACCTGGTCCGAGCCCCGCAAGTCACCCCTACTTGGATTCCCCTAGGTCTCTAGTTTTCAGAAATGCACAGGTTTCGTAGGTTTCCCTTGGTGCCGGCTGAGCTAGAGGCCAAAATCTACAGGTAGGCACTTCGCAAAAAACACCTCTGTTTTCTTCCAAAAATTTGGATGTGTCCACGTTGCGCTTTGGGGCGTTTCCTGTCGCGGGCGCTAGGCCTACCCACACAAGTGAGGTATCATTTTTATCGGGAGTCTTGGGAGAACGCTGGGTGGAAGGAAATTTGTGGCTCCTCTCAGATTCCAGAACTTTCTGCCACAGAAATGTGAGGAATATGTGTTTTTTTAGCCAAATTTTGAGGTTTGCAAAGGATTCTGGGTAACAGAACCTGGTCCGAGCCCCACAAGTCACCCCTTCTTGGATTCCCCTAGGTCTCTAGTTTTCAGAAATGCACAGGTTTGGTAGGTTTCCCTAGGTGCCGGCTGAGCTAGAGGCCAAAATCTACAGGTAGGCACTTCGCAAAAAACACCTCTGTTTTCTTCCAAAAATTTGGATGTGTCCACGTTGCGCTTTGGGGCGTTTCCTGTTGCGGGCGCTAGGCCTACCCACACAAGTGAGGTATCATTTTTATCGGGAGACTTGGGGGAACGCTGGGTGGAAGGAAATTTGTGGCTCCTCTCAGATTCCAGAACTTTCTGTCACCGAAATGAGAGGAAAGGGTGTTATTTTAGCCAAACTTTGAGGTTTGCAAAGGATTCTGGGTAACAGAACCTGGTCCGAGCCCCACAAGTCACCCCATCTTGGATTCCCCAAGGTCTCTAGTTTTCAAACATGCACAGGGTTGGTAGGTTTTCCTAGGTGCCAGCTGAGATACAGGCCAAAATCCACAGGTAGGCACTGTTTTCTTTCAAAAAATGGGATGTGTCCACGTTGCGCTTTGGGGAGTTTCTTGTCGCGGGCGCTAGGTCTACCCTCACAAGTGAGGTATCATTTTTATCGGGAGACTTGGGGGAACGCTGGGTGGAAGGAAATTTGTGGCTCCTCTCAGATTCCAGAACTTTCTGCCACAGAAATGTGAGGAACATGTGTTTTTTTAGCCAAATTTTGAGGTTTGCAAAGGATTCTGGGTAACAGAACCTGGTCCGAGCACCGCAAGTCACCCCATCTTGGATTCCCCTAGGTCTCTAGTTTTCAGAAATGCACAGGTTTGGTAGGTTTCCCTACGTGCCGGCTGAGCTAGAGGCCAAAATCTACAGGTAGGCACTTCGCAAAAAACACCTCTGTTTTCTTTCAAAAATTTGGATGTGTCCACGTTGCGCTTTGGGGCGTTTCCTGTCGCGGGCGCTAGGCCTACCCACACAAGTGAGGTATCATTTTTATCGGGAGACTTGGGGGAACGCTGGGTGGAAGGAAATTTGTGGCTCCTCTCAGATTCCAGAACTTTCTGCCACAGAAATGTGAGGAACATGTGTTTTTTTAGCCAAATTTTGAGGTTTGCAAAGGATTCTGGGTAACAGAACCTGGTCCGAGCCCCGCAAGTCACACCATCTTGGATTCCCCTAGGTCTCTAGTTTTCAGAAATGCACAGGTTTGGTAGGTTTCCCTAGCTGCCGGCTGAGCTAGAGGCCAAAATCTACAGGTAGGCACTTCGCAAAAAACACCTCTGTTTTCTTCCAAAAATTTGGATGTGTCCACGTTGCGCTTTGGGGCGTTTCCTGTCGCGGGCGCTAGGCCTACCCACACAAGTGAGGTATCATTTTTATCGGGAGCCTTGGGAGAACGCTGGGTGGAAGAAAATTTGTGGCTCCTCTCAGATTCCAGAACTTTCTGCCACAGAAATGTGAGGAATATGTGTTTTTTTAGCCAAATTTTGAGGTTTGCAAAGGATTCTGGGTAACAGAACCTGGTCCGAGCCCCGCAAGTCACCCCATCTTAGATTCCCCTAGGTCTCTAGTTTTCAGAAATGCACAGGTTTGGTAGGTTTCCCTAGGTGCCGGCTGAGCTAGAGGCCAAAATCTACAGGTAGGCACTTCGCAAAAAACACCTCTGTTTTCTTTCAAAAATTTGGATGTGTCCACGTTGCGCTTTGGGGCGTTTCCTGTTGCGGGCGCTAGGCCTACCCACACAAGTGAGGTATCATTTTTATCGGGAGACTTGGGGGAACGCTGGGTGGAAGGAAATTTGTGGCTCCTCTCAGATTCCAGAACTTTCTGCCACAGAAATGTGAGGAACATGTGTTTTTTTAGCCAAATTTTGAGGTTTGCAAAGGATTCTGGGTAACAGAACCTGGTCCGAGCCCCGCAAGTCACCCCATCTTGGATTCCCCTAGGTCTCTAGTTTTCAGATATGCACAGGTTTGGTAGGTTTCCCTAGGTGCCGGCTGAGCTAGAGGCCAAAATCTACAGGTAGGCACTTCGCAAAAAACACTTCTGTTTTCTTTCAAAAATGTGGATGTGTCCGCGTTGCGCTTTGGGGCGTTTCCTGTCGCGGGCGCTAGGCCTACCCACACAAGTGAGGTATCATTTTTATCGGGAGACTTGGGGGAACGCTGGGTGGAAGGAAATTTGTGGCTCCTCTCAGATTCCAGAACTTTCTGCCACAGAAATGTGAGGAACATGTGTTTTTTTGGCCAAATTTTGAGGTTTGCAAAGGATTCTGGGTAACAGAACCTGGTCCGAGCCCCGCAAGTCACCCCTACTTGGATTCCCCTAGGTCTCTAGTTTTCAGAAATGCACAGGTTTCGTAGGTTTCCCTTGGTGCCGGCTGAGCTAGAGGCCAAAATCTACAGGTAGGCACTTCGCAAAAAACACCTCTGTTTTCTTCCAAAAATTTGGATGTGTCCACGTTGCGCTTTGGGGCGTTTCCTGTCGCGGGCGCTAGGCCTACCCACACAAGTGAGGTATCATTTTTATCGGGAGTCTTGGGAGAACGCTGGGTGGAAGGAAATTTGTGGCTCCTCTCAGATTCCAGAACTTTCTGCCACAGAAATGTGAGGAATATGTGTTTTTTTAGCCAAATTTTGAGGTTTGCAAAGGATTCTGGGTAACAGAACCTGGTCCGAGCCCCACAAGTCACCCCTTCTTGGATTCCCCTAGGTCTCTAGTTTTCAGAAATGCACAGGTTTGGTAGGTTTCCCTAGGTGCCGGCTGAGCTAGAGGCCAAAATCTACAGGTAGGCACTTCGCAAAAAACACCTCTGTTTTCTTTAAAAAATGTGGATGTGTCCGCGTTACGCTTTGGGGCGTTTCCTATCGCGGGCGCTAGGCCTACCCACACAAGTGAGGTATCATTTTTATCGGGAGACTTGGGGGAACGCTGGGTGGAAGGAAATTTGTGGCTCCTCTCAGATTCCAGAACTTTCTGCCACAGAAATGTGAGGTACATGTGTTTTTTTAGGCAAATTTTGAGGTTTGCAAAGGATTCTGGGTAACAGAACCTGGTCCGAGCCCCACAAGTCACCCCATCTTGGATTCCCCTAGGTCTCTAGTTTTCAGAAATGCACAGGTTTCGTAGGTTTCCCTTGGTGCCGGCTGAGCTAGAGGCCAAAATCTACAGGTAGGCACTTCGCAAAAAACACCTCTGTTTTCTTCCAAAAATTTGGAAGTGTCCACGTTGCGCTTTGGGGCGTTTCCTGTCGCGGGCGCTAGGCCTACCCACACAAGTGAGGTATCATTTTTATCGGGAGTCTTGGGAGAACGCTGGGTGGAAGGAAATTTGTGGCTCCTCTCAGATTCCAGAACTTTCTGCCACAGAAATGTGAGGAATATGTGTTTTTTTAGCCAAATTTTGAGGTTTGCAAAGGATTCTGGGTAACAGAACCTGGTCCGAGCCCCACAAGTCACCCCTTCTTGGATTCCCCTAGGTCTCTAGTTTTCAGAAATGCACAGGTTTGGTAGGTTTCCCTAGGTGCCGGCTGAGCTAGAGGCCAAAATCTACAGGTAGGCACTTCGCAAAAAACACCTCTGTTTTCTTTAAAAAATGTGGATGTGTCCGCGTTACGCTTTGGGGCGTTTCCTATCGCGGGCGCTAGGCCTACCCACACAAGTGAGGTATCATTTTTATCGGGAGACTTGGGGGAACGCTGGGTGGAAGGAAATTTGTGGCTCCTCTCAGATTCCAGAACTTTCTGCCACAGAAATGTGAGGTACATGTGTTTTTTTAGGCAAATTTTGAGGTTTGCCAAGGATTCTGCGTAACAGAACCTGGTCCGAGCCCCACAAGTCACCCCATCTTGGATTCCCCTAGGTCTCTAGTTTTCAGAAATGCACAGGTTTGGTAGGTTTCCCTTGGTGCCGGCTGAGCTAGAGGCCAAAAGCTACAGGTAGGCACTTTGCAAAAAACCCCTCTGTTTTCTTTAAAAAAAATGGGATGTGTCCACGTTGCGTTTTGGGGCGTTTCCTGTCGCAGGCGCTAGGCCTACCCACACAAGTGAGGTATCATTTTTATCGGGAGACTTGTGGGAACATAGATTAGCAAAACAAGTGCTATTGCCCCTTGTCTTTCTCTACATTTTTTCCTTCCAAATATAGGAGAGTGTGTAAAAAAGACATCTATTTGAGAAATGCCCTGTAATTCACATGCTAGTATGGTCACCCCGGAATTCAGAGATGTGCAAATAACCACTGCTCCTCAACACCTTATCTTGTGCCCTTTTTGGAAATACAAAGGTTTTCTTGATAGCTATTTTTTACTCTTTATATTTCAGCAAATGAATTGCTGTTTACCCGGTATAGAATGAAAACGCACTGCAGGGTGCAGATCATTTATTGGCTCTGGGTTCCTCGGGTTCTCGATGAACCTACAAGCCCTATATATCCCCGCAACCAGAGGAGTCCAGCAGACGTAACAGTATATTGCTTTCGATAATCTGACATTGCAGGGAAAAGTTACAGAGTAAAACGTAGAGAAAAATTGATGTTTTTTTCACCTCAATTTCAATATTATTCTTTTTCAGCTGTTATTTTCTGTAGGAAACCCTTGTAGGATCTACACAAATGACCCCTTGCTGAATTCAGAATTTTGTCTACTTTTCAGAAATGTTTAGGTTTCTGGGATCCAGCATTGGTTTCGTGCCCATTTCTGTCACTGACTGGAAGGAGGCTGAAAGCACAAAAAATTGCAAAAATGGGGTATGCCCCAGTAAAATGCCAAAATTGTGTTGAAAAATTGGGTTTTTTGATTCAAGTCTGCCTGTTCCTGAAAGCTGGGAAGCTGCAGAGTTTAGCACTGCAAGCCCTTTGTTGATGCCATTTTCAGGGGAAAAACCACAAGCCTTCTTCTGCAGCCACTTTTTCCAATTTTCACTGTATTTTGGCCAATTTCTTGGCCTCCTTCAGGGGAACCCACAAAGTCTGGGTACCTATAGAATCCCTAGGATGTTGGAAAAAAAGGACGCAAATTTGGCTTGGTTAGCTTATGTGGACAAAAAGTTATGAGGGCCTAAGCGCGAACTGCCCCAAATAGGCAAAAAAGGCCTGGCACAGGAGGGGGAAAAGGCCTGGCAGCGAAGGGGTTAAGTTGTGGGATTTATTATAACAATTAATTTGATACCAAACTTCTGGTATCTGTTACTTAAGGGGACTTTTAAAATTAAAATAAAGTCTCCCCCTTCTAGCCTGTGGAGACCATTCACTACAATGAGGGAAAAACGAATTTGACTGTTTTACCTCACCAGGGCTTATAAAACTATTTTTATAAGGTCCCTGCTTATAGTTACATGCACCCAGCCCTAGGGGCACATAGGGCACACCTTAGGGGTGACTTATATGTAAAAATAAGGTAGTTTAAGACTTTGGAACTACTTTTAATTCCAAAGTCGAATTTGCATATAACTTTAATTTAAAAGCAGCCAGCAAGGCAGGCCTGCCTTTAAAAACTGGGCACCTCTGCAGTGCACCTATGGGTCCCTTCCTATGCTGGGGTCCCTAAACCTCCAGCCCTTACCATATACTAGGGACTTATAGGTAGGTTGACTTAGCCAATTATAATTAGCCTAATTTGCATACTGATTTTACACAGAGCACAGGCCCTGGGACTAGTTAGAGGTACCAAGGGTACAATCAGAGTCAGGAAAACACCAGCAAAAAGTGGAAAATGGGGGCAAAAGGTTAGGGGGGCTCTGCAATCAGCCCTGTTCTCTCATACCAATCTTTTTCTGCTAATAGGATGTCATAACATGACATCAATTGTTTTCAGAATATAACCTTAATTATGTCCTCTTTGTCTCCCTCAATTTGTATTTTCACTTTATAAACCCTACCAGTGTGTCCACAGTTTCAACTTCTAAATAGTTGTTAGTTGCTGTTACCTCCAGAAGCTCTTGAAGATTCCAGCGAACTATTGTGACCTCGGCCGTGCTGTCTAGCAGAATCAGTGTTCAATCCCTGCTCTTCAGTAAAGTTCTCATTGGGTGTGGCACCTTTTTCTTTTTGAATTGTGCTTTGTGTTGCAGTAGTTTCTCTTTCTTTTTTATGGAAGGTTCAGATGAGCATTGTGAAGATTTTCTTAGTTTCACTTACCCGTTTCGTTGCTCAGAACGCCACCTCTCTCACTGCGTTTATCCAGTTAGTGCTGAAAGGAACAAGATTGGCGTGTATCAATATATTGGTATCTATCAGGAGTTTTTAAACTGTCTCTATTTCTGAGATTGTAACATTTCTCTGAGGTCTCCAATCATGGAGATTCTCTTCTTTGCTTTTTATTGTCTTTGGTTTGTTTTGGTTTATCCCAGTATTTTTCAGAACCTTCTGTGTTACTTGCTTGGTAGAATCCTTCTTAGATTTACCTTGTAGTTGTGGTTTACTATCCTGGCCTATACTTGAATAGGTCTCAGCGATAATCTTTGGCAGCTCGCGCTCCTGATCTAAAATGGGAACATCTCAGGCCCTCTGGCGTACTACAAATGCTACTGCTTCCCCTTTAAGTTTAAGATTACTTAATATTATCTAAGATACGGTGGCAAAGTTGCCCATTAATTGCGTCCCCAGATCTGGGGCAGGACCAGCCCTGTAATCATTCTGAATTTGTATTAACACATCCAGAAGATTTGCAAGTGTCAGTGTACCATGTGCTATTGTGTAGAGAGCAACAAACACTGCACCCCAAGTGGTGCAGCTGTCCACTGAGGAAACCATCACAAATGGCAAGCATATTGCTGGGGCGGTGTTTAAAATCCACATTACAAATTGTATTATTCATTTATATATTTCTACTAAATTAGTGCTAAGGCGGCGTACAACTGCCACTGCCATTGCACCTACATTAGGTTGTGGGGTATAGGGAGCCAATTCTGGCCATGTAGGTCCACCATTACTTAACGGACTTAGGCCCTCATTCCAACCCTGGCGGTCATTGACCACCAGGGTGGAGGGACACGAAAGCACCGCCAACAGGCTGGCTGTGCTTCCAGGGCCATTCTGACCGCCGCGGTCAGAAAAGGGGATCCAGCGGTTTCCCGCCGGATTTCCCCTGGCCTGGAGAATCCTCCATGGCGGCGCTGCTTGCAGCACCGCCATGGGGATTCCGACCCCCTTCCCGCGAGCCTGTTTCTGGCGGTTTACACCGCCAGAAACAGGATGGCGGGAACGGGTGTCGTGGGGCCCTTGCACTGCCCATGCCACTGGCTTGGGCAGTGCAGGGGCCCCCTAACAGGGCCCCATAAAGATTTTCACTGTTTGCTTTGCAGACAGTGAAAATCGCGACTGGTGCAACTGCACCCGTCGCACCCTTGCAACTCCGCCGGCTCCATTCGGAGCCGGCTTCATTGTTGCAGGGTCTTTCCCGCTGGGCCGGCGGGCGCCCTTTTGGCGGTCGCCCGCCGGCCCAGCGGGAAAGTCGAAATGACCCCCGCGGTCTTTCGACAGGGACGCCGCCCGTCAAAGTCAGAATGACCCCCTTAGTCTAACTTTCTGTGGAACATGGGGTAAGGTGCCATTAACACAATTTTGATGTTCTTGATAAGATAGTGGTGTTTTTATTTTGAAGTATGCATAAGGTCTATATTGTGCGAGTGGATTTGCTGGAGTGTAATGATGAAATGTATGAGTGTTTCCAACTGCTGCTGGAAAGGCGACCGAAGAGTAGAACATTTCTGTTCTGTATGCTGCGTGTGCCTCTACAATAAATGTCTCTTCTCCTCCCTCATCCGTGAGGCCATTATTTTATAAACGTGTTATGAGTGGGAGTCACATGTTTGCTGCAATTATGACCCTGTTTTGGTCTGTCATTACTTAAAATGGAAGTGTATTGTTCAGAGACAGAAATACCAATTGAAGATTCCTTTTAAAGGTTCACGCTTAAACAACCTACAGCATCAATTAGGTACCACCTATCTAGATGAGGAGGGTATTTCCTTATACCACAGACGTCTTCATATAAGATAGTTAGAGTGTCTTTTGAACATAATGAGACAGAGATACTTGGGCGATCACAAAGTTAATGCCTAACCAATGTTGCCCCATGTCATAGACTCCCGTTTTGGTGACAAGACTTCTGGAATTTGGGTTTCAACGCCACCGAGCATGGAGGACTGAATCTGATTACAAACTGTGTGACAGCTGTCGGCCTAACCCTTTCCGGTTAGCTAGCAGCACCTCACAAGTACCAGAGGTAGATGTTATTTGTGGAAGCCTCTCGCATGACACTCAGGCCCTGATTTATACTTCTTGGTGCAAAACTGCACCAACGCAGTTTTGCCCCAAAACGTTTAGCACCGGCTTGCACTATTTCTGTGCACCAGCCAGGCACCATATTGATGGATTGTGCAAGCTGGTGCAAAGGGTAGGCTAGTGTATAAAAAATGACACTAGCCGGGTGGGACTGGCAGTATAGAAGAAGGGGATTTTGCACCAAAAAATGACGTTAGGCAGGTTAGAGTAAAAAGAAAACAACTCTAACCTGCCTAGCGTCATTTTCTGATGCAAAACCATCCATACCACATAACTCCTGTCTTAGAAAAGACAGAAGTCATGCCCGCCACCCCAAAGGCCAGAACCGGGGGCCAGGGTCCCCTGGGCATGGCCATTGAATCCAGTGCCATGTAAGAGGGCCCATTTCAGGGCCCCCAATAGCACTTTTAAAAAAAACAATAATATACTTACATGTTCTTACCTATACCTACCTGGATGGGGTCCCCCATCCTCCACTGTCCCTCAGTACCAGAGGTAGATGTTATTTGTGGAAGCCTCCCGCATGATACTCAGGCCCTGATTTATACTTTTTGGTGCAAAACTGCACCAACGCAGTTTTGCCCCAAAACGTTTAGCACCGGCTTGCACTTTTTCTGTGCACCAGCCAGGCACCATATTGATGGAATGGTGCAAGCTGGTGCAAAGGGTAGGCTAGTGTATAAAAAATGACACTAGCCGGGTGGGGCTGGCAGTATGGAAGAAGGGGATTTTGCACCAAAAAATGACGTTAGGCAGGTTAGAGTATATAAAAAACAACTCTAACCTGCCTAGCGTCATTTTCTGATGCAAAACCATCCATACCACATAACTCCTGTCTTAGAAAAGACAGGAGTCATGCCCGCCACCCCAAAGGCCAGAACCGGGGACCAGGGTCCCCTGGGCATTGCATCCAGTGCCATGTAAGAGGGCCCATTTCAGGGCCCCCAATGGCACTTAAAAAAAAAACAATAATATTCTTACATGTTCTTACCTATACCTACCTGGATGGGGTCCCCCCATCCTCCACTGTCCCTCTGGTGTGGGTGGGGTGTCCTTGGGGCCTGGGGAGGGCACCTGTGGGCTTATTCCATGGTGTTCCACGATGGAAATAGGCCCACAGGTCCCCTAATGCCTGTCCTGACCCAGGTGTGAAAAAAATGGTGCAAAGCAAGCTTTGCACCATTTATTGACCCTCCCGCCCCTCCTGCATAATTTTTGCACAGGAGGATAAATAAGGCTCTAGGGCTTAGAGTCATTTGTTTCCTGGGAACGCCTATCTAGCATCTCATTGACGCAAGGTAGTTTTCCGCAGGCAAAAAATGACTTTAACTCCAATATTTTGGCGCTAGACATGTCTAGCACCAAATATAAATATGGAGTTAAGTTTGCGCCAGATTTGCGTAAACAAATTACGCAAATCCAGTGCAAACAGAGTATAAATATGCCCCTCAGACTCCTCTGGGAAGTTGTGTTGGAGCACATCTCATCCTTTTCTCGCAATCATACACATCTCATACATGCAAGAACAAAACAGAAACAGGATTTTGGTTCAACATGTTTTCTTGAAGCAACTGCATTCTATGTAGAAAGGCATGAATAGAAAATTCTATGTAGAAAGGCATGAATTGCAATTATGAGGATAATGAAGCACAGTGGTATGACAGCAGTGACCAAAGAAGTGAAACACAAGAAAAGTCCCACCATACTGTCATACTAGTGTTCCTAGCATTCCTACCTACACTACTCAGTTCCTACATGAGAGTAAGTAGTGGTAGCCCTAATCCACCCATCTGGTCCCGGGAAGGAAGCCATAACCCCCATACCTGTGCTAAGGTAGGGAAGGGGTCTGTTAGTCTGCTGAGAGTCCTCCCACATAGAGAAAGAGGAACAAAAAGGTTTCAGCAGAAACCACGAGGATGTGCAGAATAAGATGGTAAACCGGCTGGAATGTCCACTCTGAGATATTGCGGGTAGTGTGATGTTTTATATTAACATATCTGTTGTTCTAAGAACTCTCCTGACGTGACAACACATATTTTTCTGTGTAGGGTAGGCAATGTTACCTGTGTACTAGGAATACTCTGTAAACATTGTGACAGTCTTGGGATGAGCACAAGATGTGAATGTTGTGCAAAGAAATGATTAACAGTTTCTGCAAGGAAGGACAACTGATAAAAGGAATAAAAAACATATCCTCTAAGATAAAGCGTTGCTAAAATATTGAAAGGAATAAAAGCAAAATGTAACTTGGTACAAGGGCACAGACCTCAGGCCCAGAGCTAAATAATGTGCCTGTGTAAAATGCTAAAATAGTGAGTGTGTGTGTGTGTGTGTGTGTGTGTGTGTGTGTGTGTGTGTGTGTGAGAATGGGACTGTGAGTGGGTGTTTCATTGTGTGAATGGGTGTGTGAGTGGGTGTGTTGATGTGTGAATAGGTGTGTTAGTGGGTTTGTCAGTGTGTAAATGGATGTGTGAGTCCGTGGCTGAGTGGATGTCTGGGTGTGTGAGAAGGTGGAATAGTGGTTTTGTGGGTGTGTGAGTGGATGTGTGACTGTGCGAATGGGTGTGTGACTGTGTGAATGGGTGTGTGATTGGGTGTATGAATGGGTGTGTGACTGGCTGTGTGAGTGGCTGGGTGGGTCTGTGAGTGGGTGTGTGAGTGTGTGAATGGTATGAGACTGGGTGTGTGAGTGTCTGTGTGGGTCTGTCAGAAGGTGCGGTAGTGGTTTTGTCTCTGTGAATGGATGTGTGTGGGTGAATGAGTGTGTGTGAATGGGAGAGCGAGTGGGTGTGTTTGTGTGTGAATAGGTGTGTGAGTGAGTATGTGAGTGGCTGTGTGGGACTGTGAGGAGCCATGGTAGTAGTTTTGTAGGTGTGTGATTGTGTGTGTTAGTGGGTGGGTAAGTGCCTGTGTGGGTCTCTGAGTGGATGTGAGAGTGGGTATATGGGTGTTTGAGTGGCTGTCTGAGTGGTTGTGTGGATGTGTCAGTAGCTGTGTGGGTGACTGTATGGCTGTGTAAGTGGGGATGTAAATGTCTGTGTGGGTATTATAGTGGGTGTGTGTGAGTGGATGTGTGAGTGGCTGTGTAGGTATGTGGGTGGCTGTGAGAGTGGCAGAATGGTTTGTGAGTACGTGTCTGAGTGGCTGTGTGGGTTGGTGTGTGAGTGCCTTTATGGGAGTGTGAATGGATGTGTGACTCAGTGTGTAAGTGGCTGTGTCTGTCTGTGAGTGGGTGTTATGGTAGTTTTGTGGGTCTGTGAGGAGATACAGTAGTGGTTTCATAGGTGTATGAGTGTATGTGCGAGTGTGTGAATGAGTGTGAGTGTGTGTGTAGGTGTGTGAGTGTATGAATGTGTGTATAATTGAGTGTGTACGTAGCTATGTTGGTCTGTCAGTGGGTGTGGTAGTGGTTTTGTAGCTCTGTAAGTGGATGTGTGTGTGTGTGAATGGGTATGTGAGTGCGTATGTGTGTGTGGCTGTGTGTACCTGTGAGTGGATGTGATGATGGTTTTGTGGGTCAATCATCATACTTTATTCATTGTGTTTCTGCAGCATAAAAGCTCACTTACACATAAGTATAAAAATCAGTGAAAACACAGAGTTAAAATATAAAGATAATACAAAAAATACATTTGTGTACAAGCATAAGATCTAATACTTAAAAGGCAAAAATCCATCTGTAACATACACATAGTCCAAAAAACAAAACCTAAGCCACAAAGGCCAGTCATATAGGTTATAATATCATAAGATGAATGCAAAGAGACCCGAAACAGCGACATTCAGCTTTGGGCACTTCTTCTTGTCTTCACCACCTGCCAAATTAAATTTGTGACAGTGCAACACACCAAATGAGTCTGCAGCTGAGAAATAGCAATGCTGGCTTGCACTGCCAAAAATTAAAAGACTAAAGCATTGGACATAACAACTTTTTCCTAGTTATACGATACAGGCAACAAAAAAAACCATTATATGAATAGTTGACTGGACAGAGTTACCAACACA
The DNA here is from genome assembly GCF_031143425.1 of Pleurodeles waltl. Lineage (NCBI taxonomy): Eukaryota > Metazoa > Chordata > Amphibia > Caudata > Salamandridae > Pleurodeles > Pleurodeles waltl. Next base: position 251,964,038 of record NC_090443.1, read on the forward strand.
TGGACAGGGAGCTAGGTCAGCCTGGGAACTCCAATTAGGTGCATAACCCACCATTTAAGGAACATAATTTAATCGCAATCTAGTAAGGATAAAGTGATGCTGTCTGTTCTGAATAACAGACAGATATGATTGGACCCCTTCCTGATGGGGTGTTCACCTGAACAGCCAAACAGATGATTTGTGCCGGGTGACTGGCACTCTGGCGGACCCCATCACCCCAAGAACTACACTTTCAGCCCACGTTTAGAGAAGGAAGTACATGTACTTGGACAAGAAAACAACTCTGGCAGCCCAATCCTCTCGAACATCGATTTAACATAGGCAAGGCAAGGGATATCTAAGGCCTATGTCAATGTCAAGCAATCATTAATAACCAGATGATTCAGTGGGACAGATTCCCTTGCCCAGACTGCTCACCGTAGCAATAACAGAGCAAGCCTCATCTTGTCCTCAATATATGGCATACCAAGCTTGTAGTGACACAAAACAGTAGAACATCCACTTGACACTGCTAGCAGGTTACTAAAAAAGGAATTTTAAGCTGCCTCAATTCTATTCGTGTACAAGGAAAAAAGAAAAAAATTCGAGTATGCACACTTGCATCATGCCATACCTGATACCAAATGTGTCAGTACACTCCCCGTCCCTACCATAGCGCACATATGCTTTAGTCCAGCTTTGGGTACAGCTGCCTAATAAAGATTGTGATTACTTCCCCTGTGCACATCTCAGACATAAGGGCCCAAAGCTTTGAGTGGGTAACACAGTCAAAGGCTGCTGATAAGCACATAAAAGCCATAAACTCTGTACCATTCTTAATCAGAGTGTAATTTGAAATAACCAATCTAAGGTTCAGGCACTGGTCGATTGTGGCAATATCTTTCTTAAAACCATATTGTATGTCAGAAAGAATGTTATTTGTTTGTATTCACTCCTCTAGCCTCTGACACAGAATACAACCCATAGTTTTTGCTGTGGAATCCAGGAGGCCTCTAATTCACTGGGAGGGATCTGCCACCTTTTTTGTAAATTGGGACAATACCAGATTTATGCTATATTGCGGGCAACTTAAGCTTAACAAATGCTGGATAGAAGGGGGGCCCACAACTCCTGGCAATCTAAGAAGAGGTCCACCAGGACACCATCGGAGCCTGGTGCCTTTCCCCTACAAGAAGCCCTCAAAGCGGTATTTACTTCTTCGAAGCCAAAAGCCAAGGGCAAAGGCGTGAACGAGTTATCAAACTTTTACCCATTTTCGTCTCCCCTCTGCAAGCCTGAGCACAGGTTAGTAAAGTGCTCCATCCACTGCATAGCCTGCACATGCACGTCCATAGAAAAGTCAGACCTCTCTGTAAAATAGGAAGAGTTCACTGCCCTCCAAAATGCCATCTTTCATTTGGCTTGCCCTCATAAGATCTTCCCATGCCTCCTCCCTAATCTCTCTAACCCGGACCATCCTCGCTCATTGATACTCAGCCCTGGCCTGCTTTATCAAGTGTCCATTTCTCTGCTCCCCGTGCAAAGCTGAGTGGAGTCCGCCTAAAGCCTTAGTGCATGCAGTGTTTAATCACCCGTCAGCATCTGGCGTCTTTGTACTAGTGTGTCTAGTAAGCGCTGCACTGATAGTCTCTGTGATTTCCCCAAATGCGCCCTTGATCAAGCAAGGGTCTGCTTCCATATCTGACCATGGAGAGAAGGCCTGCTGCTTGGCCTGCGATAGGGAGGGCAGCAAGTTGAAACTATCCACCCTTGACCATTTAATAGTAAAGCCATTTTTCTTCCCCAGAATGAGTTGATACCCTGTTCTAGATCAAGGCGTCATTGTTCCCACCCCCTTTAAGCTACAACACATGGTGGCATGGTCACTAAAGCCGGAAAAGGTGGCCTGAAAGTGCCCCAAGGATGCCCCTACCAGCTCCGAGCGAAATATATAATCAATTGTAGTGGGTCCGATTCTGCTGGAAAAAGTTGGGATGAAACCTCACTCCTCCCCTTCTTCATTCAATATTTTAAGGCTATGCTTTACGGTGACATTATTGAGTATTACTATAAGCATCACACTTAAAATGGATGAAATGATCTTTTCTGTATTTCGTGAGCCCAAAGTTTGATGCCAAGGAAACTGTGCAGTAATGTGCATTAAATTCTCCCACCCATATAATGCCCACCGGTTTCTGTAAGGACCCCATGAGGCGACTAATACTATTCTCTAGTGCTTCAATCACTGTATGAGCGCAGCCATCAAAGTCATTGTTATAGTTGTTAATGAACAAAAGGTACCAGTCTAAGTTTAAATCAAATAATGTACATTGAAAATGGGGATTGTCAGTAAACTGTCTAATAATTTTCACTGCAAAGGTATTAGTTACAAATGTAGCCAACCCTCCTTTTGCCCTGCCTGCCTAAGCAGGACAGGCAGGAATGAACTATGACTGGTACTCATCAATGTCATATGTGTCAGTTACCCATGTTTCTAGGAGGCACACACATTGGTAGCTTGCAGTCATTTCCACCCATTCGGGATCACACATCTTCCTCCCTAGCCCCACCATATTCCATTATAAAAATCTTTACTGCATCAGGTGGAGGGTCAGCTGTTGTACTTGGACCACAACGGGGCTGCAACCTACTCTTACTGGGAGGAAAGGGCTCAGTGGATACCAACATAGAGTCAATCGCAGAGCTCCAGCCCCTCCTAATAGCTGGAATCTATTTGTTAAGGGAAGCTATAGAGGGTAGCCAACAGTCCCATCCTGGTTAATTAGACCCAGGTTTCCTCTACTCTGACCACCACTCAGCAGTAAAGGGCACCAGGGTTTCTAAAAGAAGCCTATGGGGAGGGCAGTAGTTGAAGATGCCCGATTGCACAGGAGCAATAAAGTGATAAGTTGGCCACCAACCCTGGTGAACTAAAGGTAACAACTACACAGTCCCCTGGAATCGACTTAGGTGCCACACCCACCCAATCTACCCTCCTAACCATCAAAATGTATGGTAATGCATTGTACTCTCGGGCAGTATTTGTGGTTAGCCAATGTGCAGCCTTGGCAATCAGCTGCTCAGTGGTTTCAGGCTGGGCTGGCCTGAGACAGGGGACATTTGCTAACACAACCACATACGGGGCAGACGCTTGCATATTCACTACCCTCCCTCTGAACTAGATCTTCAGTAGGCCCCTTCACATTACTCACAGAACAATGTGACCTACTCCCCTGACTTCCTTGCTTCTGTGAGGCACCCCTGTTTGGATTAGTAGCCATGTCCTGAAAATGAGAGACTCAAAGGCTCTGTAACCCTCGTCTGCTGGGACTCAATAGCCCCCATAGGAGCCACGGACTTACCTCCTTCCTTTCTAACAGATGGTACTGGGGGATCGGGATATACACGGATTCCCCTAGCTTCCTGGCTATTGATATCCTTGCCTGATTGCAATTGCTCCCACAAGGAATCAGCAGAGCACCTCCCAGTGGGGTGACTCACCAAGGACGATAGTTTGTCCTCAATATCATCCAGCTGGTCTTGCAATGGTTTTTGGAGAAGTTTTATCATTAATTTGACCCTCGCACAGAGGACATCACAGTTGTACTGGAGCCCACCCCTGCTGGTGCTGCATCCTCCAAAGACCATGAGGTTCCGTAATAATAGTGGGCCTTTACTACATGACCTTTTTTTACTGGAGGTTCATTAGACCGTGACGTATCCTGCTGTTGAAGGCAGGGTTCCATTGTTATAGCAGGGGAAATAAATGCACTGCTGAAAACACAAGGGAATCCCTCTGGACCACGTACTCAGCTGGGGTGGGACTCTGTCCTCCAGCCTGCACTGTTTCCTGAACCTTGCTCTGCCTGCCTGCTGACATGCTACTTAAGCACGGGTTGCTCTCCGCAGCGCAGGACGCACTGAAAACATAAGGTAATCCCTCTGGGCCACGTTACTCAGCTGGGGTGGGACCAGCACCCCAGCCTGCACTGATTCCTGGAACCTGCCCTTCCCGCCTGCTGATGCGCTACTTAAGCCGGGGTTGCTCTCCACAGCACGGAATGCGCTGAAAAAACAAGGGAATCCCTTTGGGCCAGGCTACTCGGCTGGGGTGAAACTCCGTCACTCAGCCTGCACTGCTTTCTGGACCTTGCCCTGCTTGCCTGCTGATGCTCTACTCAAGTGCGGGTTGATCTCCGCAGTGCGGGACAAGCTGAAAACATAAGGGAATCTCTCTGGGCCACGCTACTCGGCTGGGGTAGGACTCGGTCCCCCAGTCTGCACTGCTTCCTGGACCTTGTCCTTCCCACCTGCTGACACCCTACTTAAGCACGGGTTACTGTCTGCAGTGCCGGATGTGCTGAAAACATAAGGGAATCACTCTGGGCCATGCTACTCGGATGGGGTTGGACTCCGTCCTCCAACCTGCACTGCTTCCTGGACGTTGCTGTTCCCACCTGCTGACGAGCTACTTAGTGCAGTTTTCTCTCCGCAGTGTGGGATGCGCCAGGGCTTGCCCCCAGGCCAAGACTGGCCCGTCTTCACCTGTCATAGCCCAGAAGAGGCTGGGCCCCTCTTCTATGTTTCTAGAAGTAAGTGTTATGACCTAGAAGTGGGACAGTATGTAACTTCGGCCACGTCTGGTATTAGACCATTGCAAGTTATTTCTCTAGAATCATGCTAGTGTCTATGGGTAAGCACAAAGCCATAGACGCTCCTGTAATACATGTGGCCAAAAAAAATTCAAGAAACGTCTAAATAATAAAACTAGCTCTCTGGGCAGCAAGGAGAATAGTACCTTAGAGGGTGTACATACCTTGAACAAGGAAGTGGAAGCCATTTTGAATAGAAATGCAAGTATAACTTCTCCAAATAGTGGGCGTCAAGTAAAAAAAAATCCTGACATGTTTAAGAAAAGTTCTCAGCCATCTAAAATCCAAAACAAGGCTGGACAGAAGGAAACGGTCCAACATACAAGCAAAATATTACTCCCTGTGATGACCATTAACCAGTGCGATAGCTCAGTTGCGCCATGGTGTGATAATGGAAGCACTGCTGTGGAGGAGAAGGCTTCATGCTTTCCCCTAAGCCCTGAGGTTATTATGGCTCAGAACATTTTGTGCACTATCAATATGGGCCTCTGGCAGAAAATGGGGGACCTTGGGGTGTTGTTACTTCTGCACTTACTGGGCTGCCTGTTGGAGACAAGCCCTCTGCCAATACATATTTGGGCCAAGGAAGCCCACTGAGGTATTTTAGCAGTCCCGATCTTGAATCTGTGCACCTGAAATTGGATGAAGTTAAGAGTAACGGGGGAACCTGGTCAGCCTTGCAGGTGTAGGAGCTCATGGCCAAGTGCGGGTGGGATAGTGTCTGCATCAGAGGGCGGGGCCATCCATATTGTTTTGTTGGATTCTAGGTCATCATTAAGAAATGAGCCTCTGGGGTCTGCTACCAACTTTCCTCCTATCAACCAACTTGCTCCTCACGTCAAGGTAACAAAAGCCTCCTTTGGGGCCAGTAATCGCAAGTGCAGTCTTGATGTAAAGGGGAGTAATTCTGATGAAATAGGCTGCCCTAATATAGCCCAAGCAGCTGTTCACACAAAGGGTCCTTGAGGAAGGGGCCTGTAATCAGGTGCCTGTTGGAGAAGTTGCATCAAGAGTGTAAAAGGATAGGGCATTAGGCTGCCTACCGCAATTGTCTGATGTAAGACCACTCATACCAAAGCAACAGACTCAGGGTGCAGGGAGGTCAGGAAGAACTATCTTCATGGTCATGGTGCCTAAGCTGCCATTAGGGTCTTCTGAAACACAAGTTTCCTTGAAAAATAAGGTTATCTACTGGCTGAGAGTTCAGCACAATTGTCTTTCTGTTATTAGAGGGGATATTGTAGAGGCCGAAAGACACAGTCAGCAAGGGTCAAACTATGATTTTATTTCTATTCTTCTCATCGATACGTTGTTAGTGACCAATCTTATTGACTTTGAACTGCGCACCTGTTACCTGAGAAACCCTCCAGGTGTAGGTATCAGGCTAAAACTATCCCCGCCGGATATTACTTCTCCTGCAATTTGCAGGGGGGAAGTAGGTAGAAAATGTGGTCTCAGCCAATCACACATCCCTGCTTTGGATGAGAACAATTGCTCTCACCTGACTGCAATTGACTGATTATCTAGCAAACCCAATGCAGCAGTCATGCCAGAGGACCTTGAGGGCAGGGATGGGGTGTTTGTTGGACCAGTTGAATGTGGAAAAGGATATTAGGCCCAGAGTTATTTTGTTGGTCTAGTGCTATGAATAATACAGCTAAGCTATCAATCATGTCTTGGAATTTGGCTGGGCTGTGGAGCAAGTTAACTGACTCAGAATGGGTCACATATCAATAAGCATGAAAAATGCATATTTCAGGAGACTTGGGCTTTAGGCCCAGTCTTCCTGGATGTTTTTTTGTCTTACTATGTGGGGGGCCAGCCCTCAGCTGGGGGTAGTGGTTGGGCTAAGGGAGACCTTTTGATATTGGTAAATAGGAATCTGCAGTGCACTCACTCAGCCCTAATAATAGACTCATTTGATTTATTAGGCATACCGCTTGAATTCCAGTGAGGCTTTCAGCTTGCAATAATTAATGTCTACACTAGATCAGTGTCATGGGGTGTAGAGTAGTGTATGCTAGGGTGTAGTGATTGAATTCATAGATACATTGCATCATTCTTTTAATACAGTGGTTGTGGGTGATGTCAATTGCTCATTTGAACCCTCTTTTATAGTACCAATTTGACTGTTACTGAGGATGAATATTGAGGTATTCCACGATTGGCAAAAAACAACTGCATATTTGTTCTCTTGCCGCCCTTCAGTTAACAGCCCTGTGCCTTAAGCGTGGGCTTAGGGCTTGTAATGGTCGTATGCATTTTGATCCATGTGCTGCCCCTAATTTTAAGCGCGGCCAGTCTACTAGTGTCGTTGACTATTTATTAGTAGATGTTAGACTGTAGCCTATGCTGCTAGACATGAGGGTTGATTTTCCCCATGACAGAGATCATAATTCTTTAATTCTTAGTCTTCTTGGCGATGTATTTCTGAGGTCAAGGGACAACAATTTTGCTTTGGTGCCCGAGCCATTATTGGCAAATGACTATAAACGAGTTACCTCGCCGAAAGTGATGTCAAATCCTTACTTGCACAAGGAGATTTACAATCTGTTTGTTGACGCATTATCTAAATATGAGGAGCATGAGGTTGGAAATATTTCAATCTTCAGCATTCGTGAGACCCTGGTTCCTAAACTACAAGACATTTTCTATAACAAGACTAATTCTATGAGGGCTGTTTCCACATACAAAAAAAGTGGTTTAACAATGATTGCTTAAAGGCTAACTCAACCCTAAAGCTAACTGTTGTGACTCGCTCACAGGTGAGGATCAGGATGGCCAGAATTGCATATAATAGGGCTATAGCACAGGCGAAGAAAAACTGGGAAGATACCACTTGGCAGAATCTGCTTGAAGCAACTAGGACTTCTGGAAGTTACTCTTCCAACGTACTAGTCAGGGGAGGAGCTCCCATCACAACCATATTCAACCGGAGGGTTGAGTTGATCATTTTTCCAACTCTTCTTCTTTGTGACAGCGCTGCAATTGCCTCCTTGAAATCTTCTCAAGCTCCTGGTCCAGATAAAATACCAGGAGACTTATTGAAATCTGAGCCGATAATCTGGACCAGTTATATTAACATGATATCCAATGCTATAGCAGCCGGAGGGCCATCCTCCTGGAAGGTGGCCATAATTATACCTGTCAACAAGAAAGGTGAAGTGAGTTCTCCTGCTAGCTATAGACCAATCAGCCTTATCGATAATCTACAAAACACTTTTGCAAGACAGTTTTTGATAGGGTGTTAGAGTGGGTCAACGCCAATCATGTGCTGTCTCCCCTTCAGGCGGGGTTTCGACCAAAAATTAGTACTTTGGATCAAGTCTTCCAGTTGGGTCTTTTATATTGGAAGTATGTACTCCTTGCCAAACAAAATTTGTATGTTGCTTTCGTGGACCTTCGGGCCGCGTTTGATTTGTTCACTAGAGGGAAATTGTGGGAGGCTTTGGATAAAGAGGGTAAGCATAGGAATATAATTAATCTTTTAGCCTGGTTACACAAAATCACCTACGCTCAGGTGAGATGGGGTATTTGGGGAGAATGAACTGATCATGTTCCCAGACAGAGGGGGGGGGGTCATCAAGGCTGCCTCCTGGCACCAACATTATTCACTCTAAGCACCTGCGTGCCAGTGAAGGGACACAAACCTGAGAGGACTTTTGGCAGCATTTGCAGCAACCCCACAGACAAAGCTGCTCTCTGCTTATAAAGGGCTGAACCCAGAGACACATGTCCAGAGATTTACAGCACTCAATGCAACTACTAAGGTAAAGAAATCTTTAGATTATTTTATGGATGCAAAACGAACTTGCACTGCATTTACCCTGATGCATTAGGGCTGACTACATGCTGGAGTGTGAGGCAGAGTGCTCCCTTTCTGTTTTTCCTATTATTCACTCTATATATAAACAAGGTGGTTTAAGCCTTGTCTTCCTGCCAGAATGATGCTCCCACTCTAAATGCCCCCAAAATTCCCTTATTCAGTTTTGCTGATGATTCTCTCCTTATCTCCAAGACATTAAAGGGGATGCAGATTCCTGTTGATAGGTTTATAGCTTTTTGTGCAGATCCGGGTTGGAACTGAATGTCAGCAAAACTAAATTGATGGTGTTCAGTCCTGGGCCAGTCAAGAGATGCACAATTTTAGTCAATGGCATCCCCTTGCATAGGGTTGGCTCCATAGATTATCTTGGTGTCTGAATCTCAAATAATTGTAACTGGGAAGAACAGATTAGCAAGATGTACAAGAGCACTGGCGCAAGAACAGTATCTCTGGCCCTTAAGATCTACCTGGCAAGAGCACAAAATGCTGCTAACTATGGTGCAGAGGTGTGGGGCTACTAGAAAGCTCATAAATTGTCTGTGAGAGAAAATAGTTTTGCTAGAGCATTACTTGCTTGTCCAGTTAGTACCCCTCTGGCCCCTATTTATTTTAATCTTGGTCTTAATTGAATTTTATATGTGCTAGTGTTAAAACCCTTGTTATTCTGGGTAAGGATATGGTTCACTCAGGATCTCCGTATCAATAGGGATTCGCTTTCTGATCATTTAAAAATACCTAACATAGGTTCCATCCCATGGCTCAAGCATGTGTCAAACTGGTTCCGAATGTTGGGACTTTGAAGTTATTGGGGGAACCCTAGGGTTTAAGGAAAGCCCAGAAACAATCTCTGAACTCAGTTTATGTTAGGAAAAATTACCTTCTTGATATAACTCATGGGTGGTTGACCAATCCATTTTTCAAATTTAAGTGAAAACCCTGTTATGAGTCCTTTTTAGATATTATCCCTGAACCCCTTGCCAAGAGCTTGTATATTCACATTTGTTATGGGTGTTTGCCATTAATGTCTTTTACAAGGAGCTGGAGAACAATATCTGCACCAAACTTATGCCCGGCCTGTGGCGCAGTCCTGGAGTCATTGAACATCTTCTTCTTTTTTGTACAGATAACGCAATCTCCCTGCATAAGTGGATTTGCCCTATTTGCTGGAGCCCGGCCATTAGACAGTGCACTACTGCCTTCAGGATTTTAAAAGTGATACTTCTACCATTATGGTACAGGCAAATAGCAAGTTTCTTGAGGCTGCATGGCATATACGCACCCATTTTGTTTAAAGAATGTTAATATATTTTTTTATTTCGTACAGAAGGCTGTATTTTTATAGTATTTATGCTTAATAATGTGAGCAAACTATGCATGGTCAGTGGCAAGAGTCTTTGGAGACTGTTTTTTTTATTGCTGCCAGTATCTATATGATGGCTTTTATCTTTTGTACTTATACATGTAGATTTATATGGAGTATTCTGTTTTGTATGCTTTGATGGTTTTCAATGACCAAGTAAACCATAGGTCGAAGGGCAATCTCCCTGGGCCCTACCCACTGGCGGTACACATATTGGAGGGATGTCTGCCCCCAACTCCTGTGAGAGATGCCGCTCAGTAAGTGCAATGTCCTTAGACAAGACTCCAACGGCTCATGTTAAAAAAGGAGTCTAAAGTTGTGATGAACTCCCCCACACCCTTTTCTTCTCCATTATTTGCTAACACACCACAAAGCAGAGAGGCACCTGAATGTACTAAAGTGGGCAGAATCCACGGGCCAAGGAGCTTAGACCCAGTCTTCGCCAGGGCATAGGGGCCTTAATGCACTTTTAGTACTACTATAGTCTTTGCCCCTCTTCCTCCTTGCCTGCAGTTACGGTGAGCTGGACTCTGCGGGATGAAGTACCACACCAGGGATATGCCACCAAGATGCTGGTATAAGTGACAGCAGCACAATGAAGTCCGTGGCATGGAGGCCTTAATGCACTTTATCGCCAGCATAGTCTTTGTCTCCCCTCCTCCCTGCCTGCAGTTACAGTGAGCTGGACCCTGGGGAATGTAGTCCCACCCCAGGGATCTGCCGCCAAGATGCTGGTGTAAGTGACAGTAGCACAATGATTTTTTGGTCTGTGAGTGGGTGTGTGAGTTTGTGGATGGGTGTGTGAGTGGGTGTGTGAGTGGCTGTGTCGGTCTGTCAGTGAGTGTGGTAGTGGTTTTGTGGGGCTGTGACTGGGTGGGTGTGTGTGTCAATGAGTGTGTGAGTAGCTGCATGGATGTGTGAGTGGGTGTATGAATGGTTGTGTAGGTCTGTGAGTGGGTGTATGTTTTTTTGATTGAGGTCTGGATCTGTGGATCTGTTGTAAATCACACGGGGACCACACGGAGTGCTGCAGAGGTTTCATGGATCCTTATGCACCCCAAAAATACATTTTTGGGCAATTTCTTGCCCATGAAGGTTCCTCAGAGACCCCTCCATTATTCCCATTGAGTCTGACCCCTTCTATCCTATTTTATCTTTATTCCCCCCAGGAACCCTTCCCCGATTGACAAGATGGTGGCTGCAAATTTCCTCTCAGGTTGTGATCACCTAATCATGGCATTGATGTTGGTGCATCGAATTGCGGACACACCATAGTGGATCTGTGATAGATCTGCATATACACACACATACACACACACATTTTTATTCATATATATATTTTTTTTTTTGGGGGGTTGACCCCTTCTGTAGGGTCATCCCCAGACTTTTTGCCTTCCTCCTCCTGTTTTTCTGACTCCCTTTTGCTGGTTTTTAGGTTTCTGGGCACTATACCACTGCTGAGAAGTGCTAAAGTGCAGTTGCTTTGTTCTCTAAAACATGGTAATATTGCCTTATCCACAAATAGCATATTTAATTTAGTTGTAAGTCCCTAGTAAAGTGTACTATATGTGACCTATATGTACCCATGGCCTGTAAATTAAATGCTACTAGTGGGCCCGCAGTGCTGATTGTGCCACCCACTGCAGTAGCCTTTCAAACATCTCTCAGGCTTGCCACTGCAGAGGCTGTGTGTGCACTTTTAAACTGGCATTTCACTCTAGCAAGTGACCCCACATGCCAGGCCTAAACCTCCCTTTTTATTATATATTTCACCCCTAAGGTCTGTCCTAGTTAGACCCAAGGATACAGTGGAGTGTATTTAAAAGGTTGGACATGTACTTTTAAGTTTAACATATCCAGATGGTGAAAAACACCAACATTTGTTTTTCACCATTTCAAGAACTAGCTCTCCCATAAGATCACATTGGGACTACCTTAAAACATCTTTTAAGTGTAATTTCCAACTGAAAAAAAGATAGAAATGAGGTTTTTGGTGCTCCTGGACTCACAATTATTAATTTCCAATTGAAAAAAAGATAGAAATGTGGTGTTTGGTGTCTCTGGACTCCCAGTTTTAACCACAACTTATGGTGAAGTCAGATTTTAAATTGTAAGTCTGAAAATGTCACTTTTAGAACGTTGGCATTTTTCTTACTTTAAGCATTCTGTGCCCTGACCTGTCTCTAAATACACTCTCTGAATACACGTCTTGGGTAGATGACAGCTGGGATTTGTACATTCCCTCTAGACAGTCAAAAATTTGGGGCTTATGGGTGACTTAATAGGTCTTAATGGCACATTAATTGGCTTGATGGGGGTGGAGCTTAGCACTGCCTCACTTACAACTGAATAGAGCTCTGCCTCTCTCAACACAAAGAGCTGCAGAACCCCCTGTGGAGTGTCTAGAGTAAGGGAGGGCAGGCCATGGACTTTGCGGACTTTAAAGGACGGCCTGAAAGTTTCTCCCACCTTCCAGATCCAGGGCAGCAAATTATAAATACTGGACCCTAAAACCCACCAAGTCAGATCTCTACTGGAACCAAGGGCACTCTGCCAGGAAGAAGGACTGCTGTTATGCCAGGAGAGACTGCCACTCTGCAACTGCATTGGTGTGTTGGCCTATTGCTTGTTGGCCTCTAGGAGGGCCTGCCAATTTGCTATCTGCTTTGCTGTGATGGCCTGCTGCCTGCTGCTTCTGTCCTGCAATGAGAAGGACTGGACTTGTTCTCAACATCTGTGCACCCAAGAATTTCCAAGGGCTTGCTAGCTTGCTCCCTATATTATTCTGCAGCTCCAGGGACATCAAAGACTTCTTGTAACTCTACTGGTGCTGCTGGACTCTGCCATCTGTGAATCCTATCCTTGCCGGAGGTGCCTTCCTTCAGTCCTGGGCTTCAGAAGAGGATTCTGCAGCTACTAACTTAAAAAAGTGAGGCATCACCTTGAGTGTGGCAGAAATATTGACCCATCGTGTCCTTGCTGTCACCGCATTACTACAACAAAGGTACTGTTCAGTGGACCCTGCATGGGTTCTGTTGCTGGCCTACCCTCCATCACTGTCAGCATGGATTTTGGATTTGCAATGGTCCCTCCCGACCCTAAGTAACCTTTTGACTGCCATACATTTCTAAGCACTATTTTCACATTAAAGCCTTGTGCATTACAAACCCTATCACCGTCAATGGTCAGAACTAATCTGATATTTAAGCAAAGATTGTAAGAAGGCATAAAGCATAGAGAACCAAAACAAGCGTGCCATGAATTGGTAGTTTACAGTAGAACACCGTGGCAGCTTCTGACTTGTGGTAGATTGAATATTTCTTCTGCAAAGAATATATTTTCAAAAAAATTGTCCTTATACAGGATAATACATAAAAGTATGCTCCTCACAATGCACCATCCATTATATAGGCTCGGACGGAAACAATTGTTATGAAAGCCTGCACTGTCAACGTCAAAAAGAGATTCCAAGGCAACAGCTCTTCCAAACAAATATTAATTTGTGGCATCTACCACATAGGCTATTCCTATCTTCAAATTAAACAGATTTTAAGCCAAAAAACTATTCCTAGCTCAACACAGGAAGACTTTTAAAACAACAGGGTCAAATGCCGCTGCTTTCACTCATTAAAATAAAATATTCCACCACTTGGTTAATGAGTTCTGCATTCAGACACTTGAAAAGTGGCACAATACCGTGCTGCACCAAAATTGACAGGGCCATGCTGCGTCATTTTAGAAACGCAGGGATGCGCCATATTTAACTGAATACGGTGCACCCCTGTGTTTCCCCCTGCGCAGGCGCTAAATTTAGCTGCAAGTGCCAACGCACGCATCCTTGCACCATTGTGCAAGGACGTCTGTGTTGAGTGGTGTGATTGTTTATGTGCAGAAAGGTGTCCTTTCCTGCACATCAACAATCACTAATGGTGCTTTGGCACTTCTTTATGTGCTGCACAATGCAGCACACACAGAAGTGCCACAGCGTCATTTTCAAATGATTGTTTATGTGCAGGAAGGGACACCTTCCTGCACATAAACAATCATTTCTGGCATTTTGCTTTTTCTATGAGTGCGGCAGAATGTAGCACACACAGAAAAAGCAAAAAACTTGGAGGAATAAAAGTATTCCTCCTCGCTGAACCCTGCTAATGCCACACCTGGGGGTGGCGTTAGATTTTGGTGCTGCCTCAAGTTTACGTGCCAACGGCAACACCCGTTGCACGCCCCTTCCACTCACAGTGCTGCGTGGGAAGAGGCTGTATTTGCAGGGTGGCATTAAGCCACAAAAAGTGACTTAGCACCACCTTGTAAATACGGCGCTGTGCTTAGCGCTACAGGAGCGCCACAAAAAGTGACATTCCGGTGGCGCTAGGGCTGTATAAATAAAGCCCATAGAGGCTTATCTAAGAGCCCCTAGAGCCTCCTTGTGCCACATTAGTGTAATTTTTACTGAAGCTAATGTGACCCAACGAGGCCAAAATCTCTGTGCCAAATTAACAAAGTGGCGCAATGCATTTGTAACCCTTTGTGCTACATTATGCCTGCCCCGGCATAATGTATGCAAAGGGGACTTTCCCCTGTTAGGGAGTCGAAAAAATGGTGCAAAGAAATCTAAGAGATTTCTTTGTGTAATTTTTTTGTTGGCACTTTTAATGCTTGCTCAGAGCAGGCATTAAAAGGAAGCACACCATTGTTTTCAATGGGCTTTGCAGGATTAACATCAACATTTTTAAAGCTAGTCCTTCAAAGCTCCACACTAACATCAAAACATTTGAGGCTAGTTTCCCTAACTACCTCCATGGTGCGCTGTATCTTAGATATGGCACACACATGGTGGTGTTAGGGGGCCGCTAAAGGGTGCAAGGAAAGTGGCGCTGCACTGGTTCATTTGGCGGTTTTGCATTTATTGTGTAAACAACCCAAAGTTATGGACTGGGAGAAGAGCTATCACCTGTACATTAAACAAAAACCTAGGTTACTCAAATTTAATTAAAAAACGCTGGAAATATTGATACAGTCTATAACATGAAAATGTTCTGTTTAACTATTCACACAGATTTATATTTACATCATATGTGGTTCTTAACGCGGTTAATTTTGCAAGGGAATAATGTGGCCAGGAGAAATTCACAAGTGTTGCATCTCTATTTGAGATCTGAATTATTTGCAATTACTTTTCTATAGTGCTTAGTAATTCTGCTGAGTTGCTGAAGCAACTGAAAACGTGCTGCACACGGCTAAATTATTTTTGACCACGAGAAGGTGCCGAGTGGAATGAATATGGAATTGAACTCTGTGACCAAGATGAAACTGCAGATACTTCATTGTCCTTTGACTTGAATATAATGATTCCAAACCTAGAGCATCTCCTAATAATACAGTGACATAGTTTGTAGAATTAAAAATGGGCAGCAGCAAATGAGGATAATTTTAAAGAAGAGATTATGAGTTACAGATAATAAGAGCAAAACTCAAGTCGTCTAGAACGTCATGAGGACCCAGAGATGAAAAGCTGAATACCTCTTCTTTACTTTTTGCCCATTTGTATTTTATGTTATGAATGGACCTGAAAATCATCTGCCCCTGATTCCAACAGCTACACAGGGGAAGAGGGCTATTAAGGGATTTACACAGAACAAGGCATTAACTTCATCTCAACTATATTAAAAAAACATGACCTCTTGCCACCCACTGCCACTCCTTCTGTGCCTTCCTTCCTCCTCTCTTCCTAAAGTATTCATTTCTTTATTTTGTCGTTTTTTTCATAGTAGGCAGGGGCAAATAAGTGATTTGCCCAGAAGAACGGGTTTTGATGCAACACTGAGACTCTACCCTGGGTTCTCAGTTCCTCTCTCTGTGCACCCTGTGGAGCAGTTAAACAGAGCGACATAAACAGGCTCTGAGAGAGTCCTGAGCGAGCAGGCTGGAATTCATTTATGACTTAGCAGCAGCGGAAACAGCTGATGTTTTCCATTATTCCTACTCTATTGCAAAGAACAGCTAGATTTGGAGTCCGGTATTCAAGATAATGGCTCTCGGAGAGAGACATACATAATGTAGGAAAGTCCTCCTTTTTGCCCTGGTCACCCCCACACTTTTTGGACAGGTACTGGTGGTTACTGACTCTTGGCTGTGCCCTGGGTACTGCTTACCAGTCCCAGGGCCAGTGCTCTGTGTAAAATGGATATGCAAATTAGGTTAATTATAATTGGCTAAGTTAACCTACCTATAAGTCCCTAGTATATGGTAAGGCATGTAGGTTTAGGGACCACAGCATAGGTGGTGCACACCTAGGTGCACTGCTGAGGTGCCCAGTGTCATTTTAAAGGCAGGCCTGCCTTGCTGGCTGCTTTTAAATTAAAGTTATATGCAAATTCGACTTTGGAATTAAAAGTAGTTCCAAAGTCTTAAACTACCTTATTTTTACATATACGTCACCCCTAAGGTGTGCCCTATGTGCCCCTAGGTCTGGGTGCCATGTAACTATAAGCAGGGACCTTATAAAAATAGTTTTATAAGCCCTGGTGAGGTAAAAACAGCCAAATTCGTTTTTCCTCATTGTAGTAAATGGCCTTCATAGGCTAGAATGGGGAGACTTTATTTTAACTTTTAAAGTCAGCCAGATGTAACCTCCAAAAATCAGATTCAGCCATGATGGATTTTTGGAGAATGTTGTCTCCTGGGATTGATTTTTTCCACACTTCCCACAGGACCCTATTTAAAATTCCCAAATTTCAATTGGCAGGCAAACTATAATACTCAACAGATCACACAGAACCCCTTATTCCCCGAAGGGTGACCCACAACTTTTCTCTTGGGACCAAGTCAAAGGCAGTGTTGAGATCTACAAATGCCACAAAAGATCTCTGCCTCGTAGATCAACAGTTTTCCACTTAGTCTCAATAAAGTGAAAGACTTGGTTAGAGGTCTAAACACTGATTCAAGGTTAGAAATTACCTTATTATCATCAATCCACTCAAATAACCGGCCCGCGATTTGCTTATGGAAAACCTTCTGGAGATTATCTAAAAGGCTGATAGGACAAAAGTTAGAAGGATCACTTGGGTTTCCCTTTTTGAAAAAAGGCATTATCTCAGCCCTCTTCCACGTAGCTGGTATTGGAGCGCCAGCTGTGATTGCATTAGTAATAGTATTGATGTGCAGGGCCAAGATATTGTCGTTGGACTTGTAAAGGTAACCAGCGATTTTGTCCAGACATGGGTCTTTCCCTTGTTTAAGTGCATTTACAGCTGAAGTGGTGTCTTTAAGAGAGAACTCTAGTGAAACACAGGGCTCATCCCCGTTATGGGCGAGGACTGCTGCTTCTCAGGACTTATCAGTATCATGGGGACATTAATAAAGATTTCCAAAATGGGTAACCCCTTTGCATAGGAGAATTGAAGACCCAGCAGGAGTTCGAGAGTTCCCAGTATCACTGCTAACTGTCACAAGCTTCTCTGATCATTAGTCAGAGAAGCTCCGAGCAGATTTGCCAAAATCTTGCTTTCCCATGCTGTTTTTTCTTGTTTTATGTCCCACCTGCATGCAGTTCTAGATGCCCTGATATCTCTACAGTTCCCACTGTTGATAGCTTTAAGTAGATTGTTTTTGGCCTTCCTGCAGAGATTGTTAAACCACCCACTGGTAGTATTTTGTTTGCCTATACTATGGGACTAGATATAATAAAAATATCCCTCAGTCTATTAAAAAGCTTGATATATTCAGTGATGACTATTCTGCAGGAATCCACAATTTTGTACATAACCTCTATATGTGTGGTAAGAATCTGATGCAAGTTGGACATAACCTCAGGGGAACAGTTTACAGCCTCCCATTGTAGGAAGGTAGCCTCTTTCTAGCCTTGTTACCCCCACGTTTGGCCTGTTTGTGAGTATATGTCAGGGTGTTTTTACTGTCTCAATGGGTTCCTGCTAGCCAGGACCGCAGTGCTCATAGTGGAAACCGTATTTGTCAGTGTGTTTGAAATGTGCCACTGGGACCCTGTTAGCCAGGACCCCAGTGCGCATAGTT
This sequence comes from Pleurodeles waltl, assembly GCF_031143425.1. Taxonomy (NCBI): domain Eukaryota; kingdom Metazoa; phylum Chordata; class Amphibia; order Caudata; family Salamandridae; genus Pleurodeles; species Pleurodeles waltl. The sequence continues at coordinate 251,981,889 of NC_090443.1, forward strand.
TGTGGCCTATATGTGTTCCCTGTGTGGTGCCTAACTGTATCACTTAGGCTTTGCTAACCAGAACCCCAGTGTTTATGCTCTCTCTGCTTTTTAAATTGTCACTGCAGGCTAGTGACCATTTTCACCAATTCTGATTGGCACACTGGAACACCCTTATAATTCCCTAGTATATGGTACCTAGGTACCCAGGGTATTGGGATTCCAGGAGATCCCTGTGGGCTAGAGCATTTCTTTTGCCACCCATAAGGAGCTCAGACAAATATTACACAGGCCTGCCACTGCAGCCTGAGTGAAAAAACATCCACATTATTTCACAGCCATTTTACACTGCACTTAAGTAACTTATAAGTCACCTATACGTCTAACCCTCACTTAGTGAAGGTTAGGTGCAAAGTTACTAAGTGTGAGGGCACCCTGGCACTAGCCAAGGTGCCCCCACATTGTTCAGGGCAGTACCTATATGTAGATTCAAAATGGTAACTCCGAATATGGCCAGTGTAACATGTCTAAGATCATGGTACTGTCCCCCCATGCCAAATCTGGTATTGGGGTGCCAATCCCATGCATCCCCAGGTCTCCAGGATGGAGCCCAGGTACTGCCAAACTAGCTTTCTGGGGTTTTCACTGCAGCTACCGCTGCTGACAACCCACAGATAGGCTTCTGCCCTCCTGGGGTCTGGGTAGCCCAGTCCCAGGAAGGCAGAAAAAAGGATTTCCTCTTAGAAAGGGTGTTACACCCTCTCCCTTTGGAAATAGGTGTTAAGGGCTGGGGAGGACTAGCCTCCCCCACCATCTGGAAATGCTTTGAAGGGCACAGATGGTGCTCTCCTTGCATAAGCCAGTCTACACCGGTTGAGGGATCCCCCAGCCCCTGCTCTGGAGCGAAACTGGACAAAGGAAAAAGGAGTGACCACTACCCTGTCCATCACCACCCCAGGGGTGGTGCCCAGAGCTCATCCAGTGTGTCCCAGACAGCACCATCTTGAATTCAGAGGTGTGAGGCCACAGTGGAGGCCTCTGAGTGGCCAGTGCAAACAGGTGACGTCATAGAATCCTCCTGATAGGTGCTTATCTGGTTAGGTGGCCAATCCTCCTCTGGTGGCAATTTAGGGTCTCTCCTGTGGGTTTCTCATCAGATAACGAATGCAAGAGCTCACCAGAGTTCCTCTGCATCTCTCTCTTCAACTTCTGCCAAGGATCGACCGCCGACTGCTCCAGGATGCCTGCAAAACTGCAACAAAGTAGCAAGATGACTTTACCCCTACTTTTCAGGGTCTTGGGGTGGGGTATCTTCGACACCCTTAGTGTTTTCTTACACTCCCAGCAACCCTCTAAACACTACACTAGGCCTGGGGTCCCTTCGTGGTTCGCATTCCACTTTTGGAGTATATGGTTTGTGTTGCCCCTAGGCCTTTTGTATCCTATTGCCTCCTATTGTATTCTATAGTGTTTGCACTACTTTGCTAACTGTTTAATTACCTGATTTTGGTTTGTGTGTATATTTTGTGTATTTTACCTACCTCCTAAGGGAGTATGGTGGTCATTACAACCCTGGCGGTTGGTGTTAAAGTGGCGGTAAGATCGCCAACAGGCCGGCGGTAAAACATTTGCAATTACGACCGTGGCGGAAACCGCCAACAAAGACAGCCACATTAACACTCAGACCGCCACGGCGGTACAAACAAACAGCGCGGGGGTCACCACCAACAGACAGACAGGAGACAATGTACCGCCCACAGTATCATAACAGACCAATCCGCCACCTTTTCCGGGGCGCATTCACCGCGGATAAAAACACGGCGGAAACAGGAATTCCGAAGGGAAAACGCTCACCCCTACACACCCCAGGAGGAACGAGGACACCATGGAACCGGAACTCCAAATTCTACCTGTGATAGTCTTCCTGCTCCTCTACCAGGAGCACGAACGCCGGCTGCGAAGACCACGGTGAGTACTGCACCTACGACACAGGGGAGGGGGGAGGCAAAAAACAGGGATACACACTCGCAACACCCCCACCCCCACCCTCACCCACGACAACACACACACTAATGCATATCAATACATCACAGTTACACGCCCCAACCCCCCCGGAAGAATGCACAGACAAAAGGAAATGAATGTAACCATTGTAATATATTAAAATACAGTACTCCAAAATATATATACACCATAAACAAATATATACACCAATAATACAAGTCCAGGTAATGCACCATCTATAGTCCGTGGACCACTGGGCCCAAAATGCATGGGCGAGGCCCACACAAGATACCCGATCAAAACAGAGAGAACACTGCAGGAGCATCAGATAGAAATACAACAGGCACCTCAGGGGGAAGGGAAGGGGGGGCACCTCAGCTGGGGTGGGCTCAATGCCCACTGTTCAATTCTGGGGAGTGCAAAGCCACAGTCTCTCAAGTCTCTACAGTGGGTGGTTTGCCCACTGCCATATCCTGGGGAGTGCAAAGCCACAGTCTCTCAAGTCTCTCCAGTGGGTGGTTTGCCCACTGCTTTATCCTGGGGAGTGCAAAGCCACAGTCTCTCCAGTGGGTGGTTTGCCCACTGCTTTATCCTGGGGAGTGCAAAACCAGAGTCTCTCAAGTCTCTCCAGTGGGTGGTTTGCCCACTGCCATATCCTGGGGAGTGCAAACCCACAGTCTCTCAAGTCTCTCCAGTGGGTGGTTTGCCCACTGCTTTATCCTGGGGATTGCAAAGCCACAGTCTCTCAAGTCTCTCCAGTGGGTGGTTTGCCCACTGCTTTATCCTGGGGAGTGCAAAGCCACAGTCTCTCAAGTGGATAACAGTCTCCACTGGTTCTGGAGGGGGACTGGTGCCCAGAGTGCTTCATCCTGTGTAGGACAGAGGTAGTGGATGGATGTCTCCACTGGTTCTGGAGGGGGACTGGTGCCCAGAGTGCTTCATCCTGTGTAGGACAGAGGTAGTGGATGGATGTCTCCACTGGTTCTGGAGGGGGACTGGTGCCCAGAGTGCATCAATCACCCTGCGATGGACCCAGTTGTGTCAGTGCCCCTGCCGCTCATGGGCTAGCGGTGCTTGATTTGGCGGTGCCCTGTTCAGCGGTGCTTGATTTGGCGGTGCCCTGTTCAGCGGTGCTTGATTTGGCGGTGCCCTGTTCAGCGGTGCTTGAGTTGGCGGTGCCCTGTTCAGTGGTGCTTGAGTTGGCGGTGACCTGTTCAGCGGTGCTTGATTTGGCGGTGCCCTGTTCAGCGGTGCTTGAATTGGCGGTCCTTCATGGCCCAGCGGGGCTTGTGCTGGCGGTCCTTCATGGCCCAGCGGGGCTTGTGCTGCGGTCCTTCATGGCCCAGCGGGGCCTGTGCTGGCGGTCCTTTGGGGCCCTCCTGGGCAGCTGGGCTGGGGCTGGCGGGGCCCTCCTGGGCAGCGGGGATGATGGCGGTCTTCTCCGCCGTGCTGCTCTTCCCAGGGTTGCCAGATTTCTTGTGGCCCTTCCCCACCTTGGGAGGTGTAACAGCTGACTCCACACTCCCACCGGGACCCCTGGGAGCGGCTTTGGTGGCGGGAGTCTTTCCCCTCTCCCGCCGGGCACTGGACAACTTCTGATGTTTCACAGGGCGGGGACTGGCTGTGCTGTGGCTCCGTGCCACACTGGCTGTCCTGGTGGCCGGTGCACTCCACATACCTGTGACTACAGGCACGACTGGTCCCGGAGATGTTGTGGCTGAGGTGCTACTTCGGGAACTATGAGATGGACGGGGTGGGGGAGGTGTGGGAAAAAGGTCAATGCTAGACAGGAAAATTCTTTTGGCCACACTGGGACGGGTAGCTGGAGGGGGTTTGGGAGTGGAGGAGGAGGTGGTGGTAGTAGGAGGTGTACGTTTGGTGACTTTGGGTGCAGGTGCATGTGCTGGAGGCTGTCGTGAGGTCAATGGCTGTTGGGTGGGTGTGTGCCTGCGTTTGTGTATCTTCGGAGGGGGCGTCACAGACACACTGGGAGAGGACACAGGGGACGTTTGAATGGTAGTGGGAGTGGTGATTGCACGTGAGCGTGGTGTGCTGGTGGGTGTGCTGGTGAGGGATGTAGTGGCTGTAGAGGTAGTGCATGCAGGTGTGTGTGTAGACGAGACTGGGAGGGAAAAGGGAGACGACGAGGAGGGGGACACAGTGGAGGCAGTGGATGTTGGTGTGTCTGCATGTGTGTGATGCTTGCGTGAGTGCTTGTGGGATGTGTGGTGCTTATGTTTGCCTGAGCTTCCCTTGTGTGGTAAGGCGTGTGCAGGCTGGTCTGATGGTGTGCTTGGGATAGGCAGAGGTACAGGGGATTGGGTCTGGGTGGAGGAATTTGGAGGGGGGAGGCTAGAGACGGGGACAATGGCTGCCATCAGTGCTGAGGCCAGAGTTTGAAAAGCTCGGTGAAGGGCCGCCTGACCAGAATGAATGCCCTCCAGGAATGCATTAGTTTGTTGCAACTGCCTTTCTACACCCTGGATGGCATTCAAAATGGTAGACTGCCCAACAGTGAGGGACCTGAGGAGGTCAATGGCCTCCTCACTGAGGGCAGCAGGGGTGACTGGGGCAGGGCCTGAGGTGCCTGGGGCGAAGGTGATGCCCACCCTCCTGGGTGAGCGGGCATGGGGCGATGGTTGAGGGGCTGCTGGGAGGGCGGTGCTGGTAAGGGGGTTGGCGGCTGTACCTGTAGATGCGGGGGGCACAGATGTTGCCGCCACCACAAAGGAGCTCCCATCAGAGCACGAGTCCGTGTCGCTGGTCTCAGCTCCTGTCTCCGCTGTGGAGCTCCCCTCGCCCTCCATCCCACTGGTGAATTCAGAGTCCGTAGTCTCGCCCTCCAGGGCCATGTGGGATGCAGCTCGCTTGTGCTTCGGTGCCACTGCTCCTCCGCCTGATGATGCTAATACACACAAGAACAGGAAGACCACAAAAAGTGGGGGGGGAGACAGAAGAAAGACATGTTGAGTGCATGGATTACCGCTACAGTTGGCGGACAAGACAGACACAGAAGCCCCATGCACTATGCCGCGCTCTTGGGCTCTACAGTGCAATTCCTGGGAAATGGCCTACTAGGCTATGGACGACATCTGCACACATAGATGACACAGGGGCATGAATAGCTGTACTTGGCACTCTACAGAGGTGGGGTGGGGGGCCACAGGGCCATTCCTTACGAAGGGCCTAGCCTACGGAACTCGCCCTGGCCTAGGGAAACCCAAAGCCCTCCTCCCCCACCCAGACAACTCTACTGCGCGCAAAGTCAGCTGAATGAGAGTGTACTCACCCCCTTGTGTCTGCTGTGATGCCCTCAAGCACCCACCCAACTCCAGGTAGGCCACCGCCAGGATCCTGAACATCAGGGGGGTCATGGTTCGATGGGCACCCCTCCCACGTTGGGAGGCCATCCCCAGCTGAGCCTCCGCCATCTTCATGCTCCAGCGGCGAATGTCCTCCCATCTTTTCCGGCAGTGGGTGCTCCGTCTGTCGTAGACCCCCAGGGTCCGGACGTCCTTGGCGATGGCACGCCAAATATCTTTCTTCTGGTGGGCGCTGACCTACATGAGATGTACAGGGGAAGAGGAGAAGTCATTACCAACTGCCCCGTCAAAGGGAGTGGCCCCCATCCCTACCCTTGCCATGTGGCACATGCACTCACCGTCTTTCATGCATGCAGCACTCTGCCCACTTCCTTCTTACATCCAACTCTCTCCACACAGGCATAGCCCATACAACATGCTCCCTGTGTACTTACCTGTTTGTCTGGAGGACCGTAGAGTAGCGTATACTGCGAGAGGACCCCATCTACGAGCTTCTCCAACTCCTCCGATGTGAGGGCAGGGGCCCTTTCCCCAGACGCACAAGCCTTTGTCTCTTCCAGACTAAGGTCACAGCAGCACTTGCAGTGTAGGTCCTCTCCTGTCCAAGATCAGGTATCGAGTGATTGAAGTGATAGAAAATGGCGGTCACGGCCGCGGCGGTGCGTACCATCACCGCCGGCGTACATCGTCATTGGCCCCTGGGACCCATAGGGTCCAATGTTAACCAATGCAGCATTGCGCCGCAGTCTCCGACCGCCTACCACGACGGTGTACAATGCCAGCGCAGTTACCTCACATCCCATAGTCCCACTTTACGGGTCAGGCAGCTGCCATTTCAGGAGCCCACATGGCCTCATTTTTAACTGCGTCACTCATACCTAGGCCTAGTCTGAACACACATACAGGCCTCCTTTTGTGTATGATTGGTGTTCTGTGTAAACTGTGGGTACGTACCTGAGTTGTTTCACTCTGTGGTCGATGTTGTCCTTCATAAGCACTGTCCGCTGGGACATGTGAGGAGATGGCGGCATCCTCCGGTGTACTGACCGTTGGTGGACCTGTCGACAATGGAGGAGCGACATTTGATAATCACCTACAGGTTTGACTGTGCCACAATCCAGGAACTGTGTACCCAGTCACAGACCTGATGTCAGCAATCCGCTATCCCACATGAATCCCCCCTCACGTGCAGGTGCTGTCAGTGCTCCATTTCCTTGCAAGTGGGTCTTTTCATACAACTGTGGCCATGGCATCAGGGATGTCCCAGCCTATGTTTTCCAACGTATTGTCCAGAGTGTTGTCTGCCCTTCTGAAACACATGCAGAGCTCCATCGTTTTCCCTCAGGTGGAGGATTTGCCTACAGTGAAAGGTGATTTCTATGCCCTGGGACATATCCCCAACATCATAGGTGCCATTGATGGGACCCATGTGGCTTTGGTCCCCGCCCACAGGAGTAAACAGGTGTACAGAAACCGGAAGAGTTATCATTCGATGAATGTACAGATGGTATGTTTGGCAGACCAGTACATCTCCCATGTGAATGCCATGTTCCCTGGCTCAGTGCATGACGCTTACATCCTGCGGAATAGCAGCATCCCTTATGTGATGGGTCAACTCCAGAGGCACCGTTTGTGGCTATTAGGTGAGCCCCTGGAAGCAAGACAGTGGGAATGGTTGTCTGGGGTTATCCCTACAGGTTAGTGTGTGTCTAACAGTTGTCCCTCGCAAATTTGCAGGTGACTCTGGGTACCCCAACCTGTCATGGATACTGACCCCAGTGAGGAATCCCAGGACCAGGGCAGAGGAATGCTACAATGAGGCCCATGGGCAAACTAGGAGGGTGATCGAGCGGACCTTCGGCCAGGTTCAGGTGCCTCCATATGACAGGTGGATCCCTATTCTACTCACCAAAGAAGGTGTGCCAGATCATCGTGGCCTGCTGTATGCTTTACAACTTGGCTTTGCGACAACAGGTGCCTTTTCTGCAGGAGGATGGTCCAGATGGCAGTGTTGTTGCAGCTGTGGAGCCTGTGGACAGTGATGAGGAGGAAGCAGAGGAAGAAGATATGCAGAACAGGGACTCAGTGATCCAGCAATATTTCCAGTGAAACACAGGTGAGAATACAATCCTGCCTACTACATGTACTTTTACACTACTACCTCTATCCTGTCTGTCGTTTTCACCCAGTGTATGGTCACTGAGTTGTCACTTTCCCTTCCGGTTTCACAGATGTGGGTCCCACTGTGTGTCATCTGCTTAAATTCCTCATGGACTAGAGCTGTGTGACATAGGTATGTTGACATTACTATTTCAAGAACATTTTGTCACTGTAATTGCAAATACACTATTTCGAAATCACAGACAGACTCCAGATCATTTTGTGCGTTAGGTGTGTTTATTTAAATGCAAAATATTGGAGGGGGAAGTTAAATGGTGAGGGGTGATGGCGGAGGAGTGTCCATGGCAGAGTCCAGTCTATTAGTCTCATAGGAGCATTGCTCATATGGGCATAGGAAGTGGAGCTGGGGCAGTTTAATTGTGGACAGGGTGACAAAGTGGGACAGTGGGATGACAATCAGGGTGGTCTCATTTCTTGGCGGGGGTCTTGGCATCATTCTCTGTTTTGTTCCTGGATCTCAGGGACCGTTCGGGGGGTGGTTCTCCCTCTGCAGGGTGTGGGGTGCTGGTGTGGTGGTCCTGTGGCGGGGCGTCCTGTCCACTAGCGCCGGCGGAGGTGGTGGGCAGTTCATCGTCCATGCTAGTGTCAGGGTCCCCTTGGAGTGCCACAGTGTCCCTCCTGGTGTTGAGTAGTTCCTTCAGCACCCCTACGATGGTGCCCAGGGCAGAGCTGATGGTTCTGAGTTCCTCCCTGAAGCCTATATACTGTTCCTCCTGCATGCGCTGGGTCTCCTGAAACTTGGCCAGTACCGTTGCCATCGTCTCCTCGGAGTGGTGGTATGCTCCCATGATGGAGGAGAGGGCCTCGTGGAGAGTGGGTTCCCTTGGCCTGTCCACCCCCTGTCTCACGGCAGCCCTCCCAGTTCCCCTGTGTTCCTGGGCCTCCGTCCCCTGGACCATGTGCCCACTGCCACTGCCCCCAGGTCCCTGTTGTTGTTGGGGTGGTGGGTTATCCTGGGTTCCCTGTAGTGGTGGACACACAGCTGATTGACGTGTCCTAGGGACGGAGGTATGGGCCCACTGGGTGGGTGCTTTGCTGGTGTTTCCAGAGGGTGGAAGGTCTGTGGTGGCCTGTGCCTGTGTGAGGGGAACCGACTGTCCAGAGGTCACCGATGGTCCGGGCTGGTCATCTAGATCCAGTTGGACAGAGGTGCTGTTATCATTGTGGGCCTCTTCTGTGGGTGGAGTGGACATGTCTGGACCCTCCTGTCTGGTGACGTTGGGTAGGGGTCCTGCAGGGGTGTAATGGCATGATTATTGCATCTGTGTGTGTCATGGTGTGCAATGGGTGGGTGACCGTGTACCCCAGTGCTGGCATTCCTGTGTGGGACCTTGTGTGAGGATGGTTTAGGGGGGTGTATGGGTATGTGCAGTGTGCATGCCTTGGTGATGGGTGTCCATGCTTTGTTGTTGCATGCAGGGCTTGGTGTTGGGATGTGTGGTTTGTGATATTGGTACATTTGTGAGAAGTTGGTGTGATAGGGGTGAGGGTGAGGGTGGGGGTATGTGATAGCATGCAGGTAGGTTGGGGGATGTAATAGTTAAGATTTGACTTACCAGAGTCCATTCCTCCACCAACTCCTGCGAGGCCGTCAGGATGCAGAATCGCTAAGACCTGCTCCTCCCATGTTGTTAGTTGTGGGGGAGGAGGTGGGGGTCCGCCGCCAGTCCGCTGAACCGCCAGGTGGTGTCTTGAGAGCACGGAACGCACATTCCCCCGTAGGTCGTTCCACCTTTTCCTGATGTCCTCCCGATTTCTTGGGTGCTGTCTCACTGCGTTGACCCTGTCCACTATTCTTCGCCACAGCTCCATCTTCCTTGCAATGGAGGTGTGCTGCACCTGTGATCCAAATAGCTGTGGCTCTTCCCGGACGATTTCCTCCACCATGACCCTGAGGTCCTCCTCCGAGAACCTGGGGTGTCTTTGCCGTGCCATGGGATGGTGCGAGTGATGTGTGGGGTGGAGTGTGTGGTGATAAGTGTGGTGATTTGTAGTGGTGTGTTGTGTGAGGTGCGTGGAAGTTGTGTGGGTGATAGTGTTATGTGCCTGTGGATGCTGTTGTACTTGCTGGTGGTGTCTCTCTCTGGCCTTCGTTCTCAATTTTTGTCATGGGGGTTTGTGGGTAATGTGGGTGTGTGTTTTATATTGTATTGGGTGTGTGGGAGTGGTGTGGGTATGTGTCTCAGGTGTGTGTATTTTGAATCGTCCAATGTGGCTGTGTTTTGTAGATGTGTGTATTTTGAGAGCGGCGGTGTGTACCGCCAATGGAATACTGCGGTTGATAGACCGCTTCGTGGATTCGTGTGTCGTGATAGTGTGGGCGTATTTCTGTTGGCGTGACGGTGGAGGTTTTGTTTTTGCCAGTTTATCACTGACCTTTGGTGTGGCGGACTTGTGTGGGTGTCTGAATTTTGGCGGATTCCGAGATGTGGGTCATAATAGCTGTGGCGGGATTCCGCGGCCGCGGCGGTGTGTTGGCCGCCTTCTGCACAGCGGTAAGCGGCTTTTACCGCCAATGTTGTAATGAGGGCCTATATCCTCTGAGATATTTTTGCCATATTGTCACTAAAATAAAGTACCTTTATTTTTAGTAACTCTGAGTATTGTGTTTCTTATGATATAAGTGATATAGTAGGAGCTTTGCATGTCTCCTAGTTCAGCCTAAGCTGCTCTGCTATAGCTACCTCTATCAGCCTAAGCTGCTAGAACACTACTAATCTACTAATAAGGGATAACTGGACCTGGCACAAGGTGTAAGTGCCATCAGGTACCCACTATAAGCCAGGCCAGCCTCCTACACCCATTTAACATTTCTGCAAGTACTAGTAATTTTATATTGCTGGTCGTATTTACCAGAATGTGTCAGGGGGCAAGTGTTTGCAACTTGTTGAGAAGAAGTTCTAGGAGTTCATGATCACTTTCATCTCGCACAGTTACCACCATGTCACCCATATGCTTCCACAGCCTAATGTTCAACAGAACATAATCAATGTGGCTTACATAAGACTCACGCCTGAATGCAGGAACAGGTATTACATCTGAGAGCGAGCGACCTTCACATGCTTGCAACCTGTGAGCTAAAGTGATATCCAGTACCTGGAGGGCTGCCCTAGATAAATATGTCCTGGGTGGAGCTTTCAGCTCCGGGATATCACACAATTGATCTTCTTCAAGAGATAGATCATGCACTGTTGTGTTCATAAGTAAGATTGAAATCACCTATGATAATCACATAGTGGGTACCCAGAAAGCCCGCATGGACCTTATCCAGTGGTAGCAGTGCTGGGAACTCACAGCATTTCCCTACACTTCTGTTGTATATGTTAACTAACACAATAGAAACACCCTTATATAGATGAAAAACTAGCCCTTGGATAGCTCTAGATCCCAGTTCAAGTTTGGTTACAGTACACTTACCAGTACGAGCAAACCACCCGATGGCCATCCTGATACTGATCCACTGACCGGGATCCAAAAGCTTTTATAACCTATTCTTTGTATTGGGTTTATGGACCACATTTCTTGGGAAATACATAATGGGATTGTCAACAAAATGCCCCCATGTTGAGTTTTCCAATTTGAATATAATCCCTGCAATATTCCAATTTAAAATTCCCACCAGATTGTCTATGATGGTCACAAGAGGGACATCTAGTAATTAATTAGAGGAGGGCTGCTTTCCATCCAGCAATAGTACTGGTGATAACTTGGCCGACATATCTAGATCACATGTTTCTGCAAAATAGGGGCAGATTTTGTGGAATCAGAGCTAAATCCATCAATAGCTAGTGGCTCTAACAATAAGACATCTGAACATTTACTGGGTGGAACATGAGTAATGTGAACAAATGTTTTTTGACTATGCTGGTTAATAGACTGACCATCAGCTAAGGGGACTGAGGTATCAAAAGGTCCCCCAATTAATCAGTTAATCTTGATCAGGGGGAGTGGTCCTCTTTCTGGAGGATGAGTCCCATATGGAGATCACTTTGTTTTCATTTCTAGGAAAAACCTCCTCTTTACTTTAGAAAATGTATAGGAAGTTTCAGTGCACAAAGGTGGGTAAAAAAAGCTTAGAGGGTGAAGGGTCATACCAGACTTCATACTGCACCAGCATAATAATTGGAGAATAATCAGTGGCCAAGGAAGCAGAAGTGAAGTTAAGAATTACCACAATCACCAGGAAATTGCTTAGGCAATGCACTGACCCATCCCACTCTCTGCACCATAAGTATGGTAGAAACCAATGGGAACAGGAAATTAGCATGCAAATGCAATCAATGGAGGACCTTATTCTTCAACTGGGTGACCGATTCAATGGTGTTCACTGGTAGCTCTTTCTCAATAGATGTCAATACCACTAATGGGCACGCTTCAGGGGGGAGATCAAGTACTGTTGGATTTACTCAATTCCCTAGACATTTAGAACCAATACTCCCACATCTCTGTGTTTCATGCCCTCTTGGCCTACTTCACCATTGCTCTCCTGTGCGTGCAGCTGGCTTTCCCTCCGCAGATCACTTCCAAGAGATGCAGGATGTTGTACATTGCCTTTATTTGAGAGCTCATTTTCAATGCATGCAACACCCCTATCTATTGGCAGGGCATATGAAGCTGCGCTGCAGGACATGGGTTGTGGGGCAGTTGTAGGGGTAATCATTAGGGTCACTTGGGATGTCATAGGTATCCTAAAATTCCCAAGAGCAGCTTTATCACAGTTAACCATTCACTTACTGGCCTTAGTTTCACTTCTAGGTTGTCCACAAGTCTCACACAAAAACTCCCTGCAAATCCTCAATATTATCCCTGGTTTGGTCATCTATATCCTCCCATATATTTTTAGCCACTGTTCCAGGGTGCTCATATTTGTTACATGATTCCACTATGAGGCCAGGTGGATCCTAGATGGAGAAGGTGACCCCGGACACATCCATTCCGCTGTACATGGTGTTTGTTCTGTGGGGGTGCTCCTCAGGTTCAGGTGGATGAAGGGGGCGGCAACATTGAATTGGTGGCAAACCTGGCACTGAATATGCTGATGGTTACTGCAATGTGTCTAAATTAATTGCTTTGCTATATTTTTTAATTGGTGGATGTTTACAAACATGTTTTTATAATATATTATTTATGGTGCATATAATTTGCATACACTCCAATACCTTTTTTACTGTGAGAAGTATCTTGAAATGAAATAGTTTCTTTCACCAGGTTTACATCCACAAATTGCATGCAAAAATTCCCAACCTGTTATAACCCTTAAAATCCTACATGAAAAACTGACCTTCCATCACTTATGTTTCTTAAATCGACCTCTGCTTCTTTCTACCTTCCTTCTCCCTCATCTAAAATTCTCATGCCCATCTGCCTTAAAGCTCTTTGGAAACCATAATATTAATTCCTTCTAGTAATTGTGCCTCACATAGCCCCCTCTAATGACCACATCAAACAAAACAAGCCCCCACACAGAATGCAAAACTAACCCCAGTAACCAATTGACTGACCACGAACTAGGCTCTGGGCAGCGTGCTACTCACCATAAAGTGGTTCGACGCCTCGTCAGGGTTAGTAAGCACTACACAAACTTTCCTGTTGAGTTGTTTCAAGCTGGCGTGGCAATTTCAATTAGGTGCTCTAAGGGCACATGAAGCACTGAGTTTGAAATTGCCCACTAGGAGTTCTTAACATTGAAATCCACTGAAATGCTTGGAATTCCAGCATTCATTGCAAAACACACGTTACGAGGAACTAGCAGCAATACTCGGAGTAGGGGAGCGGGAGAGGAGAGATGGTCGCTGCTCCACCTATTTTCATTTCTTTATTTATTACACCCACTGCATGTTGTTGAAAACCATCTACTGTGGTGTTAGTGCTGGTCTTATCTGGATTATTTGATGTCCTACACTTCCCCATTTTAGGTGTGCAATACACTAAAAGACTTTTAACAAGAATTGATTAGAGTGTTATTTTTATTGTGTGCTTTTTTCAGTCCCAAAGAATATTTCCACACCCCTGTTGCTTGCGCTCAACAGGAATGGGCAAGCCCTAACCACAGCATTGCCATGTAATTAGGAGAAAAAGAAAAAGCTCTCCAAAATGGGCATATATTTTTGTTCTGTGGATGTCAAAGAGGTGACACAACCCTGCCTACTGAAGGGCGCAAGACGGGACTGCCCTTGGCCCACGCGAGTACTGCGCGGTGGGACAGCAGGGTGCGCTTTGTAGCTCATAGTCAATGGCCACGTTCCCTCCAACCACAACTCTGCATACGTGCCTCTTGGCAGAGGGAGAGATGGGACACAAAGACCCCTAGAGTCACTGGAATCACTAGGAGCCTGTGAGCCCCCTTGCAGCAAAAGTGAGCCCTCAGGCTGCAGGACAGCAGGGTCCGCCTTGTAATGCAATGTCAAGGGCCACACTCCCTCCAACCACAACTCTGCATCTGTGCCTCCTGACGCAGGGGGAGATGGGACATGAAGTCCCCTGGAGTCACTGGAGTCACTGGAAGCCTGGGATCCCCTTTGCAGCAAACGTCATCCCACGGCAGTTGGGACAGCAGGGTGCACTGTGCAGCATTATGTCAATGGCCACGCCTCCTCCAACCGTGACTCTGCTCTTGTGCCTCCTGGTGCAGAGGAAGATGGTATACAAAGCCTCCTGTAGTCACTCTAGTCACTTGGAGCCTGTGAACCCCCTTGCAGCATGTTTGCTTTTTTTTAGTTTACTGCATTCATCTGTGTTAAATTCAAATAGCGGGATAATAATGTCAATAATTGTGCCTCATAGGTTGCCTCTAGTAGTAGAATATGCCACATGTGTCTTCTTTTGCTAAAATTTGGCTTTTCGTGCCAACTAATTCAGTCAACAGTGAAACATAGAGGGGTTCTCCTTTGCCTCTTAAATCAAGTAGCCCTTTCTTCTGTTAATCACCATTACACTGAGCTTCAGGTTTCAGACCCTTCCTTTGTGCTAAGAGAAGCTCCCAGCTAGGCTAACCCTTCAATCACAGCATATTTAAAAATCCATAGAAAACCATTGCCTTTGGATTGCATTCTATTATGTCTAGTTCACCAGTATCTCCAAAACAGTGAGGCCACTCATCTCTAGTGAAAGAGTATCAATAAGATTGTGGCTCGTAAGTTTAGGATTTGTAGAAACGAGATTAACATCAATTGTAAGATCATTGCCCTGTGTTGTCTGATTCCTCCAATTCTAGATTAATGAGAATTCAAAAAGCAAAAAGGGGGCTTTGTCTGAAGGCCATTAAATGCTCGACAGTAACAGTAGGTCAACCTGTTGAAACATGCTCCATCAATGAGGCACAGACTGTAGTGGTTTAATGTCAAAAGTTGAATCTGCACGATTCTCTGAACCACTCCTGTAAATGTTCAAATACTGGGCACCTATCTCCAAGGAGGTGGCAACCAAAATGCATCATCATCCAAGGGACTACACACATTGGCAATATTTTGTTCTTGTGGGCTTTAAAACATTTTTCAATTTGAGACTTCTCTGAGGAGAGAAAGAGCCACAACGTTGAGATTATAACTGGGTGTTATTTACTTCAAGCAAAAAGGCTTAGTCCAATGAGGTTATTAATTGTCTCACTATGAATTTTAGAGACTGTGAGACAGTGATTGAGCTACTTTGGTAAAGAAACCAACTCATTTTGGCAGACTTCCCTGGTTTCTTAGAAATTGAGATGGCAAATGAACAATGTGCTTCTCTGTAAATGAGGCATTTCTTATATTTAATACCCCAGTGTGTCTCCATCAGTTGTCAAATGCCTGTGAAACGTAGGCCCTGATTTAAAAAAAAGTGGTGCTGCTCCCAGTGAAGCGCCACTTTTCTAGCACCCCTTAGCGCTCCCCTAACACCCCCATGTGTGCGCCGTATTTAGGATACAGCACACCACGGAGGTAGTTAAGGGAACTAGGGCAACATTTTTGATGATAGCTTGGAGCTTTGAAGGATTAACGTCAAAAATGTTGATACTAATCCTGCAAAGCGCATTGAGACCCATTGAAAAGAATAGCATGCCTACGTTTAATGCCTACTCTGAGCAGGTGTTACAAGTGCTGAAATATATGACTCAAAGAAATCTCTTAGATTTCTTAGCGCTTTTTTTTGCTCGCCCCTAACAGGGGAACACACCCTTTGCAAGCATTATGCCTGCTCCCAGGGGGAGCAGAAACCTCTAGGCACCAGGGATAAAAAAAAATGTTTTGTTTTGTTTTTGTTTATTTTTTTGTTTTAGGTGTGTGGAGCGACCCCTTAGGCAACGGTCGCTCCCATAGGGGGTGTAGGAAGTTGGCTCTGTATGTGCTATTTCAAAGTAAGGAATAGCATGCACAGAGTCCAAGGGTTCCCCTTAGAGGTAAGATAGTGGCAAAAAGAGATAATACTAATGCTCTATTTTGTGGTAGTGTGGTCGAGCAGTAGGCTTATCAAAGGAGTAGTGTTAAGCATTTGTTATACATACACCCAGGCAATAAATGAGGAACACACACTCCAGCCAATAGGTTTTGTTATAGAAAAATATCTTTTCTTAGTTTATTTTAAGAACCACAGGTTCAAATTCTACATGTAATATCTCATTTGAAAGGTATTGCAGGTAAGTACTTTAGGAACTTTGAATCATTACATTAGCATGTATACTTTTTACATAAAACAGAATTAGCTGTTTTAAAAGTGGAAACTGCAATTTTCACAGTTCCTGGGGGAGGTAAAGTAATGTTAGTTTTAACAGGTAAGTAAGTCACTTACAGGTTTCAGTTTTGGGTCCAAGGTAGCCCACCGTTGGGGGTTCAGAGCAACCCCAAAGTTATCACACCAGCAGCTCAGGGCCGGTCAGGTGCAAAGGTCAAAGAGGTGCCCAAACCACATAGGCTATAATGGAGAGAAGGGGGTGCCCCGGTTCCAGTCTGCCAGCAGGTAAGTACCCGTGTCTTCGGAGGGCAGACCAGGGGGGTTTTGTAGGGCACTGGGGGGGACACAAGTCAGCACAAAAAGTACACCCTCAGCAGCGCGGGGGCGGCCGGGTGCAGTGTGCAAACACGCGTCTGGTTTTCAATGGTTTTCAATGAGAGACCAAGGGATCTCTTCAGCGATGCAGGCAGGCAAGGGGGTGGCTCCTCGGGGTAGCCACCACCTGGGCAAGGGAGAGGGCCTCCTGGGGGTCACTCCTGCACAGGAGTTCCGTTCCTTTAGGTGCTGGGGGCTGCGGGTGCAGGGTCTTTTCCAGCCGTCGGGAAATGGAGTTCAGGCAGTCGCGGTCAGGGGGAGCCTCGGGATTCCCTCTGCAGGCGTCTCTGTGGGGGCTCAGGGGGGACAACTTTGGTTACTCACAGTCTTGGAGTCGTTGGAGGGTCCTCCCTGAGGTGTTGGTTCTACACCAGTCGAGTCGGGGTCGCCGGGTGCAGCGTTGCAAGTCTCACGCTTCTTGCGGGGAGTTGCAGGGGTCTTTAAATCTGCTACTTGAAACAAAGTTGCAGTTCTTTTGGAGCAGGGCCGCTGTCCTCGGGAGTTTCTTGTCTTTCTCGAAGCAGGGCAGTCCTCAGAGGATTCAGAGGTCGCTGGTCCTTTGGAAAGCGTCGCTGGAGCAGGTTTCTTTGGAAGGCAGGAGACAGGCCGGTGAGTCTGGGGCCAAAGCAGTTGGTGTCTTCTGTTCTTCCTCTGCAGGGGGTTTTCAGCTCAGCAGTCCTCTTCTTCTTGTAGTTTCAGGAATCTGTTTTCCTAGGTTCAGGGAAGCCCTTAAATACTAAATTTAAGGGTGTGTTTAGGTCTGGGGGTTAGTAGCCAATGGCTACTAGCCCTTAGGGTGAGTACACCCTCTTTGTGCCTCCTCCCAAGGGGAGGGGGTCACATCCCTAATCCTATTGGGGGAATCCTCCATCTGCAAGATGGAGGATTTCTAAAAGTTAGAGTCACTTCAGCTCAGGACACCTTAGGGGTTGTCCTGACTGGCCAGTGACTCCTCCTTGTTGTTCTCATTATTTTCTCCGGCCTTGCCGCCAAAAGTGGGCGCCGTGGCCGGAGGGAGCGGGCAACTCCACTAGCTGGAGTGTCCTGCGGTGCTGGAACAAAGGGGTGAGCCTTTGAGGCTCACCGCCAGGTGTTACAGCTCCTGCCTGGGGGAGGTGTTAGCATCTCCACCCAGTGCAGGCTTTGTTACTGGCCTCAGAGTGACAAAGGCACTCTCCCCATGGGGACAGCAACATGTCTCTAGTGTGGCAGGCTGCTGGAACCAGTTTGCCTACACAGATAGTTGGATACAGTTTCAGGGGGCACCTCTAAGGTGCCCTCTGGGGTGTGTTTCACAATAAAATGTACACTGGCATCAGTGTGCATTTATTGTGCTGAGAAGTTTGATACCAAACTTCCCAGTTTTCAGTGTAGCCATTATGGTGCTGTGGAGTTCGTGTTTGACAGACTCCCAGACCATATACTCTTATGGCTACCCTGCACTTACAATGTCTAAGGTTTGGCTTAGACACTGTAGGGGCACAGTGCTCATGCACTGGTGCCCTCACCTATGGTATAGTGCACCCTGCCTTAGGGCTGCAAGGCCTGCTAGAGGGGTGTCTTACCTATACTGCATAGGCAGTGAGAGGCTGGCATGGCACCCTGAGGGGAGTGCCATGTCGACTTACTCATTTTGTTCTCACTAGCACACACAAGCTGGTAAGCAGTGTGTCTGTGCTGAGTGAGGGGTCTCCAGGGTGGCATAAGACATGCTGCAGCCCTTAGAGACCTTCCCTGGCATCAGGGCCCTTGGTACCAGAGGTACCAGTTACAAGGGACTTACCTGGATGCCAGGGTGTGCCAATCGTGGATACAAAAGTACAGGTTAGGGAAAGAACACTGGTGCTGGGGCCTGGTTAGCAGGCCTCAGCACACTTTCAATTCAAAACATAGCATCAGCAAAGGCAAAAAGTCAGGGGGTAACCATGCCAAGGAGGCATTTCCTTACAGGGGGGAAATTATATTTAGGCCATTTCTGTCCCCCTTGGGGGCAGAAACCACTAGACACCAGGGAGTTTTTTTTTTGTTCGTGAATTTTACATAAGGGGAGCGACCCCTTAGGCAAGGGTCGTTCCCCTGGGGGTCAAATTTATTTTAGGCCATTTCTGCCCCCCAGGGGGGAAGATCAGCCTATTTTAATTTGGCCGATCTGCCCCCAAGGGGGGCAGAAACCACTAGGCACCGGGGATTTTTGTTGTTGTTGTTGTTGTTTTACAGATTGGGAGCGACCCCTTAGGCAAAGGGTCGCTCCCCTGGAGGGGCAAATTGTATTTAGGCCATTTCTGCTCACTTTGGGGGTAGATGGCCCGATTTTAGGTCAATCTGCCCCCAAGGAGGGCAGAAACCACTAGGCACCAGGGATCTTTTTTTTGCACAGTCACGCAAGGGGAGCGACCTTGAAAGCAAGGGGCGCTCCCCGGGGGGGTGGGGGGCTAAATTTATTTTTGGCCATTTCTGCCCCCCCTGGGGGCAGATCAGCCTATTGGTATTAGGCCGATCTGCCCCCACGGGGGGCAGAAACCTCTAGGCGCCAGGGCAAATTATTATTATTAATTTTTTGAAATTTTTTTTTTAGAGATGGGGAGCGACTCCTTAGGCAAGGGTCGCTCCCCTGGAGGGGCAAATTGTATTTAGGCCATTTCTGCCCGCTTTGGGGGCAGATCGGACGATTTTAGGTGAATCTGCCCCCAAGGGGGGGCAGAAACCACTAGGCACTGGGGATCTTTTTTTTTGCGCCGTCACGCAAGGGGAGCGACCCCGTAGGCAAAGGTCGCTCCCCAGGGGGGTGTAGGGGGGCAAATTTTTTTTAGTACATTTCTGCCCCCCCTGGGGCCGGCTGAGCTAGAGGCCAAAATCCACAGGTAGGCACTTTGCAAAAAACACCTCTGTTTTCTGTGAAAAAATGTGATGTGTCCACGTTGTGTTTTGGGCCATTTCCTTTCGTGGGCGCTAGGCCCACCCACACAAGTGAGGTACCATTTTTATCGGGAGACTTGAGGGAACTCTGGGTGGAAGGACATTTGTGGCTCCTCTCAGATTCCAGAACTTTCTGTCACCGAAATGAGAGGAAAAAGTGTTTTTTTTAGCCAAATTTTGAAGTGTGCAAAGGATTCTGGGTCACATAACCTGGTCAGAGCCCCACAAGTCACCCCATCTTGGATTCCCCTAGGTCTCTAGTTTTCAAAAATGCACAGGTTTGGTATGTTTCCCCAGGTGCCGGCTGAGCTAGAGGCCAAAATCTACAGGTAGGCACTTTGCAAAAATCACCTCTGTTTTCTGTCAAAAAATGGGATGTGTCCACGTTGTGTTTTGGGGCATTTCTTGTTGCGGGCGCTAGGCCTACCCACACAAGTGAGGTATCTTTTTTATCGGGATACTTGGGGGAACGCTGGGTGGAAGAAAATTTGTGGCTCCTCTCAGATTCCAGAACTTTCTGTCACCGATATTTGAGGAAAATGTGTTTTTTTAGCCAAATTTTGAGGTTTGCAAAGGATTCTGGGTAACAGAACCTGGTCAGAGCCCCACAAGTCACCCCATCTTGGATTCCCCTAGGTCTATAGTTTTCAAAAATGCGCTGGTTTGCTAGTTTCCCCAGGTGCTGGCTGAGCTAGAGGCCGAAATCCACAGGTAGGCAGTTTGTAAAAAACACCTCTGTTTTCTGTCAAAAAATGGGATGTGTCCATGTTGTGTTTTGGGGCATTTCTTGTTGCGGGCGCTAGGCCTACCCACACAAGTGAGGTATCTTTTTTATCGGGATACTTGGGGGAACGCTGGGTGGAAGAAAATTTGTGGCTCCTCTCAGATTCCAGAACTTTCTGGCACCGAAATTTGAGGAAAATGTGCTTTTTTAGCCAAATTTTGAGGTTTGCAAAGGATTCTGGGTAACAGAACCTGGTCAGAGCCCCACAAGTCACCCCATCTTGGATTCCCCTAGGTCTCTAGTTTTCAAAAATGTGCTGGTTTGGTAGGTTTCCCTAGGTGCCGGCTGAGCTAGGGGCCAAAATCTACAGGTAGGCACTGTGCAAAAAACACCTCTGTTTTCTGTAAACAAAATGTGATGTGTCCACGTTGTGTTTTGGGCCATTTCCATTCGTGGGCGCTAGGCCTACCCACACAAGTGAGGTACCATTTTTATCGGGAGACTTGGGGGAACGCTGGGTGGAAGGAAATTTGTGGCTCCTCTCAGATTCCAGAACTTTCTGTCACCGAAATGTGAGGAAAGTGTGTTTTTTTAGCCAAATTTTGAGGTTTGCAAAAGATTCTGGGTAACAGAACCTGTCAGAGCCCCACAAGTCACCCCATCTTGGATTCCCCTAGGTCTCTAGTTTAAAAAAATGTACAGGTTTGGTAGGTTTCCCTAGGTGCCGGCTGAGCTAGGGGCCAAAATCTACAGGTAGGCACTTTGCAAAAAACACCTCTGTTTTCTGTCAAAAAATGGGATGTGTCCACGTTGTGTTTTGGGGCATTTCCTGTCGCAGGCGCTAGGCCTACCCACACAAGTGAGGTATCATTTTTATCGGGAGACTTGGGGGAACATAGAATAGCAAAACAAGTGTTATTGCCCCTTGTCGTTCTCTACATTTTTTCCTTCCAAATATAAGAGAGTGTGTAAAAAAGACGTCTATTTGAGAAATGCCCTGTAATTCACATGCTAGTATGGGCACCCCGGAATTCAGAGATGTGCAAATAACCACTGCTCCTCAACACCTTATCTTGTGCCCATTTTGGAAATACAAAGGTTTTCTTGATAGCTATTTTTTACTCTTTATATTTCAGCAAATTAATTGCTGTATACCTGGTATAGAATGAAAACCCAAGGCAGGGTGCAGGTCATTTATTGGCTCTGGGTACCTAGAGTTCTTAATGAACCTACAAGCCCTATATATCCCCGCAACTAGAAGAGTCCAGCAGACGTAACGATATATTGCTTTCAAAAATCTGACATTGCAGGAAAAAGTTACAGAGTAAAACGTAGAGAAAAATAGCAGATTTTTTCACCTCAATTTCAAAAAAAAAAATTTCAGTTGTTATTTTCTGTAGGAAACCCTTGTAGGATCTACACAAATTACCCCTGGCTGAATTCAGAATTTTGTCTACTTTTCAGAAATGTTTCGGTTTCTGGGATCCAGCATTGGTTTCATGTCCATTTCTGTCACTGACTGGAAGGAGGCTGAAAGCACAAAAAATCTTAAAAATGGGGTATGTCCCAGTAAAATGGCAAAATTGTGTTGAAAAATTGTGTTTTCTGATTCAAGTCTGCCTGTTCCTGAAAGCTGGTAAGCTGTTGATTTTAGCACTGTAAACCTTTTGTTGATGCCATTTTCAGGGAAAAAAACAGAAGCCTTCTTCTGCAGCCCCTTTTTCCAATTTTTTTGAAAAAAACTAAATTTTCACTGTATTTTGGCTAATTTCTTGGCCTCCTTCTGGGGAACCCACAAAGTCTGGGTACCTCTAGAATCCCTAGGATGTTGGAAAAAAAGGACGCAAATGTGGCGTGGGTAGCTTATGTGAACAAAAAGTTATGAGGGCCTAAGGGCAAACTGCCCCAAATAGCCAAAAAAAGGCTTGGCACAGGAAGGGGAAAAGGCATGGCAGCGAAGGGGTTAACAAGTGATGAGAATTTATGGCATATGTTGGTAATAAAGTAAATTGATAATCCTGATATAGTTGAATAAAAGTTTTTCATGAATAGAGTTGTAACTAATGGGGAATAAACAGAACTAACTTTTATACGAGTCATGGTGGTTTTTCTGACTAGATTAGTTCAGGGATATTTGAGTTGATCACCTATTGAATTGTTGAACTTTTCTTTACTTGCTATACTTGACTCGGATACCCTATGCGATCCAAAAGATTCATCTACCTGTATGCGTCCCCTTGTAAGTTTACTTACTAAGGACAAGGCGCATTGCCAGTTTTGGTAGCAGTTTGATGGTTAGTTTCCTTAGGGAACGAGTTAAGTTAGAAGTAAAGGTTATGGTGGTAGTTTAAATTTGAGTATAGCAGTTTTGATTTCATGAGGTTTGAATTTTGTTTTTCTGAATTGACAATGGTAGCAAAGATGATGTTCCCTTAAGCCCAGAAATGACTTTCCCAGATCCTGGATCCCGTGAGTAAGGTTGGGTATGTTCCCGGCGTATTTGAGATAGTAAGAGAGTGGTAGAATTGCGCTTGCCTGAGCTTAAGCAGATCGCAGGTGAATTGTGATGTATGTGAGGCGAATAGTAGGGAGTTTGCGTACTCCAGTTTAGAGTTAGTAGGAGTGTGCGTACTCCTAAAAGGTGTGTGAGTAGGGAAGTTGTCGACCTTCACATGTGTGTAGCGCTTGGTGCTCAAAAATTGTCCACGTGGTTGTTGGTGATGTACGGACCCTACGTGGTCTAAGACTCTGAAGTATATTGACAAGTGTAGGAGACACTTGGGTATATGTTGTAATCTGTCTGGTTTAGTAGATTGATCAGGCGTGGTCAACAAGTCTGAATGAATGTACGTTAAACGAAGGAAGCTTCGACTGAGATTTGACAAGTCCTATGTGCACCAGGACAGACCCTAAGATCAGTTGAGAGTAAAGTTTGCGGGTCGAATTTTACTTGCGGATGTTGGGGACTGAGAAAGAGGAATAGCTAAGGTCCCAAAGTGCGCTTTTAGTGAAAATCTGTAAGGTCCCTGAAGCGATTGTGTCCCTTCCTGTAGTAAACCAGTGGATTTGTTGTAGTTATTATTTGATGAAGACGCTCGCAATATAAATGCATTAGTCAATGAATTTGAGTTGAGGAGGGCGATGCCGCAAGACTTTGTCAGCCGCTGTGTGTTAGTGTGACGTCAGTGTGTGCCGCACTGGGATAGGTTGGTTACTGAGAAGAGCCGCGACCGGATTGGCAGCCGTCCTTGAGAGGCAATTGGTTGAGCGAATGGGTGAAGGGAATCTTGGGAGTAAAAGTAATTTCACGTATTGAATTGTAATAACATAAAAACAGGCAAAATTAAGTTTTTCAAGGCTTTTAGGAGTGCAATGAAAGGTGAATCTTACATTAAGGCTTCAGTGGGGGAACCAACACCCCCGGAGGATAGTCCAGCATATCTCGTAATGACAGAAAAGGGTATAGCTTCTTGTCCTTGGTTAAAACAATGGAGTGCATTGACTAAGAATCAAGGAACCTTAGCATTTCCAGAGCATGGAACGTTCAATTTAAGAGTTCTAGACCAGTTGCAATTATCCTTGTATGACATGAGACCGTTACCGAGACCAGCACAATTCGAGGCTTTCGCAGTTTGGGAACTGGTGGCCAGACAGCAGCAAGAGCTAAAGACCAATAAAAGCATAAAGAAGATACAGAAATCACTAGCCGAAGCTAGGTGGGATTGGGAACGAAAAAGATGGAGAATTGCAACCATGAAGGAGATTAAGATGTTCCCTGCAATCACAGAGGGTGATGATTCAGATAAGGGAGACGATAACGAGGAAAGGGAGAATGAGGAGAAAAGAAAAGAGAAAAAGTCTTATGTAGACGATGACGATTCTGATGTAGAAGATTACATTACGCAGTTGCTGAAAGATAGACCTCCACCTATGACGACTTATGCAGGGGGTTCAGGCAATATTGCTACAGCTCCTCCTGCTCCGCCTGGGACATCCCAGGGAGCCGTGGGTGCCGTACAAACAGAAGGAGGACAGATACCAGGGGTAGTACAGAGTACACCAATTTCAGGAACTAGAGCGGAAGCTCAAGTGCAGGTGCCTACACATTCTGCACCAGGAATTTACCCGAATGTGCCCATTCTTGACTGTTTCAAGTATTTTGGTGCAGAGGGAGCAGGTGCATCCGCAACCAATGCTAGTTCAGACCAACGGGGACATCAGTGGATCTCGCACCAGTTATGAATCAGGCAATGGGAGTACCACTTACCCAAAGTGCAGGTACCAGTAGCAGGTAGGGTACCTGGGCACTGTGGGGTGGAAGTTGCTGGATCCTGTAGTACCTTCTGCCATGCAGAGGTTGCTACAGGTGAGGATTGTATACTAAAGGGGAGGGTTACAAGGCTTCTTTGTCTGATGCTACTGCTGGCATCCTCCTTATATGAAATTGGGTTGTTAGTTGACTGGGGTGTAAACCCTTGTCAAGCTACAACCACAATTTTTGTCAAAGTAAAGCACCAGCCGGCCTTAAATTAACCTGTGCTCAACTCTCTTGTAGGATGGCACAGAGCAGTCAGGCTTAACATAGAGGCAATGTATAAATGTGTCATGCAGCCGAAGTGATTTGTCGGTCCTGAGGTGTGGAGAAGATGCGATGCATGGTTCTGCGTCGTCAGCAAAGATCCTGTCAACTAGGAATGTAAGGGCCTGCGCTGAGAATGTGCTGCACACTGTTGGTACAGAAAAGGCTGCAAAGGCGATGCAGGTCTTTGTGATTGGTCCAATCCATGCAACAGTAGTGATGCATTGATTCTGCTTGGCGTTGCGCCTTACAACAGAGGAGATGTATCGGTTCTGCTGGATCCACAGAGGCTGGCAGAGCACCTTAGTCGCACTTCCAAGGGTCAAGGACTGATGTGGCATGGCTTGGCAGGGTAGACTCACAGATGTCAGAGTCCAGGTGCTGGGGTCAAGGTTGTGGGAGCCTGCTGTCCCTGAGGCTCAAGTTACTAGGCCAGCCAACTAGCCCTTGGAGTCACTCTGGGGTTCAGGTTCAACAGATGCAGATCCATTCCTTCTCACTGAGGAAAGAGGGCAGCAGGCAGCAGTCCAATAGATACTAGAGATTTCTACCACCCTGAGGTGTCAGGTACCCCCTTCCTCCCTGTCCTGGCCCCAGCTTGTCTGGGTCACAATATTCTAGTGACAAGACCTTTGTGATGTGCAATTGTGATAGGGGACAGTTCCTCCACCTTGCTAACTTTCCCCATATTGACAACACCTACCTTTCTTTTGTCTACCTTTCTGGCAGCAATACACAAAGACCAACTGCTAGCAGCACCTACTCTCCTACTCATGTGACCTAGGATCAGGCTGCAGGTGCCAAATTCCATTTGTGACTGAGACAATTCCATTTCAGATTCACTACTCTCCCTGACTGCAGTCACTACAACGTTGAGAGGCATGGCCTTAGGTTTTGGTGGTAGCGGTGCCATTAATACAGAAGTGATCCTCTCATCCTCTTTCTGCCCAGTGGAGGTTGTAGCAGGTATGTCACATTTCCTGAAAAAGGATGAAGCCTTAATGCCAGTGGTAGCAACCAGCTTCTTCTCCTCCCCACTGGCCACTTTCAGGACAGGAACCTCCTTCTTTGAGGCCATCTTCTTAGTACTAGCAGTTAACACTTAGCACTAGGAGCAGATGGACTAAGCCGGACTCCTTCACAGACTTCTCTCCATATCAGTACTGTGTGTGATTTCTTTTGCAGCACCAGCAAGCAAACCAACAAAAAAGGCAATGAAATGTGGGCAATCAGGAGACTCAAGCCAACACCATCAAGTAGCACATGTAAAGTCATCCCAAATGACTTTTTCACATTAGAACATTACACAGTAAATATTAGTTTGTGTACCCTTGTGACCCCTATAGGAGATAGGAGAGCAGGAAAAAATATAATAGATACTTTAACTAATTGCTGATGTGTGCCCCACCAGTGCCCATGGGGACTCTATAGAAGGCAGGAAAAAATCAAACAATAGATAAAACCAACAACATTGTACTAAAGTCAGACACATGCAGAAATATAATGAAATAGGAAATAACATGAACAAAAATGCCACACACGCACACCGGCTACACAAAAAGTCCATTCCTGCATGCCCACCAAAGAAGGAGGCATGGAGAACACATAGTAGCCCATGGCAAACACACACTGGCAACAATTCACAAAATACATCAAATAGTTGATGGTGCCCCATGGGAACTGTGCGAGAAGCAGGGGGAGGCAGGCAAAAAGAAAAAAAAAATACAAACAACAACACTGTGCTGCAATCAGCCAAAAGCACAAATACATATATTAAGAAAAGAAGAAACCAATGAACAGAAATGTCATAGGCTTTTTCTATCAATGTTCCTTGAAAATGTTTTTTAAAGGTACTGAAGCATACAATGGCTGCACAAAATGGTGGAAGCTAGCTCATCCACCACATGGCAGCTGACGAAGGAGGCATGTAAAACAAAGCCAAAATAACCACCACACACAACATACACATATACTTACCTTAACTATACTTGCTGTGTGTGGTAAAAGCATGAGCGCGGCAACGATTTAGTAAATAATGCAGTGTAAAGGCTGTTTCCCTGTTTAAATAGACCCTGTGTGTAGAAATAGAGTGACAATCGCCACCTAGTTCATAATGTTTGCAATTATAAGTCTCTTAGGGCCATATTTATACTTTTTGACGCAAAACTGCGCTAACGCAGTTTTGCGCCAAAAAAATTAGCGCCGGCTAACGCCATTCTGAAGCGCCATGCGGGCGCTGTATTTATTGAATGGCGTTAGCCGGCGTTAGCCGACCGGCGCTGCCAGGTGTGCGTCAAAAAAAACGACGCACACCAGGCAGCGCCGGCGTAGGGAAAAATGGCGTTTGGGCGTCCCAAAATGGGGCAAGTCAGGCTGAGGCAAAAAAATCATCTTAACCCGATTTGCGCCATTTTTTTTGGGCGCCCAGACTCCATTAACATGACTCCTGTCTTAGCAAAGACAGGAGTCATGCCCCCTTGCCCAATGGCCATGCCCAGGTGACTTATGTCCCCTGGGCATGGTCATTTGGCATAGTGGCATGTAGGGGGGCACAAATCAGGCCCCCCTATGCCACAAATCTGTTTAAAAAAAAATACTTACCACAACTTACCTTTTCTTCCCTGGGATGGGTCCCTGCATCCTTGGGTGTCCTCCTGGGGTGGGCAAGGGTGGCAGGGGGTGTCCCTGGGGGCAGGGGAGGGCACCTCTGGGCTCATTCTGAGCCCACAGGTCCCTTAACGCCTGCCCTGACCCAGGCGTTAAAAAGAGGCGCAAATGCGGGGTTTTTTGCCCCACCCACTCCCGGGCGTCATTTTAGCCCGGGAGTATAAATACCACGCACATGCCTGGGAGTCATTTTTTAAGACGGGAACGCCTACCTTGCATCTCATTAACGCAAGGATGGTGTTCACGCAAAAAAATTACGCTAACTCCATGAACTTTGGCGCTAGACGCATCTAACGCCAAAGTATAAATATGGAGTTAGTTTTGCGTCGAATTTGCGTCGAAAAAAACGACGCAAATTCGGCGCAAACGGAGAATAAATATGCCCCTTAATGTTTTATAAGTCTATCCATTGTGATTGCCGCTAACACTATAAACAGTTCTTTCATTGATGCTCTTCCACTACAGGCAGTAAGTCCAATACTCGAAAGTAACAACAAACAGTCCCAGCATCAGAGAAATACCCAATGGGGCAGGCTCTTGCAGGTAGTTGGAATGCAACCTGTAGTGTAGCAAGGATGTCTTTGGCTCTGGTGCAAGCAAGGAAAATTAACTTTGTGACCGCTGTTGGACTAGTAAAAGGCAGCAATTATCAAGGTTCAATGAGCCTCAGTGCCCCTGCACCTCCTGCGCAAATGGTAACTACATCCCTGAACAAAGCTCTGGAACCAACTCGCCTTTGTCATAAATGAATCAGGAAAGTTGCTCTTTAGAGAAAAAAAAGAAAAATATTTTGCTCCACGAGTCTTGACAAAAGGAATGGCTTAAGACATGGATGGGACTGCGCCTGGAGTAGAAATGGTTTGGGGCCCATTTGAAATGTTATGGACAAGACTTAACAATAAATAATATGCATGTTCTAGATAAAGTAAGTTCAGTTTAGTTTAAACAGAGTGCCTCTCAATCACTGTGTAGTGAAATCATTGATTGCAGAATAATGCATAAATACACTGAAAGAAAGGTGTAGTGTTAGGCCTGCCTGCGCGAGCTTGTTATCACCTTCTTGTGCAGTGAATTGTGACGTGGCCTCAAGTGTTTTCTGTCCTGACAGTTCTGACAGTGGGAGGACATTGGAGAACAGCTGTGAGCCAGTGAGCGTGTCATCTGTGGGAAAGTATGGTTCATTGATACTTGCCAATAAATGTATCTTGTGTTAACCGGCGTCTGGATTATTACATAGAAATTTTGGCAACCAGTTATTGTCTTACACAGAACCCGTGCACACCACCTATGGATTCCCGTCATCGCTCGGATGGGTCACTGTTGTAGTGTCCTGCTGGACACGTTCTAGTGTTTTGCCAGCCACTCTGCTGAGGGCTGGCCTTCTGTCTACACCCCACACCCACCCAGCACAGGCGTCACCGGTCAGGTGACCCTGGCAACAAAAAGGGCCGAGCGCACGTGCCCTGCCCAGTTCCACCAAAACAGAAACTGTGTCCGTGTCGTCTCTCTTTTAGTAGCATGGGGGCCTCGGGCCCCAACACTACATTGGCGACGAGTGGGTCCGACCCCACGTGGCCACAGACAGCAACTTCCTTGTCGTGCATGAGGGGAAAGAATGCCTCTGTAGAAGGCACCCCCACTTCTGCCAGCACGACGGCAGACACCCACCGCGGGCAACGGCGTAAGTGAGGCCCCTGAAGCCACCCTCCTCGAGCCAAACAGTGCTGCCCACCCTGAAGCGGAGAAACCGCCTACTGCCCCGCAGGGTACTACCGGGTCCCAGGGGCGAAAAAGGTGAGGAGCAACCCTGTGAGAGCGAGAGCTGATGGAGGAAGCACTCTACAGCTTGCGCGGAGTGCCCCCACTGACGCGAGGCATTCCGCTCCGAGGACGACATGGCCTGAGGAATGTACCTCCGTGCATGCCCCTGCCTGCGTGCTGACGAGGCAAGGCAAGAGCCGCAGAGATACCCAAGAGTGTGCGGGCAGCGCGAATAAGGAGGAAAGGTGGCCGCCTCCCGTGGCAACAGAAAAACGACACGTGCGAACCCCCACCAGTGTGGTGAGTGCCCCGCACACCAAGCAAACACCGTGCTGACTGCTGTGGCCCGACGAGTTGCTGCTGCGCACCAAAGAAGATTTCTAAAAGAATTGCCCAGGGCTGCCACCCCCAGAAATGACAGAAGCATGTGGTTCGCAGCGTGCACGAAAGAAGCTGCGGCCGCATATGAGGAAGAAAATGGTGCTGCCACACACCAAAGAACAAATGAAGGAAAATGCCCTGGGGCTGCTTTCCCCTTTCTTTTCAAGTAATAATGCTGAAACGCGGCCCGCAGCGTGAGGAAATGCTGCTGCGGCCGCACAATGAAAATGGTGCTGACCTGCACCAAACTTGAATGAAAATGCCCAGGGCCACCCCCCAGCTGTTTTGGCAATAAGGCGAGAAGGCAATGAGAAGACCTGCAGCATGGAGAAAGGTGCAGACACGCACCAAAATACAGAGAAATACAGTGGTGCAGACACGCACCAAAGTTCTGAAAAAACATGTGAAAAGTGCCCAGAGCCCTCCCGACCAGCAACTTGCTTGCCTCTTCCCACGAGGCTGTGTCTTTTTGTCTGAAGAAGAAAAGAAAAGAAGAGAAAATAAATAAAAATACACTTATCAGCAGCCCCCTCCAGAGCCCTCTCCGACCTGGTGAACTCCTCCTGCAGCATGGCTTCACCAGCGTGTAGTTCAAAACAAACAGGCCGGTAACAGGAAAGACTGTCTTCAAGCTAGAAAAGAAGTGCACTGCTGGCATCCAGTGGCCAAAGTTGGTACTGCACCCTATTTCTATTTTGAAGGAAAACAAGATTGGATGAAGGCAAGTCTACAGCAGCACTTTCAGAAAGTGACTGCTCCAGACCAAGAGTGCGCCCCTGGACGGAAGTGGTGCAGAAGATGGAAACGGCAAGGAAGAAGGACGCAACAACGCTGCACAGGGAAGGAGAAGACTGCAGCTGTCTCAGCCAAGCTGCAACAGTGAGAAATGGACGCAAGTGCCATGTGAGGCACGAGGAGAGCGCGCATGGACGGCGCAGCCCCTGGTGGCCGTCCGCCACCACTGCTGAAAGAATGCCACATGCCCCAGCAGTGATGGACATCAACGCAGGACAAGAAAGGGACATGCCAGGCGTTACCATAGGATGCCCAGAAAAGAGACAATGGCCCTCATTCCTAGATTGGTGGGCGGCGGTCGCCGCCCGCCAAGCGGGAACCGCCAGAAGACCGTACCGCAGTCAAAAGATCGCGGCGGTCATTCTGAGTTTCCCGCTGGGCTGGCGGGCGACCGCCATAAGGCTCCCCGCCCGCCCAGCGGGAAACCCCCTTCCACGAGGATGCCGGCTCCGAATGGAGCCGGCGGAGTCGAAGGGGTGCGACGGGTGCAGTTGCACCCGTCGCGATTTTCAGTGTCTGCCACGCAGACACTGAAAATCTATGTGGGGCCCTGTTAGGGGGCCCCTGCAGTGCCCATGCCAGTGGCATGGGCACTGCAGGGGCCCCCAGGGGCCCCACGACACCCGTTCCCGCCAGCCAGGTTCTGGCGGTGAAAACCGCCAGAACCAGGCTGGCGGGAAGGGGGTCGGAATCCGTGGAGGATTCCCTGGGGCAGCGGGAAGCCGGCGGGAAACCGCCGGTTTCCCTTTTCTGACCGCGGCTTTACCGCCGCGGTCAGAATGCCCCCGGAAGCACTGCCAGCCTGTTGGCGGTGCTTCCTCCGTCACCTACCCTGGCGGTCATAGACCGCCAGGGTAGGAATGACCCCCTATGTCACAGGCGCAGAGAGCAGCGCCCGAGAACGTGACTACTAAGGCAACGCCCGCAAGATTGGAGAGAGCACCCAATAGCGTGACGTAACGCACGGGACAAGAGGCCATGCCAGCCGGCATATCTGCAACGCAAGATGGCCACCGTTGGCCCATCACACAGAAGGTCATCAGAAGCGACCAACCCTGCAAAGCACACTAAGGGGGTCATTCTGAGTCTGGCGGGCGGCGGAGGCCGCCCGCCAGACTTCCCCCCTCCAAAATACTGCTCTGCGGTCGAAAGACCGCTGAGGGTATTTTGGCTTTTGCACTGGGCTGGCGGGCGACCGCCAAAAGGCCGCCCGCCAGCCCAGTGCAAAAGACCCTTCCCACGAGGACGCCGGCTCAGAATTGAGCCGGCGGAGTGGGAAGGTGCGACGGGTGCAGTGGCACCCGTCGCGTATTTCAGTGTCTGCAATGCAGACACTGAAATACAAAGTGGGGCCCTCTTACGGGGGCCCCTGCAGTGCCCCTGCAGTGCCCATGCCATTGGCATTGGCAGTGCCCATGCCATGCCATGCAGTGCCATTGGCATGGGCACTGCAGGGGCCCCCAGGGGCCCCACGACAACCCATACCGCCATCCTGTTCCTGGCGGGAGAACCGCCAGGAACAGGATGGCGGTATGGGCTGTCAGAATCCCCCATGGCGGCGCAGCAAGCTGCGCCGCCATGGGGGATTCCCAGGGCAGTGGAAAACCGGCGGGAGACCGCCAGTTTTCCACTTCTGACCACGGCAAAACCGCCGCGGTCAGAATGCCCTGCGGGGCACCGCCAGCCTGTTGGCGGTGCTCCCGCCGACCCTGGCCCCGGCGGTAAGGAACCGCCGGGGTCAGAATCAGGCCCTAAGACTTCAAGCAGGACCCAGCGCCAAGAAGGCACTGCCTTAAGGCGCAAGCACTGCGCCCTCAAGTGAAGAGGAAGTGGAAAAGAAAGTGACCCTATGTCACTGCCCTGCAACGGGCCGGAGACTCAGCACAGGAGTGTCCTCCCCCACACTGCCTCAAGACGGAGTCGGCAGTGACTCGCAACAGGCAAGAGGAGAGCCGCACACCCCGAGAGGCACGATGCCACCACTGCAACACGTGGAAGAGCCCCTAGTCCTTCGGCAGGACAGGACCTTCGGAAGGTCCACACAAAAGGGAGACAAGTGGCCAGACGCCACAACAAAGGAGAAGAAAGCGTGGCGTAGCACCACGCTATGAAGAAGGAAGAAAGGAGACTGTGTGACATCACCTGTCACACTGCAACAAAGAAGGAGACTGTGTGACATCACCTGTCACACTGTAGCACCTGACGACCACAGAAGAACAAGAACGGAAGATCAACAGGGTGGAGAGATGGAGGACTCACACAACAAAGGAAGAGTGCACCCACAGACAAGACAGCCACCGGGGTGCGGTGACGTCACTGGAGACAGCTCGGCGGGAGTGCCAAATGTAAGACGCCATGCGCGAACCGTGTACTTACCCCACACGTCAAAGGTGACCATCCAAGCCACCTGTCATCGGCTGCTTGAAGAAGATGGCACCACTGCTAGCATCTGCACATGAGCAAAAGAAAGACTGCACTCGTGACGAAGTTACTGCAATCACCCTTACTCCAGCAACATCACTTGTCGTCCAGGTCTCCAAATGGCAAACATCATCATTGCCATGTGCATCACGGTATCCATCAAAGGAGCAGTTGAACAACCAGACTGGAGTCCTACACCTCTGCTTTAATGCTCTGAAGAACCAGTCAACCAATGACTAACTGCTCGCCCTGTCTGTATCCTGCTCTCAGTGACAAGAGCAAGTCGTGACCTAGACCCATCTACCCCTGCAATTGCACGAGCGACTAGGCAGTGGCTCCTAGGAGGTCTTGCAGCTGCCCTATGTGGCACACAAGCAGCCCCAGCGCAGACCACAAGCAGTCCCGTGACAACCCAGACAAGGGGCCTCTCAAGCTTGAGAGAGGACTGGACATTGCCCCACTGATGAAGTCAAAGAGACAAGCAAGGCTGTGCAATGGAGACTCCAACAGGTCACAGCACACCTAGACTGTCCTCAGTGAATTAACACGACACCAGCTAGACATCATCCTGGCAACGTGAGAGACAATTGCCCTGATACCGTCTGAGAGCCTGCATGCACCTGATCCATGTCGGCAAGAGCCCTGACTATGAAACATCCACCCTTGTGGTTGCACTAATGATTTGACCATGGCTCCTGTCGGAGAGCCTGCAGCGGCCGGCAGATGGCCCACACGCAGCCTAGTACAGTCCATGCCAATCCCGTGGCAAACCCATTGAAAAGGCCTCGAGGAAGTTCCAGAGTGAAGAATCCACAAACGAGAGGTGGTCTGGAAGCAGCTCCGCCATCAGAAGGCCAGAATGTACAAAGGTTTCAGAGAAGGACTTCACGCCATCACGGATGTCATCCGTCTTCGAGGGATTGGCCTTCGTGAAGCCAGGATGTCTCGGCAAGCAGATTCACAGTGGACTCCACCAACGCTCGTGATGCACCCAATTCGAATGACACACTCAATTCGAAAGATACGCCCTATTCGAACAAATTGGACTGTAAACACCACCAGCCTCGCCACGAGTGCCCACAGGACTGAACCACAGCGTATCGGTGGGGCACTTAACCAACCATCTGACTGTTAGAGTCCGGACTTCTTCCACACAGTGTTCGTGCCCGGCTGTGACTGGTTAAATCATGAACTTGTGCAGAAGGATCCGTGTGCTCCCAGCTGCACCTGCCCACTGTAATCCTGCGGCCTGCCTTCTTGAGGCCGAGAGACTGATGGTGGTGTTTTTGTTACTGTGTTTTATTTTACAGGTTGGACTTTGTTTTGTTCCTCAATAAAGTTTTGGAGGAATGTAGTGTCCTGCTGGACACGTTCTAGTGTTTTGCCAGCCACTCTGCTGAGGGCTGGCCTTCTGTCTACACCCCACACCCACCCAACACAGGCGTCACCGGTCAGGTGACCCTGGCAATAAAAAGGGCCAGGCACACGTGCCCTGCCCAGTTCCACCCACACAGAAACTAGGGCCCCAACACTACAACTGTCTTTGATGCCACTGTTCTTGCGGCATCTCGTATTGCTACTCCAGATCGAATGTGATTAGAGTCAACTCAGCTAACTATGTGTAAATGTTTTATGAAAATGAAAACCACGGCACATCTCAAACTCACAGTATAAGCCATTTATTCCTTGGTGCTTGTAGCAAGAGAATTGGTGACCTGATCCAATGAAGTACACTGAGTAAGTGATTTGTAGGTCAGATACACTTTATCGTAGTCGTACGAAAACAACCAAGTGATTGCTAGGCCAATACAGGTTTTTGTAGTTGAAAGAAAACAGCCGACACGTGTTTCGTCACACTGGACTTTTTCAAGGCTTTCGCAAATTGGAGGTATTACTTTTATTGTGAGATTCCCATAATCATGAAAGTAGACCAGGTATGAATGGTATATCATGAGTTAAAAGGGAGTCCGGAGACCATGATACGTCTGTTACCGGTCTCCCGTCACGTCTCGTTTCGGATCGCGTCATATCTACTTAGTGGTACCCCACTACCCCAATTTGCGAAAGCCTTGAAAAAGTCCAGTGTGACGAAACACGTGTCAGACACCAACAGTAAGCCTTCTTGTCCTCAATAATGAGCGCGGCGATCCGCACACCCTTTGCTATTCACCTGACTTTGATCAACACATGTCAACAGTAAACTACGCACATTACATTGCAGAACACACATTAACATTGGAACTTTTCTCATTAAATAATTTTTCTTTACTTCTTCTATGCCCAATGTTATTTTTAGAACTTTTATGCAACTGGGATAGATGTTATGTCATTTATAGAACCTTTATGGGTACAACTTTATTGAGGTAACCAACCACCAGTACATTTTTACACGCTAAGTTTCCATTATAATGTAGTTGGGAGTAGATGTGCAGACCAACGGATTACGTTTAGTCATTTTTAAGTCTAGTAAAAATATATTGTAGTCTCTGTTTCAACCTTTCACATCACATAGAATACTGTTTATTTTGATACGTACCGTGTTCTAAAATACAAGCAATTAATCCACCACCACCTTTTCTTAACTCACCAGGTTATCCTCCCATCGCTTAGAGTCAGTGGTTAGATGCTTTTTCAGCCTATCTAGGGGACAAAGGAGCACAAAGATTCAGGCCTGAAAGGAAAACATATCTTTTACTTCACTCATTAGGATTCGAAGGTCGAACTACCTTCAAACATTAACCCGGAATAGTGGTAGAACCTGATGAAGAATTGGATGAATTTCAATAGACTGTAAAAAAAACTAGAGACTAGATTTGATACTTAACTGAGTTTAGTTGCTTTGCATCATACATTTTTTAAGAGAAGTCAGAGGACATGACAGGATGTTGATGTATATATTACTGTGTTGCAGAAACTTGTGGCAGAGTGTGAATTTCAGAATTTTAGTAATCAGTTAGTACGTGATCAATTCATTAGTCATTGTTCGGACAGGACTATCCGTCAAAAGTTATTGTCCTTGGGTAATCCCAGTTGAGAAGAGAGCATCTGGGTAGCGTAAAGCATTGAATTGTCACATAAATTTATTAAAGAATTAGATGAAAAAGTCATTGAAATGGTCACTCCTGTGCACTTGAATAATGAAATGAAGAAGAAGAAAGATTTTTCCCAGAAAGGTTTTTTTTAAACACATTGACATATGCTTTCATTGTGGGAACCTTAGTCATGTCAAAGGTGGGAGAGTGCCCTGCAAAAAATGTTGTATGTAGGTCATGTGGCAAACTTAATTTTGCAAAAGTTTGCCAGGGAGCCACGAAAGCCAGAACAAAGGTAGGTTGTGTTTCTGACAACAATAGTAATGATGCAGAAAACTTGCTTTCTGAAATGAATGACATGGTGTTGGTTGTAAGAGACAGAACTGTGTAAACTGGTTATCCAGCTAATTGTGTTGACCCTTATGTAGACATGTTAGTTGGGAATAAGAATCTTTGTCTTTTAGTAGATTCGGGAGCACCATGAGCACAAAGGAATTATTCACAACTAAATGGAAGGATAAACAGTTGTTACCACTAGATTGTGCATCAGTTTCATATGAAGCACCCAAAATAGATTTAGCAGGATATTTTGAGGCCACTCAAGAATGTAAAGGCAGAGGCATCCAGAGGAAGGTTTATCATGCAGAAAAAGGACTCCACCAAAGATTGTTTGACATGGTTCTTCATCCTGGCGTAGATTAACAGGTGTTGGCTATAAGGGATTCCTGCTTCGTAGAAAGTATACTAAACGACTTCCCTAAGGTGTTCTCAGGGGAATTAGGAAAGATTAAAGGTTTCATGCATAAAATTAAGATAAAAGAAATTGCATTAGCCATGAAAAATAAAAGGAATGGTGTACCTTTCAGTGCCAGTGAAGATTTAGACAAAGAACCTACATTAATGTGTGAAAGGGGTATCATAGCGCTATTTGAACCATCAGATTGGCTATCTCCTTTGGTGGTAGCTAAGAAGAAGAAGGGTGAAATTAGAGCTTGTATTGATCTTCGCAGTCTAAATAGGGATATTTGGATAGATTCTCACCATCTTCCTAACGTCACAGAGCTGTTAGCAGGGGCACATTTTTCATGAAACTTGATTTGGCTACCGTGTACTACCAGGATGACTTACACCCAGAATCCAGACATCTAACAGCATTTTATTACATCTACAAGGACATTCCAATACCGCCATATGCCATTTGGACTCTGCTGTGTCAGTATTTCAACATCTCATGGTGAATCTTTTCAAAGGATTGAAAAATTGTTCTATTTTCCAGGCTGATGTTTTGATATATGCACATGACCAACAATTTGATGATGACATATAGAACAAAGTCTGAGTATGTTTCAAAACCAAGGTGTAGTTTTGAAACGTGAAAAATGTGAATTCTGCAAAGAATCTGTAGAATATCTGGGACATATAGGTGGTCATTATGAACATGGCGAGAAATACCGCTGACCACTCTGTCGATGGTGAACAGAAGACCGCCATCGGCGGCGGACAGCACACTGCCATATAATGAGGCCAAAACCAGAAACCTCAAAAAAATTCTTCAACCTCCAGCCACCGCCAGGGCCCTTGATGGCGGAAAGGTTGTACACCCCATACCGCCAAGCAGACAAATCCTCCACCCTCCAAATAATGATGTACAAATCACCGCAGTAGTTAGTGGATGTCGAACGACCATTGGCGGTACTGACCGCCAGCAATTGGACCCAACAACAAGAAATGCACAAACTGGTAAGTTTGAAACCCACACACCTGACACACATCCACAACACTATAAAACACTCACATACACACCCCACAATCCTTAGCATCACCAATAGGACAACTGAGATTGACAACACAACACGCAGACACTGAACGCTAAATCACACAAGTCACACACCCAACCACACAACAGCACCCTCACCAATATTCCTACAACAGACCATCCACAACACACACCATGGCACCCCCTAAGCGCCCCCACTTCACAGATAGGGAGCTAAGAACAATAGTGGATGAAATACTGAAGGTCGAGCCACTAATCTTCGGGTCACAGGTCCAGCACACACCCATTGGCAGGAAGATGGAATTATGGCAGACTATAGTAAACAAGGTCAACGCAGTGGGAAACCATCCACGCAGAAGGGACTACATCCGCAAGAGATGAAATGACCTGCGTGGGAAGATGAGGTCTATGGCATCCGGGCACAAAATTGTAGTACAGAAGATTGGGGCAGGACCCCCACTTCCACCCCCGACTACACCGACTAGGAGGAGAAGATACTGACTATCCTGCACCCTGAGGGCCTCACTGGACTCACTGGAGGACTGGGCTCTTATAAGTCATCTACAATTACTTAATATCTACCACACCTGTTGATGCATGTACCACCCCACCCTTCCAACTACCACCAGGACCACTACCCCACCCAGGCCACAATCACTACATCCAGTCACCCTGCATGCCCACAAACCCACTAACAGGTCCATATTCCTACCTCTGTGCACAGCCACCCACACCTGCAAGGAATCACAATGGCACTACTGCACCCACAATGCACCTCCACATCCCATGCAAAATGTAAGGACAACATCAAGAGACCATGGAGCAGTGGAAACAATTGAACGCCACCATGGCCACTATTGCAGGGGTGCTGCAGCACCACTACCCAACCCAGCCTGAGACCCCCACCAACCTGGAAGCCCCTACCTCTGGCCAGGACACAGACCTGCCCTCTACATTAGCAGCAGCAACTGGACTGGTGGCACTGGCAGAGGACACACAAGAGACCAGCATCCCTACACGTGCAGCCCAGCACCAGACACCCATACGGGCCCTCAGACCCAGATACGGCACTGGAACACCTGCCGAGACCAAGGCCCCCACTAATAAGTGACTTTGACCTGAACTGTCCTCCAAGTGAGCCACTGTGCTACCATCCTCACCCGCCAATAGAAACCTAACAACTTGCAAGGGACATATGGACCAATACCCACCACCACCAATCGCTGAGCCCATGTACCTAGTATGGACATCCACCATGAGCCAATTCCCTATCACTTTACAGCGCACCAATGCAATTGTGACACCAAATAAAACACATTTACACTAAACCGTATGCCCGCTGTCATTATGAATATTCAATTGTAATAGTGAATGCTTTTGCCAGTCAATTCCATATTCATACCTTTATTGCAGGAATGGTACCCCATGCGCAGCATCATCTGGAGTAAACCAAAATGTACACCATGTTTGTTTTCATGTCACATGCCACCTTATACTTCACGTAACAGTGTCAATGACTACAGACACCACATCCCCAAACAAATGAATCAGTCAAACATTATGCAGTGCAGACAACATCATCAGTGCACAGTACCTCATAGTCACTGGAAGTATGGTTGGATCTGCTGGTTCCTGGAGTGGACATCTTCCCCCTCTTCATCCTCACCGTCACTCTCATCCCCTCTCAGAGGTAGCAGGTCAGGATGCATAGCACCCACCTCCTCTAGTAGGGGCATAGCTCTCCTCACAGCCGCATTGTGCAGCATGCAGCAGGCCACCACTATTCTACACACCTTGTCGGGGCCATAGCACAGGGACCCCCCGGAGAGATGGAGGCAATGAAATCTAGCCTTCAGGAGACCTATTGTGCACTCAATCCCCCTCCCAGTACGTCCATGGGCCTCATTATAATTCCTCTCTGCATCTGTCCTGGGATTTCTCACAGGTGTAAGGAGCCATTGCAAGTTGGGGTAGCCAGAATCACCTGCAAAAGTGGGTTAACCAGGACTGTAACAAACTGCCATTCCTGGCAGACAGCCTGGCTGTCAGCTATGTACTGATCCAGTGTCATACACACTCACCTGTGAAACAACCTCTGTCCCCTTTTGGCTGTTCCATCATGTGTGGCACACTGCTGTTCCTCAGGACAAAGGAATCATGAACTGATCCTGGAAACATGGCATTTACATGAGAGATGTACTGGTCAGCAGTACACACCAATTGTATACTCATTGAGTGGACGTTCATCCTGTTCTTGTACACCTGTTTGTTCACTCTTGGGGGTACAAGAGCTATGTGGA
Source organism: Pleurodeles waltl (assembly GCF_031143425.1). Classification (NCBI taxonomy): domain Eukaryota; kingdom Metazoa; phylum Chordata; class Amphibia; order Caudata; family Salamandridae; genus Pleurodeles; species Pleurodeles waltl. The sequence continues at coordinate 252,021,750 of NC_090443.1, forward strand.
TGCCATCGATGGCACCAATCACATGGGGAATGTTAGCAAAGGCATGGAATTCAAACTTGATGGCAGGGAGTTCAGCCCTTTGGGCAAACTTGACATATGTCTGCAGGTGTTGTACAAATGCATCCAGGAATTTGGGCGGGAAGAGGCTAAACATTGGCTGTGACAACCCTGCACCCATGCCCACTGTCACCTGAAATGAGCCCGTAGCCAAGAAATGGAATACAGAGAGCACTTGCACTTCAGTAGGGATGGCATGCTGATTCCGATTAGCTGGTCTCAGTACAGGATCCAGTAAAGCACATACGTCATGGATTGTTGTACGATTGAGTCTGTAGGTGACAATGATGTGACGGTCCACCATTGTTTCCAAATCAACAAGAGGTCTGTATACAGGTGGGGCCCTCCCTCGCCACATGGGTATGTACCTATGGGGAGAAAAGAACACATATGAAGGACATGCATACACATGCAAAACATGCTGTGTATGAATAACTGCTGTACAATAAGTTGGCGACACACACAAGCGATGTATAATATACAACTTTAGGGACATGTATGCAGTGTTACCTCTGGACTTATGTGAGGAAAAGACACTCATATGGGCAGGCAAGAAAGGGCTGGGACCTGAAGACCCTGAATGGGGCCCATGACCAGGAAATATGTAAGTGGTGCTAGCAAAATGGCAGCCTCCTGCTATCCAGATATGAAGGACTGGAAGTGACATGGGCGGTCATTATAACATTGGCGGTAAAAGCCGCTTACTGCCGTGCAGAAGACCGCCAACACACCGCCGCGGCTGCGGAATTCCGCCACAGCTATTATGACCCACAGCTCGGAATCCGCCAAAATCTAGACACCCACACAAGTCCGCCACACCAAAGGTCAGTGATAAACTGGCGAAAACAAAACCTCCACCGTCACGCCAACAGAAATACGCCCACACTATCACGACACACGAATCCACGCAGCGGTCTTTCAACCGCGGTATTCCATTGGCGGTACACACCGCCGCGCTCAAAAAACACACACTCTAACAAAAAACAGCCACATTGGACAATTCGAAATACACACACCTGATACACATACACACACCACTCCCACACACCCAATACTATAAAAAACACACACCCACATCACACACAAACCCCTACTACCAAAAATTGAGAATGAAGCACAGAGAGAGACACCACCAGCAAGTACAACAGCATCCACAGGCATATAACACCAACAACCACACAACTTCCACGCACCTCACACAACACACCACTACATATCACCACACTTATCACCACACACACCACCCCACACATCACCCACACCACCCCATGGCACGGCAAAGACACCCCAAGTTCTCGGAGGAGGAGCTCAGGGTCATGGTGGAGGAAATCGTCCGGGTAGAGCCACAGCTATTTGGATCACAGGTTCAGCACACCTCAATTGCAAGGAAGATGGAGCTATGGCGAAGAATAGTGGACAGGGTCAACACAGTGGGACAACACCCAAAAAATCGGGAGGACATCAGGAAAAGGTGGAACGACCTACGAGGGAAGGTGCGTTCCGTGGTCTCAAGACACCACCTGGCTGTTAAGCGGACTGGCGGCGGACCCCCAACTCCTCCCCCACAACTAACAACATGGGAGGAGCAGGTCTTGGCGATTCTGGATCCTGAGAGCATCGCAGGAGTTGGTGGAGGAATGGACTCTGGTAAGTCAAATCTTAACTATTACATCCCCCACCCTACCTGCATGCTATCACATACCCCCACCCTCGCCCTCACCCCTATAACTCCAACTCCTCACAAATGTACCAACATCACAAACCACCCATCCCAACACCAAGCCCTGCATGCAACAACAAAGCATGGACACCCATCACTAAAGCATGCCCACTGCACATACCCATACAGCCCCCTAAACCATCATCACATAAGGTCCCACACAGGAATGCCAGCACTGGAGTACACGGTCACCCACCCATTGCACACCATGACACACACAGATGCAATAATCATGCCTTTACACCCCTGCAGGACCACTACCCAACGTCACCAGACAGGAGGGTCCAGACATGTCAACTCCACCCACAGAAGAGGCCCACAGTGATGACAGCAGCTCTGTCCAACTGGATCTAGATGACCAGCCCAGACCATCGGGGACCTCTGGACAGTCGGTTCCCCTCACACAGGCACAGGCCACCACAGACCTTCCCCCCTCTGGAAACACCAGCACAGCACACACCCAGCGGGCCCATACCTCCGTCCCCAGGACACGTCAATCAGCTGTGTGTCCACCACTACAGGGAACCCAGGATAACCCACCACCCCAACAACAACAGGGACCTGGGGGCAGTGGCAGTGGGCACACGGTCTGTGGGACGGAGGCCCAGAAACACAGGGGAACTGGGAGGGCTGCCGTGCGACAGGGGGCAGACAGGCCAAGGGAACCCACTCTCCTCGAGGCCCTCTCCTCCATCATGGGAGCATACCACCACTCCCAGGAGACGATGGCAATGGTACTGGCCAAGTTTCAGGAGATTCAGCGCATGCAGGAGGAACAGTATATGGGCTTCAGGGAGGAACTCAGAACCATCAGCTCCGCCCTGGGCACCATCGTAGGGGTGCTGAAGGAACTACTTAACACCAGGAGGGACACTGTGGCACTCCAAGGGGCCCCTGACACTAGCATGGACGATGAACTGCCCACCACCTCCGCCGGCGCTAGTGGACAGGACGCCCCGCCACAGGACCACCACACCAGCACCCCACCCCCTGCAGACGGAGAACCACCCCGCAAACGGTCCCTGAGATCCAGGAACAAAACAGAGCACGATGCCCAGACCCCCGCCAAGAAATGAGATCACCCTGATTGTCATCCCACTGTCCCACTTTGTCACCCTGTCCATAACTAAACTGCCCCAGCTTCACTTCCAATGCCCATATGGGCAATGCACCTGTGAGACTAATAGACTGGACTCTGCCATAGACACTCCTCCGCCATCACCCCTCACCATTTAACTTCCCCCTCCAATATTTTGCATTTAAATAAACACACCTAAAGCACAAAATGATCTAGAGTCTGTCTGTGATTTCGAAATAGTGTATTTGCAATTACAGTGACAACATTTTCTTGAAATAGTAATGTCAACATACCTATGTCACACAGCTCTAGTCCATGAGGAATCTAAGCAGATGACACACGTTGGGACCCACATCTGTGAAACCGTAAGGGAAAGTGACAACTCAGTGACCATACACTGGGTGAAAACGACACACAGTAGAGAGGTAGTACATGTAGTAGGCAGGAATGAATTCTCACCTGTGTTTCACTGGAAATATTGCTAGATCACTGAGTCCCTGTTCTGCATGTCTTCTTCCTCTGCTTCATCCTCATCACTGTCCACAGGCTCCACAGCTGCCACAACACCGCCATCTGGACCATCCTCCTGCAGAAAAGGCACCTGTCGTCGCAAAGCCAAGTTGTGAAGCATACAGCAGGCCACGATGATCTGGCACACCTTCTTTGGTGAGTAGAATAGGGATCCACCTGTCATATGCAGGCACCTGAACCTGGCCTTCAGGAGGCCGAACGTCCGCTTGATCACCCTCCTAGTTCGCCCATGGGCCTCATTGTATCGTTCCTCTGCCCTGGTCCTGGGATTCCTCACTCGGGTCAGTAGCCATGACAGGTTGGGGTACCCAGAGTCACATGCAAATGGCGAGGGACAACTGTTAGACACACACTAACCTGTAGGGATAACCCCAGACAACCATTCCCACTGTCTTGCTTCCAGGGGCTCACCTAATAGCCACACACAGTGCCTCTGGAGTTGACCCATCACATAAGGGATGCTGCTATTCCGCAGGATGTAGGCGTCATGCACTGAGCCAGGGAACATGGCATTCACATGGGAGATGTACTGGTCGGCCAAACATACTATCTGTACATTCATGGAATGATAACTCTTCCGGTTTCTGTACACCTGTTCACTCCTGTGGGGGGGGGGGACCAAAGCCACATGGGTCCCATCAATGGCACCTATGATGTTGGGGATATGTCCAAGGGCATAGAAGTCACCTTTCACTGTAGGCAAATCCTCCACCTGAGGAAAAACGTTGTAGCTCCGCATGTGTTTCAGCAGGGCAGACAACACTCTGGACAATACGTTGGAAAACAGAGGCTGGGACATCCCAGATGCCATGGCCACAGTTGTTTGAAATGACCCACTTGCAAGGAAATGGAGCACTGATAGCACCTGCACTTGAGGGGGGATTCCTGTGGGATGGCGGATTGCTGACATCAGGTCTGGCTCCAACTGGGTACACAGTTCCTGGATTGTGGCACGGTCAAACCTGTAGGTGAATATCAAATGACTTTCCTCCATTGTCGACAGGTCCACCAGCGGTCGGTACACCGGAGGATTCCGCCATCTCCTCACATGTCCCAGCGGACGGTGCCTATGGAGGACAACAGCGACCACAGAGTCAAACAACTCAGAGGTACGTACCCACAGTTTACCCAGAACACCAATCATACACAATAGGTGCCCTGTATGTGTGTTGAGACTAGGCCTAGGTATGTGTGACGCAGTTGGAAATTAGGCCATGTGGGCCCCTGAAATGGCGACTGCCTGACCTCTAAAGTGGGACAATGGGATGTGAGGTAACTGCGCTGGCGTTGTACACCGTCGCGGTAGGCGGTCTAAGACCTTGGCGCAATACTGCATTGGTTAACATTGGACCCTATGGGTCCCAGGAGCCAATGACGATGTACACCGGCGGTGAGGGTACGCACCACCGCGGACGTGACCGCCACGGACGTGACCGCCATTTTCTACCTGTTCAATCACTCGATACCTGATCTTCGACTGGAGAGGACCTACACTGCAAGTGCTGCTGTGACCTCGGTCTGGAAGAGACAATGGCTCGTGCGTCTGGGGAAAGGGCCCCTGACTTCACATCGGAGGAGTTGGAGAAGCTCGCTGATGGGGTCCTCCCCCAGTACACGCTACTCCACGGTCCTCCAGACAAACAGGTAAGTACACAGGGAGCATGTCGTATGGGCTATACCTGTGTGGAGAGGGCTGGATGTAAGAAGGAAGGGGGCAGAGTTCTGCGTGCATGAAATACGGTGGGTGCATGTGCCACATGGCAAGGGTAGGGATGGGGGCCAATCACTTTGACGGTGCAGTTGGTAATGACTTCTCTTCTTCCCCTGTACATTTCATGTAGGTCAGCGCCCACCAGAAGAAAGATATTTTTGGCGTGCCATCACCAAGGATGTCCGGACCCTGGGGATCTACCACAGACGGAGCACCCACTGCCGGAAAAGATGGGAGGACATTCGCCGCTGGAGCAAGAAGACGGCGGAGGCTCAGCTGGGGATGGCCTCCCAACGTGGGAGGGGTGCCCGTCGAACCATGACCACCCTGATGTGCAGGATCCTGGCGGTGGCCTACCCGGATTTGGATGGGCGCTTGAGGACATCACAGCAGACACAAGGGGGTGAGTACACTCTCATTCAGCTGACTTTGTGCGCAGTAGAGTTGTCTGGGTGGGGGAGGAGGGCTGTGGGTTTCCCTAGGCCAGGGCAAGTTCCGTAGGCTAGGCCCCTCCGTAAGGCATGGCCCTGTGGCCCCCCACCCCACCTCTGTAGAGTGCCAAGTACAGCTATTCATGCCCCTGTGTCATCTATGTGTGTTGATGTCGTCCATAGCCTTGTAGGCCATTTCCCAGGAATTGCACTGTAGAGCCCAACAGCGCGGCGTAGTGCAGGGGGCTTCTGTGTCTGTCTTGTCTGCCATCGGTAGCGGTAATCCATGCACTCAACATGTCTTTATTCTGTCCCCCCCCCCTTTTTGTGGTTTCCCTGTTCTTGTGTGCATTAGAATCATCAGGAGGAGGAGCAGTGGCACCGGAGCTCGAGGGAGCTGATTCCTACATGGCCATGGAGGGCCACACTACTGACTCTGAATTCACCAGTGGGACGGAGGGCGAGGGGAGCTCCACGTCGGGGACAGGAGCTGACACCAGCGACACGGACTCGTCCTCTGATGGGAGCTCCCTTGTGGTGGCGGCAACATCTGTGCCCCCCACATCTACAGGTACAGCCTCCACCCCCCCTACCAGCACCGCCCTCCCAGCAGCCCCTCAGCCTTCGCCCTGTGCCCGCTCACCCAGGAGGGTGGGCATCACCTTCGCCCCAGGCACCTCAGGCCCTGCCCGAGTCACCCCTGGTGCCCTCAGTGAGAAGGCCATTGACCTCCTCAGGTCCCTCACTGTTGGGCAGTCTACCATTTTGAAATCCATCCAGGGTGTAGAAAGGCAGTTGCAACAAACTAATGCATTCCTGGAGGGCATTCATTCTGGTCAGGCGGCCCTTCACCAAGCCTTTCAAACTCTGGCCTCAGCACTGATGGCAGCCATTGTCCCTGTGTCTAGCCTCCCCCCTCCAACTTCCTCCACCCAGACCCAATCCCCTGTACCTCTGCCTATCCCAAGCACACCATCAGACCAGCCTGCACACACCTCACCACATAAGGGAAGCTCAGGCAAACATAAGCACCACACATTCCACAGGCACTCACGCAAGCATCACACACATGCAGACACACCAACATCCACTGCCTCCACTGTGTCCCCCTCCTCGTCATCTCCCTCCTCCCTCCCAGTCTCGTCTACACACACACCTGCATGCACTACCTCTACAGCCACTACGTCCCTCACCAGCACACCCACCATCACACCCCGCTCACGTGCAGTCACCACCCCCACTACCATTCACACGTCCCCTGTGTCCTCTCCCAGTGTGTCTGTGATGCCCCGTCCCAAGATACACAAACGCAGGCACACACCCACCCAACAGCCATCCACCTCACGACAGCCTCCAGCGCATGCACCTTCACCCAAAGTCACCAAACATACACCTCCTACAACCACCACCTCTTCCTTCACTCCCAAACCCCCTCCAGCTACCCGTCCCAGTGTTCCCAAGAAACTTTTCCTGTCCAATCTTGACCTCTTTCCCTTACCTCCCCCACCCCGTCCATCTCTTAGGGCCCTACTCTCCAGGTCCCAACCTAGCACCTCAGCCACAACATCTCTGGGATCTGTGGTGCCTGTAGTCACCGGAATCTGGAGTGCACCGTCCACCAGGGCAGCCAGTGTGGCACGGAGGCACAGTCCCCCACCTGTCAAGCATCAAAAGTTGGCCAGTGCCCGGCGGGAGAGGGGGAAGACTCCAGCCACCAAAGCCGCTCCCAGGGGTTCCCGTGGGAGTGTGGACTCAGCTGTGACACCTCCCAAGGTGGGGAAGGGCCACAAGAAATCCGGCAAGTCTGGGAAGAGCAGCACGGTGGAGAAGACCGCCATCATGCCCGCTGCCCAGGAGGGCCCCGCCAGCCCCATCCCAGCTGCCCAGGAGGGTCCCGCCAGCCCCACCCCAGCTGCCCAGGAGGGGCCCGCCAGCCCCAGCCCAGCTGCCCAGGAGGGCCCACCAGCCCCAGCCCAGCTGGGCCATGAAGGACCGCCAGCCCCAGCCCAGCTGGGCCATGAAGTACCGCCAGCACAAGATCCGCTGGCCCATGAAGGACCGCCAACTCAAGCACCGCTGAACAGGGCAAGCACCGCTGAACAGGGCACCGCCAAATCAAGCACCGCTGAACAGGGCACCGCCAAATCAAGCACCGCTGAACAGGGCACTGCCAACTCAAGCACCACTGAACAGGGCACCGCCAACTCAAGCACCGCTAGCCCATGAGCGGCAGTGGCACTGATGCAACTGGGACCGTCACGGGTGAGTGATGCACTCTGGGCACCATTCCCCCTCCAGAACCAGTGGAGACATCCATCCACTACCTCTGTCCTTCACAGGATGAAGCACTTTGGGCACCAGTCCCCCTCCACAACCAGTGGAGACATCCATCCACTACCTCTGTCCTTCACAGGATGAAGCACTCTGGGCACCAGTACCCCTCCAGAACCAGTGGAGACATCCATCCACTACCTCTGTCCTTCAAAGGATGAAGCACTCTGGGCACCAGTCCCCCTCCAGAACCAGTGGAGACTGTTATCCACTTGAGAGACCGTGGCTTTGCACTCCCCAGGATGGAACAGTGGGCAAACCACCCACTGTAGAGACTTGTGAGACTGTGGCTTTGCACTCCCCAGGATTGAACAGTGGGCAAACCACCCACTGTTTAGACTTGAGAGACTGTGGCTTTGCACTCCCCAGGATTGAACCGTGGGCAAACCACCCACTGTATAGACTTGAAAGACTGTGGCTTGGCACTCCCCAGGATAATGCAGTGGGCAAACCACCCACTGTAGAGACTTGAGAGACTGTGGCTTTGCACTCCCCAGGATAATGCAGTGGGCAAACCATCCACTGTAGAGACTTGAGAGACTGTGGCTTTGCACTCCCCAGGATAATGCAGTGGGCAAACCACCCACTGTAGAGACTTGTGAGACTGTGGCTTTGCACTCCCCAGGATGCAGCAGTGGGCAAACCACCCACTGTAGATACTTGAGAGACTGTGGCTTTGCACTCCCCAGGATTGAACAGTGGGCATTGAGCCCCCTCGTGGATCTGGCGTCGTGCACTCATCCGGCTGAGGTGCCCCCCCTTCCCTTCCCCCTGAGGTGCCTGTTGTTTTTCTATCTGATGCCCCTGCAGTGTTCTCTCTGTTTTGATCTGGTATCGAGTGTGGGCCTCGCCCATGCATTTTGGGCCCAGTGGTCCACGGACTATAAATGGTGCAATACCTGGACTACTATTCTTGGTGTATATTTTGTTAATAGTGTAAATATGTATATTTTTGCGTACTGCATTTTAATATATTACAATAGTTACACTCATTTCCTTTTGTCTTTGCATTCTTCCGGGGGGGTTGGGGGATGTAACAATAATGTATAGATATGTATTATTGTGTGTGTTGTAGTGGGTGAGGGTGGGGGTGGGGGTGTTGCGTGTTGCGTGTGCCTGTTTTTTGCCTCCCCCCTCCCCTGTGTTGTAGGTGCAGTACTCACCGTGGTCTTCGCCGCCGGCGTTCGTGCTCCTGGTACAGGAGCAGAAAGACTATCGTACATAGGATATGGAGTTCCGGTTCCATGGTGTCCTCGTTCCTCATGGAGTGTGATGAGGTGAGCGTTTTCCCTTCGAAATTCCTGTTTCCGCTGTGTTTTTATCCGTGGTGAATCCGCCCCGGAAAAGGTGGCGGATTGGCCTGTCATAATAGTGTGGGCGGCAAATTGTCTCCCGCCTGTCTGTTGGCGGTGACCGCCGCGCTGTTTGTTTGTACCGCCGTGGCGGTCGGAGTGTTAAAGTGGCTGTCTTTGTTGGCAGTTTCCGCCACGGTCGTAATTGCAAATTTTTTCCACCGGCCTGTTGGCGGTCTTACCGCCGCTTTAACACCGTCCGCCAGGGTTGTAATGACCACCATAATTCTGCTGGCGGTAGTTGTCATGGAGGAAGGCGGTGTTCCCCACCATGCACCCATTCATTGGCTTACATGGTTGTCAATGAGGAACCTGGGCCTATCATGATCGCCACCGTGGTGACGGTGCACACCGCCATGGAGCGTACGCCATGTCGTCACCCCAATTTCACTTGACTCCTAGATCTCATGCATGCAAGTACTCCACTGAGTGTGATGCTGTGTCCTGACTCTGGTTACTCCAATGGCACGTGTCACAGGGGAAAGGGCCCCGGCCTTCACCAAGGAGGAGCTTGCGAAGCTGGTGGGCGGGGGCCTAGCCCTGTATGCCAAGTTATATGGGCGACCAGAGGAGCAGGTGAGTTGGCGGTTGCCTGGCATGGATGTGTGTGAATGTGGCAGATGCCTGTATGCATGTGTGGTCGATTTGTAACTGCACAGGCATAGATTGTGTGGCAAGTACTGTGATTGAGGGAGGTGGTAAAATGATCCTGTGAAGGGTCCATTCCATAGGGGAAGATATGTCAGCTGTATCAAATGGGCATATCCTGACGTCTGTTTTTCTTTTCTGTGTGGCCCAAACAGGTCAGCGCCCATCAGAAGAGGGGACTCTGGCAGCCCAACGCCAGGGAGGTGTGGAACCTGGGGGTCTACAAACAGCAGAGCACCCACTGCAGGAAGCGGTGGGAGGACCTACGGTGCTGGGCCAGGAAGACCTGTGAGGCTTAGCTTGGGGAAGGCCTCCGAACAAGGAGGGGGTGCCCGTCGGACCCTGATCCCCCTAATGTGCTGCATTCTCATGGTGGCATATCCAGATTTGGATGGGCGCTTGAAGGCAGTACAGCAGCCACAAGGGGGTGAGTACCAATACCGTTTCATACCACTTTGATGGATGTGTTGGGGTGCTGTGGTATGTATACGGTCTAGTGCCAGGCACTCTGACAGGTGGTTTCCAGCAGTCCTGCCCCCCCTGGGAACGGAAATGGCTAGGGGCAGGTCTGACAGTTCATCAGGTCCGTGTGTCATGTGGGAAATTCGTTTTATGCTGGGGTAGTGGCCACAAGTCAGGGACATAGTCATGACTATAGTTGTAGATGCTGAGTGTAGGTGTTTAAGCTGGATGGGAGTGTGTGTGCACCAAATATGTACATCCGTTCAGGTATTTAGAGATTTCTCTCATGTTTTGTCTCCACACACCTGTGCTCGTGTGTTCTTTGTGTACATCAGCATCATCTGGTGAGGGAGCAGTGGCACCGGCGAGTGGGGATGCAGCGGGCCACGGTTCCAAGGAGGCAGAGTCGACCGACGCCAAGGGGATCAGTGGGTTGGAGGGCAAGGGGAGTACCATGGGGGAGGCAACTACCACTGGAAGTAGTGACTCTGATACCTCCTCCGATGGGAGCTCTCTGGTGGTGGCGGACCCTAGTGGACCCACCCATTCTGTGTCATCTTCTGCCACCCCCATACCATCACCGCCCTCCCAGTTGCTACCCACCCAGTTGCCCGTGCCCGCTCACCCGGAAGGGTGGGCATCTCCTTTGCCCCAGGCACTTTATTCCCTGCCCCAGTCAGCCCTGCTGCCCTCACAGAAGAGGCTCTTAACCTCCTGAGGACCATCTCTGTAGGGCAGACAACCATCATGAATGACATTCAGGGGCTAGCATCCCAGATACCTGGAAAGCATTCACGGTGCCATGTCTGGCCTACAGAGATCTTTTCAGGCTCTGGCCTTCTCTTTGACGGCAACCAGTGTCCCTGGTCTTTCCGTCCCCCCTCCAACCACCTCTACCCCTTCCAGCACCCCACTCCCTTCACCCATCCCAAGCACACGTTTAGACAGCCATGCACACACCTCAACACACAAGAAGCACACAGAGAAAAACAAGCAGCACACTTCCCACCACAGGCATACACACAGCCAGCATACAAAGGCACACACAACAAAATCCACTTCCTCCAGTGTGTCCACCTCTCCCACCTCCCTGCCTGTCACCTCGACATGCACACCTACTAGCACTGCACCCTCAGTCACTGCTGCTGGCCCCATTCTTGCAGGCACCACAAAATCAGACATCCAGTCATTCACCGCCAGACACCACACCTGCACTCACCACAACGACATTGACTGACACATGCAGCTCACTCACCAGACCTGCAGGCACCCAGACAACATCCATTTACACTGGCAGCCTGTCTTGTCCCACTGTGTCCAACCCCTCCTCCCAAGACACTCAAATATTCCCAGACACTCACTCAACACACATCCACCACACCTCAGCATACTGTACAGGCACCTGCATCCACGTCCAGCACACCTACACCAGTTAAAAGCACTCCCTCTACCTCCACTCCCACATCTTCCTCCATGTCCACCCAAACTGCCCCTAAAAAACGTTTCCTGTCCCGTGTTGACCAGTTCGAACCCACTCGCCCACCCCGTCTCATCCCTATACGTGCCCATCTCCTTGACCTGTCCACTCCTTCCTCCTCTAAGTCTGCCCCCATTGGCCCTTCCCATTCCCGTGCCCCTTCCCCTGAGAGGAAGAAGCCCCGTGCTGCCCCAGGTCCATCTGCCAGCCCCCGGTCAAAGCCCCCTCCCCTACCTTCCAAGAGCAAACCCAAACACCCTCCACCTCCCAAACGGAAGCCCAAGCCCCCCCCCTACCAGACGTAAGTCCCCACCCCCACCACCCCCTGCCCATCTTCCCTGAGGTGCCTGGCTGCCCCATTGATGTCCCTTTACGGTGGAGTCCCCTGTGCACATGTGTGAGTCAAGTTCAGGCCATTTGGGCCCTTCAGGCTGTTTCCCAAGGACTGTCCAATGGCCTTATTTGTACTTTCCTTTATTTATTATGTAATAAAGTTTGTGTGCCCAGTGGTGCTGTTGGCACACTATGGAGACATGGTTCATCGTTTCATTGAGGGGGTGTGGAGGGTACATGTGTGTACTTTGGTCAGGTTTTATTTGCCTTTTGTCGGGTAAGTACCTCTTGCTCTGGTGTGTATGGCTTGTGATGGCGTGAGGGGTTGGGAGTGTGTTGCACAGTGGGTGGGGATATTGGCTGTGTAACTGTACCCTTTCTTCCCTTGTTTATGAGGTTGCGGTACTTTCCGTCGTTGTCTTCGTCTGTGGTCATGGTCTCCGGTGAGTGTTTCCTTTTATTTGGTTCATTTCCACCACGCAAGACGGTGTTCTTGTACTTCATTATTTGTTGGGCGGGTGGGTTCTTTCCGTCGGCCTGTGGGCGGCCTCTTCCATCATTGTCAGCACTCCAATGCTGGCAGTGTGTGGATAGCCCGCTGGCTGTTTCTCATGTGCTTCATTATTTGGGGGGTCAGGACCACCAGCCTGTTGGCGTTAGTTACCGCCAGCGCCGGCGGATCGGTGATTGCTGCCTTGTTCATAATGAGGGACATAATTTCCAGAAATGGTATTCAACCAAAACCAGGATTGGTATACGCAATTCTACAGGCAACTCCACCCAGATACAAAGCAGGTGTAAAATCTTTCTTGGAATGAATGAATTTTATTCATGTTTCATCCCAGATTATGCTTCAAAAATCAGACCTATATCTAATTTTTTTTTTTTTTTATTAGAATTTGCATGGGACGAGTTCTGTAAAACTGTGTTTGAATTGCTTAAGAGACAACTTGTTGATGTTAAGGCTTTACAATCGTATGATCCATCGTTGAAATGTATCCTCACTGTAGATGCTAGCAAACATGGTTTAGGTATGGTTTGACACAAATCAGTGAGAGTGAGTAATGAACTATAGGATTTGCATCTAGAGTGCTTAGGAAAGCCGAAATCTACTATTGAGTCATAGAAAAGGTAATCTTGGCCTGTTGGTGGGCCTTAGAAAAATTCAAGTTCTACTTGGCTCCTTGTGGGGTAATTTACACTTCAGACAGATCACAAACCACTAATTTATTTTTTAGGAGGAATATCTAATAAGAATAACTCTCCCTGCGTAGCCAGATTGTCAACGAAATGTTTTCAATTTCAATTTCATATTGACAACATTTCAGGAGATAAAAACTTTCACCCAGATAATATTTCACGTTTAATTGTTAATACACAAAGTGATGGAAATGGAGAAAATAGTGCTGGTCCTTCTGATGATGAAGATCAGGAAGACTGTAGCCATTGAAATTAGTAATATAAATTCATTTTCAGAAAAAGAGTGGAAAAGTGCTGCTGAAAGGGACACTGGGCCAGATGTATCATCACGGCCCATTGCGATTCTGTAATAGCGATTTTTAAGAAATCGCTATTACCGACTCGCAAAGGGCCATGTATCACATTTGCGAATCGGTAATAGCGATTTCTTAAAAATTGCAAATGCTATTACCGAATCGCAGCTGCTAATTTTTTTCATTTCCAAAATTGCGATTTCTGAACCAGAAATCGCAATTTTGGAAATGCAAAAAGCCAGGGTGCTGGGGGCCTAAGCACCCCAAAATCATTTTTTTAAACATGTAAGGTACACACATGCCAAAAGGGCACGTGTGCTTTACATGTTCAATTTAAAAATGCAGTTTTACTGCATTTTTTAATTTTGCCCAGGTTACCACCTGGTTGCATATCATGGTATTTTGCAAGTGCAAAATGCCATTTTTGGAAAAATCGCAATTTGCGTTTTTTTCCAGCATAGCCTTGCGACCTGGAATTTGCGAATCGAAAATTGCGACTCGCAATTTCCAGGTCGCAACGCAAGAAATCGCAATTTTAGCGATTTCTTATTTGTGGTCTGCGGATGCAGTTCATGCATCGCAGACCACTGTTTTGCACTCGCAAACAGACGAATTTACCGATTCGCACCGTTTGCGAGTGCAAAACTTTTTCATACATCTGGCCCACTGCTTTTCAATTTATTTTTAAGTACATAATGACGGGCTGGCCTATGGAAAGGAACGTTGAGCTTTCCATTCATCCCTATGTCAAAATATCTGATTAATTATCCCCTGAAAATGGGCTGATAATGAGGTCAGACAAATTAGTCCCTCCTGAAAAGGGAAGAACCTTACTCATAAAAAAAAACACATGAAGGGCACCTTAGAGCAACATTCACAAAATGTAGAGTATGCAAATACATCTGGTGGCAACAAATGGACAGGGACATTGATGCCATGGTTCATGGATGTGTAATTTGTTCCAGTAGTGAGAAAGTTTTGAAAACATCTATCCCTCCACTGACTCCCATTGCCTTACCTTCTGGCCCTTGTATGAAATTAGGCATTGATCTTCTTTGTCCGTTTCAGTTGTTGTCCGATCATTCACGATTTGCCTTAGTACTTGTTGATTAACATACTATATGGCATGAAGTAAAGTTTATCAGGACTCCAGGGCAGTAGTGGACTTCTTGAAGGAAGTTTTCATGAGGGAGAAATTTCTTGAAGAAATCATTTTGGACAATGGTGGTCAATTTGCCTCTCAAGAGGTTGAAGTGTTCCTGCAAGAAACTAGTACTGTGCATTTGAAAAGCTCACTCTATCACCCCCAAACCAATGGCCTAGTTGAGCGTTTCAATAGAGTTTTGGGGGAGTGTATACATTAGTCAATGAAACACAAGTGTGAGATACAGGTTGTTGTAAAGACTATGCTGTGGTTCTATAGGACAACACCACTTTCAGTAACTCAGGTTCTCCCATTTGTATTAATTAGGGGAAAGAGGCCCTCAACTTAATATAAGCCCCTGCTTGGATGTCTAAGTGGCTCAGACAAAATGTTTCTTTAAAGGATTTGGATTGTATTCTGAGGAACAACTTTGAGAATGCTCAAGTGAGACAAAAATGTCTTTGTAAAGCACTTTGAGGTGGGTGAGGTGTCTATTAAAAGAATGTCTTTTGTAAAAATATGCAAAATATTCCAAGCCAGTTAAAATTGACAACATTTGTGGAAACGCAATCAGGGCAAATAGGCAACTGGTGGAATATGGATAAAATTGTGAAAGCAGATTCCAAATTGGATTTGTTTGAAGCTGGAAAAATCTGTTCCAAAAAATGCTGAAAAATCTTCCACTGATGTTCAGGATATGTATATCATGAATGAGGGCAAATCCGAAGTAGAAAATCTAGGAATATAAGGTTACCATTAAGGTAAAGATAATGTCATTATTGCCATAGTGCTTACTTCCTCGTGATGATTTTTGTGATACATGTTTTTCCTGGGTCAAAATGTGTGTATTTTGTGCCTCATGTTTTATTGTGCTGTTTTTTATATAAGGTATGTATCCTTAGGCCTGCCCAGCTTGTTATCATCTTCTGGTGCAGTGAATTGTGACATAGCCTCGGGTGTTCACTGTCCTGACAGTTTTGACAGTTGGAGGACGTCGGAGAACAGGAGCCAGTGACCGTGTCAGTCTGTGCGATGATATAGTTCATTGATGCGTGCCAATAAGAGTATCTTATGTTAACCGTGTCTGGATTATTACAAAAGGCCTTGCCTGTGCACGGTCTTCCCGTTATTTATTTTGCTCACCATGACAATCAAACGTTTCAAAAAAGACAAGTTTTACTTCTAAATGGATACAAGTGCACAGTTTCAAGTGGTTGACCCCAGTATCTCTCCTAATTTGCACACTAATCATTTTCGCTTGCTACCTGGAGCCCATAATTAATCTTGTATCTTTTGCATCATTTCTTTCTGAAATCTATTTTGAACATGTTGAAAATGAATACTTTCTCACTGCAGTTTTATTATACTATCGGATTCATGTGGGATTTTACAACACACTTCAAACTGTGCATATTATTATCTCTGCCGCTTGTGGTTGGTACTCATGCAGAATTTCTGAAGTATGAAAAGAACATTATCCTGAACATTATGCAAAATTATATTTCTTGCTGTGGCTTAGCTTCCTACTAAATGAAAATTACAAGGAGGCGCAACAAATGTGTCGATTTAGTGATTTGCTTGCGTTTCATAGCAGGTCATAGTTTTCATCTGTAAGCAAATGAGCACATTTGCATAGTTATCTCCAGGTGGAGGGTGCGAAAATCTTAGGACATTTGTACGCATGCTAGGAGCATGCTAGGAGACGTTGGAATCTGTGTAATCATGGTACATGAATCTTGCCCTCACATGTAAAAAGGCTCATGCAGTACCAGTTTCGAGGCACGTCCACCCAATTTCTAAAGTCACACGGTGAATGTTGGTATAGCAGTGCCTGGGGTTACTCTAAACATATCCTGTTTCATAGTTTGTGCAAGGTATGTTTTGTGCGAACAAAATTTCCTACAATAGACATTTATGGTATATGTGTAAGCTTAAGGATCCCATTTTAAATACAAGAAACCTAATGTTTTGGGGTTAAGCACGATTACACTTGCAAAAAAAAGACACACATGCTTGTCATTATGCTGAAGGTATCAAGACAGGCTTTATTAAAATGCAATTGTGGTCTGTTAATTAACAATTATTGGACGTAGACTTATTCAAGAGTTCTCAGCTATAAACAAGGACGCATTTTGCCCCCCTTTCCTGCTGGTTATCTCAAAGATTTTCAACATTTTTGATCTAAACTTCTTTACAATTAGCTTAAAATTAAGGCTTCTGTAACAGGCATGCAAGTACCCCCTCCTGCTTTTGCTCTTGATGTTTTGTTGTCTGTCAGAGGCTGCTGCTGTCACTCTCACTCTGTTGTTATGATCTCAATTGTGCAGTTGTATCTAACCTATTCTCTCATCTCTCACCCCACTCAGAGTGCTGTCTCTCTGAACTCTAGCTTTGCTATGTGTTTCAATCCGTAATTAAGTGTGGGATTACTGATTTGGGTATCGTCTAAACATTCTTGTTTTTTGAGAGGCTGGTGTGTGTGTGATGTTCCAAAATTTTAGAAAAGTGCATGAAATGTAGGTGTGACAGATGGGCATTTGTTAGAGAAGGAGTGGTCTGTTCCGTCGAGTGACAGACCGCTCCTCAGGTCCACCACTTGCCAGGAGCTATCCAGCCAGTACAGAAGCTACATCATTCACGTGCATCAGCTCTCTGGGATGGTAAAATCCATCTTGAAAAAGCCTCTGTAGTTGAATGACAGCGGGTGGGCGAGTGTGGTCTTATTTGTTAATACAAACGTACCGAGTTTAAACACTCCACCCCCAAATCCCTATGCTTCCACTGAGAACACCAGACATGAGACCCCAGTGATAAACAAGGACGCAGTGATGATTCCTGGCCACGAAGGCAACCAACCGGTGTCTCTCTTTACTCATCTCTGTGAGAAACCCGAACTTCCTCCCAAAGTCACTGTTTTCTTTTTGTTTTATCTCTGCAACGTGGGATGGTGTTTTATAACTGACAGAAAAATACCCTGAGACACTCCATATTATCCTATATTAAGGGAATAATGTCATGTTATTGAATAATTCCTTTGCTCAATCACTTCAATTGATGCATTTAAGTGTCGAGTCATGTCAATAAGTAAAATTTAACATTTAAAATAAGCATCTAAAACAGTTTCAATATGCTTATTCTATAAAATAAACTTCTACATTTCATTAGTGCTGTGACAAGGGCTGATAGTTTCATAATTCACTGTCCAAATACAGTTCACCTAGACACTAACCTGTATTTCAGGCTTTGGAGCAGAAACAAAGGTTATCAAATCTTTTATTTACTCGAGACACTTTCGTGGAGAAAAAGCTAGAATAGTCCAGTATGCTTCCTAGAAGATTTTCAGAAACCTCACTGATCGGTTTGAGACAAGATTGCTCAATTTGGTGATCTCTTGCAGGAATCTAGCACACAAGTAAAATAATACGTTTTAATGATTCATTTTACTCATAATGAATGAGCTCTATCCTCAACATTTGATTTACAATATTACCTCAACATCTGGAATAAGATATCTCAGTGGTGTACAGGGGAAACCAGTTCTGCAAATTATATTATCTTGACATCCTAATGTTTTCGAATATCTTCCTTTAACTTCATTGGAGTACAGTCTCCTGCTTTTTACAGCCCAGTAATTACTTTTCTTCATGTAGGTTACTACTTTATTGCACAACTAATAAAAATCATTGCAACCAGAAAGCAACATAAACCATCATCTTCTAAAAACGCCATAAAACATCCTCCTAGAGATCATGTTTCTCATTAATTTAAAGCAACTAACAACAATAATTGCATTTTGGTCACCTAGTGAGAAAGATGTGGTGCATATCATCGCAGCGACAAGAAACGGAGCGTGTCCCCTCTGGCTCCCTGCTGTCCTTAAAGTTCTACTTCAAGTCTCTTGCGGATTTGTTTTATCCGCTCACTGGGTTGGCTGACAAGCACATGTCCGTAAAGGTGCTGTGCCGATTGATCATATGAAAGGGAGATCAGTGCATAAATTACCAGGTCGGAAGTCTGGTTGATGATGTACAAAGAGCTGGCTGTGTTTAATTTGGTCACAAACTAATAGCTCAATCAACCCTTCTTAGTTGTTAGGCGCATGTTTTAGGAGGTGTTCAGCTTTTTAGAAAAAAATTGCCAAGCATGTCATCTATTGTGGTGCCAACCCTTTGATACAAAACAGAATTGCTTGTCAGAATGATCTGATGTCATTAGAGGTGAACCTATTTTTGGAATACAGTTTCAGTAAAGGTAACATTGTCAGGCATGCACAGAGAATGTGTAAAAAATCTTCCCAGTGATATACACAAAGCCTGCATCTCCAGTTGTTTGAGGATTTGAGCCATGTTGGAACTGCATCCATTAAGGCAAGTAGGCCAAATCTGGCATGCAGCACCTTTGTTTTAAGAGAATTTTAAAATATTTCAGCCAGGAATGGCTTTGCTGCCAGAGCCATGTACGTGTTAATAGTCACCCACAAAAGGGATTGTAGTCTGAACTTGTCTTTGTCCTTGCTGCACGAAAGCCGCTTGATTTGTTTATTTAATAGTTGCTTGAAATGTTTATGTGGTAAGGTCTTTTGCCACAGCTCTTCTACCTACAAATGCTTAACTGCTGAGACAATTCTCTTTGACTGTGAATTTGAGACCTCGGGCAAGTTCAAGCCTGTTTCTTCCCAAATCAGTGCCTTTAGTGAGTTTCGTTGTACCTGATTTAACGGAGAGGCATATTTGAGAAGAGCCCCATCTTGTACCAATAATTGGTCTAGTAGCTTTATTTGTGCTGATAAAGAACTGAGTGACAGGCGGAAGAGAAGTAAAAAAACCTTTGCTCTGGGAAATTTTCATTACACTTTTAATTTTGACAGGATGTTTCCTGATCATATGCCATGGAAGGCACAGACTTTGCTTTGATCACCACAAGGAGTGGGCTCCAGGTTGGACTTAGCAATTTCGTAGACATAGTTTGTATGGATGCAAGTTGGGACGCCATTCTTGCTTTAATTACTACTGCTGCCCACAGGTTAGTCCCAACACAGCCAATGATCTTTATTAATTACACACTTGCCAAAGATGACTGATTACCTTGGTTTTCTAGAGGTTTACCATCAACTTATTTGTCCCGCAATACTTATCAAAGGTGTTTAGCACTTTGTAAAGCCCTGTGCCTGAAATGTTCAATAGTTTGACAGGATCTGCATATATCAATGATATTAAAGTTTGATGACCCAGTTTGGGAGGATGGGAACTACAGATGTTCAATTGTGTGCACAAATCTGCCAGGTATAAGTTAAATAGCATCGGGGCTAGCACCCAGCCTTGCTTAACGCCTCTATCTATCTGGATTTTAACAGACACTTTTCCATTTCCACCAACTTTCACCCTTGCCCAACTGTCAGAATATAAAAACTGTATTCCTCTTAACAGTTTCTATGGGTTATGAGGTTTGCTAACTTCCTCCCCAACCTGTGCTTTTCCACACAGTCGAAAGCTTTAGATAAGTCCATAAAGCAGGTGTACAAAGCCATTTTTATTAGTGTATTTTTCAGCCAACATGGCTCGTGCTATCAGGTTGCCAGAAGTGCTCAACGAGGGGCGGAAGCCTGTTTGATTCAGGGGTATTAAATTCAGTTTAATTGCCCAGTCTTTCAATTCCTCAAACATGCAACCAGCAAATATTTTTGCATCAGTATTGAGCAATATGATCAAATGGTAGCTGTCTGGGTTCCCATAGGAGCCCTTCTTGTAGATTGGTTGGAAAATTGCCTCTTTCCAAGGATCAGGAATTTTGTTTTTCGTGACACAGGCATTGAACATATTACAGAGGTGTCCAGACCAAAAGTCAGGATCGTGTTTTAATACACCAGTGGGGAGGCCATTTGGACCGGGGACCCCATTAGTTCTGTAGTATCAAAATTGCCCTTCAATCTTTTGTTCTTCAAAGACAGGGGATTCGGTTTAAGGTAGGATTGAGTTACGCTGCTTCCTGACTGTGGTAAAGTTTGGAGTTGGCTCAGTCCACTTCTCCTTCTGCACTGTTTTGCTTTGGGTCCCTGCAGCCCCACGCTACATTGATTGACAGTGGACCACAGGGGATGGCTGTTCTTTTGTTTGCAAGCCGCCACAACTTTGATCCATTCCTGGTATATGGAGGCCTGCTTTGCTTCCCAAATTGCCCCCTTATATTTTTTTCTTACCTCATGAAAGGCACTGAGTTGGCTGATGTCTGTGTGTTGTTTCCTTAGGAGTCTTGCTGTTTTGTTGAGCTGTTGTCTTTGTTGCTCTAGGGCTTGTGTGAACCATCGATTTTTGCTCAGTAATAATCACACCCGTGACTCCTGGATGGGATCTAGCTGGTTCCTTAGTGATGTTAGCATTGACTCCCATTTGGTGATTATATCCACCTGAGCCACTAGATCGGGTGATAAGTTGATTTTCCATGCCTCGTATTTCCCTATGAACATGTCCGACCATCTTATACAATGTAGGTGGCTTCATGGGTCCTATACTCCTATATTATGTATCAGCGCTGCATAATGGTTGTTATTCGCTATATTTATAAATTGTGGATGGTGATTGCTTTTGTATCTCAGCTCTATGCTAACATCTTGAAAGTACTTGAAAACAGTCATAGAAGTAAATGTGTAGTCTAGGGTGGTTGCAGATTTCTTTAATTTGTGCGTCAAGTTCATTGGACAATCTTTGGGAAATTAACCATTAAGGACCCTTAGCCTTAATCCCGCTGAAGCTCTTACAAGACGGTGATCACACTTGTCTATGTCCCTGAAGCACGATACTTGCTGCAGGATGTCTAGGCTCTCGTCCAGGGCCCCTTCTCTGGCACTTCTTTTACCTTGGTTAGCCATGTTTAAATTAAAGTCACCTGTGATGAGCCAGGAGGGGATTCCGTGTGAGGTTCTGAGGGATAACAGTTCATTTTCTGTTATATCTAATAGCTGCTGTTTTCTAGCCGTGTTGGGATTGATGTAAATGTTTATTATTATGACAGATATTCATGCCAAATCTAATAGCCAGTTTTTAATGACATGTGGGCTGTTAGCAGGTTAATGCTTCTTGCGTTTTAGCATTCACTTGTGGTTTTGTAGGTTGTTAAGTCTCCCTTTGGGTGCCCTTTGGACTTTGCTTTTGCAGCCGTGCTAAAGAATTAATGGAACCCAGCTAATAGATTTTCCACTTCTCTTCAAGTTTCCTCTAGACAGTTGATATCAAAATCCCTCAAAACATATTCCAAATTTAGATCTTGAGCAATTTTGCTTGCCCCCGTTATGATCCAGGATGTTACATTTGTATTACCAGCTTACATTTAGAAAGAGTTCAAGAGTTTGAGATTTTTTTGACGTTGCTGGTTGCAACTCCAACCTTGAAGTGGACAGCTGTGTCAGGATCAAAGGGAAAATAAATTAATTCCTGCTGGCCTCTACTTTTTGCAAGACTACTTCCTGGCTAAATCTTGTCCCTGGGTACTTTTCTTTATATAAATGTACTCCTTTCCTGGGCCAAAGTCCTCAACGGCCCAGACATTGGCTAGATCAGTGGTTCTTACACTTTTGACTTCTGTGGACCCCACTTGATCAGTATTGGAACCCAGGGCCCACACTGAATCGTAATTGGAATGCAGGGACCCCACTGAGTCATTACAGGAAGCCGGGGACCATAGCCTATGCATTTTTGGTGATTTGAACCACAAAACAATTCACAACAACTACAGAGACAGGCATTCATCAGACAAATTCACAAATTATGAAATATTTTATATAATTCAGAAACAAATATAAAAAAATTAAAGTTGAATTTTAATGGGAAGGATGGAGCTTTTCAAAGTTTATTTGAGGCCACTCACTGTCCATACTATATTATGTCTGAAGCACTTGCACTGTTTCCACGAATCAATCTGAGGATACTTTCTTAATTTTTAGACTCCATTTTGAATTAATTCATAGTTACAGAACTCTTTATCATTTTCAGTTTTACATTTTGCTCCTTCATTTCTATAAACTTTATTAACCTGTTAATGTTATTTATTTTCTAAGTACTCGTGGACCCTCGGAGTAGGCCTCGCGGACACTGGGGTCCCCGGGCCACAGATTAAGAACCACTAGGCTAGATCATTGCAAGAACAATAGCTTTCTATTTATAAATGAATGTATGAATCTGGTCCAAAAAGGTGTCTCCAATAAACCTCAAAAAAGACTCTTGCTTTCTTTAAGGGTTACACTCGGGTCATACATCAAGAATACAAGAGAATCCTTCATTTTTCTTATTTGTTTTGCTCTAAGAGTTATGAATAATAGACTATGAATATAATCAAATAAAACTTATAGAAACAATAGAACTAGAAAAGCAGTTTTTTTCTCCCTAAGTGAATAGTGGGCAAATATTTTCTTCCCACATCCACTTAGGCCATAAGTGACCGACTTACCAAATTGGAAATTGACTAACTCTTATCTTAAGAATCCACCTCCTGGTTTT